>NW_011888803.1:12628969-12631691 GCF_000151845.1 Pteropus vampyrus
CCATGCTCTGACTGTACTCTATGGAGACCTCTGATTCAACAATTATCATACTGTCTTACAATCGTATCTCTCCAAGAATGTGGTTTTGTTGAATGATGTTCAAAGCACAACATAATCTTTTAGAACAAATTTATGAAAACGTTATTGCAATTTTAGAATTCTCACAAATAGAACTCTAGCCCCAGACCTATACTCTAGATAAAGGGCCACTGTGATGTACAACTCCAGATGTACTCCTCTGCATAGAAAAGAGTGTGAATGGCATGCTTCCCAGAATTGTGCAAAATGGTAAAACCTCTTGTCTGATAATTAAGTTAGTTATCCCTACACAGGTTTGGGCTTGGGTAATCATTCAAAAGAACTTCATTTAGGGTAAAGATTCTTGATGTCTACCTTATTCTAACTCCCAGCTGTGTAAGTTTTTATGTTTCACTTGAGCATTTTGTCATCATGTAAAAAAATAGGCAATTGCTGGAACACATTTATTTGATATTGCATATATACACAAAAATGTATGTGTGCCATTAGTCAGTGGTTACCCTTAGGGAGTAGGGATAGAGCAGACGAAAAAGGGCTTTCACTTTGTACTTCCTATTGTTTGGATTTTTTCAGGGAGCAGTTCATCTTTTTTTGTACAATATTTGTAATTCTTAAACCAGTGAAAACAAATAAAAGGAAATAAAAAACAAAACTACAGCATTCTTTCCTTTTTGAAGGAGAAGAACTTTGATATTCGACTTCATTGTATAACAAAAGAACACTGAAAACAGAAACAGATGTCCCTCATTCAAGCAAAGAGAAAGCTAAAATAGAACTGTTTTAAGATAGATTTTTTAAAACAAAAGTAATCTTTTTAGCATTTAATCTATACAAGCACATATGGCTTATATTTCTCAAAAAATCATTTTATAAATGTAAAGGAGAAACAGAAATAACTTTTCATTTTACCACTATGAGCAAAAGATACATTTGATAGCCATGAACATTTCACCAAACAGAAAGTGTCCAAGAAAAGATACATAAAACAAAACACTGGAAAGTATTCCTCAAACATACCTAGATTATATGTAATTAAATGAGGAAAATTTTAGGAATAAAACTACCACTTTTACAAGTCAAAAATAGTAGACAATCAGTAGTTTTATGTTGTTCAACCAAATATATAGATGGGTTTCTACATTATATAAATTTTTGAGAAAATAGCAAAAATAAAGACATTTTAAAATCTCAAGTTTTCTTTGCTTTCACTTTTTTATATCCCATAAAACTTTATGGGACAAACCTGAGATCCTGTTTTGTTTTCCATACTGGGAAACCAAATTCATTTTTTTCCATAATAAGTTATATGTATAAAGGTTAATATTTGAGATAATCATTCAGCTGTCTTTTGTGCCTAATTAGTGTTCAAAGCAGAAAAGAAAAAAATACTTTAAAAAATTCTTTTTCATGAAACTCTGGTGTTCAATATGAAGAAATAAAACTTAGAGGAAGCTTTTCCAACAACAGCTAAACTTTGGAACAATCTCTGGACAAAGAAAAAGATCAAAATTCAGATATTTTTCTAAACCTAAATTCATTTTTTAAGAGCAAAGGAAAAACAATAACCAACTTAACTGTAGACAAATGGATTGTTTTAATAGCATAATCTGTAGATAATTGGTTCAGACTAAAAAAAAATGGTATCAGAAGATGAAAGAAAAATAAAAGTAGAGAAAAGTATATTCCTGTAAATTGAGATCTTTACTTTGTCCTTTAAAAATGTAATTCTACTTAGAAATTCATTGTAAAATAGGCTTTCCCTCACAAAAATGAAAAACGTCAAATATGGTTTCGTTTCTTTCATTAAGGCTAAGATCCCATTTACAAGAAATTTCTACATTTTGAAGCATAGATCCACAACCATTGTCCCTATTCTAATATCAGAGTAGTGTGCATCACTAAAAATTCTACCCTGTCCCAATAAAGAATTTTTTAATTGCAAATAACAGATATATACTCAAAATAGCTGAAGCAAGGGGAAAAAGAAGGGGCGGGAGAAAAAGAAAACAGAGAGAGGAAGGAGGAGGGAATTGCTGGAAGATTATAAACGTTTGTTGCATTCTTCTCTTTCTGTGGACCACTTTTCTCAGCTTTTTCATATTTATGTCAAGGGATTGCTACCTGAGTTCAGGTGCTGGCTAAGATGATTAGCATTAGCATCTCTGAATGTAAAATTCCAAATTCCTTGGAAGAAAGAATCTGATTGTCTAGCTTAATGTGTTTATTCCTCACCTAATCAACTGTGAGTAAAATCTGGCAGACTAAATATGGCTGTAAGAGCTGCTCCTGTGAGTAGGAGGGCAATACTCTATGTGTTGTGAGGGGGGAGTAGGGGCGGGGGAGCAGTCATAGCCTAATATATACCCTGGTCTTAAAATTCTGTCCGCATTTCCAGGCTCACAATATTCCCATCTACAAAATATTTTGAAATATAGACACGTTCATTTAATCCAGTCCATATTTGTATTATTTGTAATGTTTGTATTATTACTTATCCAAATTACAAATACATGTATCAAAAAAAAAAAAGTTAGGAAAAGAATATTGAAAACTAAGCAGGTTGTAAACTTTCAGAATGAATTAACTATGCTTGTATTTTCTATTTACAAAAAATTAATGTGGTAGGCCAAATGAAGATATCCAAGTCTTAATCCCTAGAACCTGTGACTGTGTTATCTTATAT
>NW_011888803.1:12632893-12640175 GCF_000151845.1 Pteropus vampyrus
TACTTATCCAAATTACAAATACATGTATCAAAAAAAAAAAAAGTTAGGAAAAGAATATTGAGAACTAAGCAGGTTGTAATGAATTAACTATGCTTGTATTTTCTATTTACAAAAAATTAATGTGGTAGGCCAAATGAAGATATCCAAGTCTTAATCCCCAGAACCTGTGACTGTGTTATCTTATATAGAACTTTGCAGATATAATTAAGTTATGGATTTTAAGATGAGGAGATTGTCCTGGATTATCTGTGTAGGCCCTAAATGTAATAATCAATCTTATAATTGTCCTTATAAAACTTATAAGAGGAAGGAGGATGAAAGTTTTACTACACAGAAGAGAAGGCCATGTGATTCTTAAAACAGAGATTGGAGTGACTCTTTTGGGAGATGAGAAAGAGGCCAAAAGTCAAGGAATACAGGGAACCACTAGAAGCTGAAAGAAGGCAAGGCAATGGATTCTTTGCTGGAGTCTCCAGAAGGAACCTGGAGCTCTGCTACCACTCTGATTTGGCTCAGTGAGAGTGATTTTGGACTTCTGACCTCTAAAACTGTAAAAGAATAAATGTATGTTGGTTCAAGCCACCAACTATGTAATTCGTTACAACAGCCACAAGAAGCTAATATAATCGGCATGTAAAAGCCATTGCACTAGAACTTATAACTTACTTGTTCATAATAGTGCTTGACTCAAACTGGTCCCCATATATGGTTTCCTTTCCGTTAACACTGTATAGTCTTTGTTTTCAGGAAATTTAATAAACATGCCTTTTATTTTACAAAGCTTTTTAAAAAATATGAATCATTAGTGTTGTGTGGGCTTTGCCATTCATTTTCTTGCCTAATCTCTTTAGGCAACACTCATCCATTGATTCACTAACAAATATATAGCGAGAGCAACACTCATCCATTGATTCACTAACAAATATATAGCGAGCACCTATTCTGTGTTAAACATTCACTCCACAATGATTTATGGAAGGTATGCTTCATGTGGGATACCATGGTTGAATAGCAGATATGGTCCATGCCCTCACAGAGCTTATAGTCTAGTAGGGAAGAAAGACAATTAAACCAAGGATTACAATAATGTGTGAGATGCATTAAGATTTGGACAATTATACAATGTTATGTAAGTGCATAGTGAGAAACTCATGTATTATGGGAAGAAAGAGAAGGCCTCTCAGAGGAGTTCATAGTTGACTTGAGACCTGGTCTAGGCCCTCGGAATACAAGGATGAAATGACATAGTTGCTACCCTCAGGAAGCTTACAGTTAAATAGAGATCTAGGGATTAGTAATGTAAACTAATAATCTCAACCCAATGTGATAAGAGCTACAAATGTGAGTGTATAAGGAGCAGTATAGAAGAAAGAGACCATGACCAGATCTGTATTGGATGGTGGTATCAGAAAAGTCCTGATCTTTGAGTTCAGTCTTGAAGGTAGTATAGTCTTTAATTAGGTAAACAAGGAGGAGAAGAATGCCCTAGGGTAAGGGAGCAGTATGGTACTGCAGGACACATGGTAGAGGTGCCGCTGACTATAGGCAGGAATTAGCTATATGTGCCTATTGATCTCTTTTATCATAAAACTTTGGTCATGAATATTTTCAAACATAAAACAAAATTGAAAGAATATTACAATGAATATCCACGTACTACTTTCCAAATCCTTCCATTAATCTTTCTGTGCTATTTTATCACATATCTATCCACATAAATTTCCAAGAACTAAGCAAAAGTAGTTGTGAATAACGATATTTTTAGGCTATAATAAATTACCATTTTTTGTAGTTCTTTCCAAAGTCAGACTTCCACAGCAATCAGAGGTTATATCATAAGTTTTTATAAGACCTCAAGTAAAGAAATTAAAGGAATATTTGTGGTATTAATAAACAAAGGAAAATACTATTATAGAAAAATATAATCTACAGACTATATAATGCTTTCATCTATCAAAAAAGTGCCTTTTGTTTTCTGTTATTTGTTTTGTTTTATTTTGTTGCAACTGTAAAAGGGTTTATGCTGATTAGGAATACTAGGTTTGTGATTTAAATTATAGTTGGTAGCTTAAATTCCCCCATTCAACTGATAATTGGATTTTCGATCTCTAGATTTTTATGAAGGTTATGCTGTCAAGCATTCTTAGGATTTTTAAAGTTTTATACATTCCTTATGGTAATTTAAGTATTCTACTAAGAATCTGTTTTGAATATGTATTATAAATATGAAGAAAATGAAAAGATGTGCTGAGAAATAATCTCTCTCATAAATGAATGCTTTATGAATTCATTTTTCCATGGGAGAAGGCTTTAGAAATGAGGCATTTCTGAGAATGTACGAAATCTAATTTGGAACCATGCCTTAGTTCAATTGTTCCAAACTTTGGAGCACATAAAAATTACCTGTGGAGCTTATGAAAATGCAGATACGATTTGATCTTTCAAATTCTAATCAATAGGCCTAGGATGGGGCCCAGAATTTGCATTTCTGGCAAAGGATGGAAACAGTGCAAGAACACACTTTCAGAGAAACTATTGAGCAAGTCTCAATTCTGTGGCACTCAGATTTGAATGAGCATTTATCCATTTGGAAAAGATATTCACGGACTGTTATTGAGCACTTATCAGTAATTTGAGGACAGGTTATTTGAACCAATCCTCTTGCTAAAAACAACTAAAAATGCTTGATGAAATATGTTTTTAAAATATCTTCTTAAAAGCATCTTACCATTGGGCAAGAAATTATCAGGCCAAAATCTAGGTGAAGGTAAGAATCCTGAGAGCCACTGAGAACCAAAGGTGCTTATGCTCTCTCTGATGGTGTTTATCAAAAGTGGAATAATTGTGCAATTTTCATAGTTTGGGCTATGGGACCCTCCTCCAATAAAACTGGAACTCGAAAGGACTAGACCCTGGGGTAGGATGACCCAGAAGAAATTCTCCCAACCCTCACTGCTAGAGTAAACAAAGAAAATTGCCCTGGTTCTGAGCAGTTGGGAAAAGAAGAGGACCTTTCTATGAGAACTTATAGCCACAAGCTGGCATTGGCGCTATTTGTCAGCCCAGATTTCATCACCTTAGAAGTGCCAAGCTATTACATCATGTAAGCAGAAGGGAGATGGATGGTCGACCTGGAGGCTCATAGAATGGGAACTGCTAGGGGGTTTCCAGCCTAAACCTGACAATTGTTTGCCCACCCTCTCTTCTGTTAAAAAGATGATTGTTCAATTGCTCCAGCAAGAAAGATAATCAATATAGCTAACTCACCTGGCTCTGATTTCTTACTCTGTAACCTGCTGATTAAAAATTTCTCATAGAGATGTTTCCATAGGCTCAGAATATATTAGTGAGTGAATACCAGAATTTTGATAGTTATATAAATTGGCATTCTGCTTATATACCAGTCTTTTGAGTTCAGTAATATGAGTCTGTTCCCTAGACACTACTCGTTTCTGGGTACTCTGGCAAAAATAGTTTCTCAGCCTGCAGGGCTGAAAACCGTACCCTGAGTTATTGCCATGCTGGTAAGTCTTGCCTGGAGGCCATTGAGTCAGGCCACCAACCCATTCCTTCTGACGACTAAAGAATATTTTTTCCCAAAGTTAGCACACTCAAAAGAAGTATTTAATTGTTTTCCACAGAATTTCTATAAACCAAGAGCAGATCAGGTTCACTATCTCTGGAAAGAGCACTGTCCTAAGAATCAGAAGAAGTAAGTTGAAATTCCACTTCCGCTACTTACTAGATCGGTGGTGGTGGGATGTTAAGACAATTTCATTATTTTTTTAAATGAGGTTGATAATATTTACCTTACAGTATAATCATGGAGATTAAATAGAATAAAATATATGACTATGTCTAACATAATGCCTGACATTTAATAATAAATGTTAATAAATGTTAGTTTTCTTCCTTGCTTCCTTTCATGACTTTCTAATAATAAAGACACATTTTGAATTTTTTTTCCTCGTTCTATCAACTTTGTGTGTAGAAGAGCTGGTGGTTGATTTGCTGCTGCTGATAATCACAGTAAAGAGAAGAATAATATAGAAAAATCAGTGTCAGCTTTATCAAAGAAATTTGGTTTCTCAGATTTTTTTCCCCTTTCTCTTCCAAAAAGAAGAAAGGAAACTGCAAAGAAGATTGAGAAGTAATGGCCATAGAAGTATGAGGAAAGGCAGTGGAGGGTGATGTCCCAGAAGCCAAGGGAAGAAGGAATTTCGAAGAGGAAGTGACCAAAATGTTATAGAGGGTCCAACCAGTTCAAACGTCGTAAAGAAATCAAATCAAATAAAAACTGAGAACTTTCCACCTGACTTAGTAACTCGAAGGCATTGGTGACCTTAGTGACAGCATTTCAGTGGAACTGGGTGGGGAACCAGTCTGCACCAAGTAAAGAAAGAGAGGAAGTAAAGGAAGCTGACCAGAGGACTTTGGACAAATGTCTTCAAGTCTGGCTGTGAAGGGAAAAGGTAAGGCCAAAGATATAGATGGACGTGGGATTGAGAACATTAGTTTGCTTTGATAGAAAAGAACTGTAGAAGTTAAAATACTGGCTAGAGCGGAAACAACAGAGAGGGGAAGGTACAAGATATAGAAGATGGGATAATGGAGAGAGGAAAGTTCCTAAAGAGGCAAAAGAGGCTGAGATCAGGGCTCAGGTGGATAGGTGAGCCTTAGAAGGAGGGACACCTATTTCACTGTAACAGGAAAAGGCAGGGTGACAGACACAGCTTCACTTATGGATTTGGAACCAGGAAGTTCAGGGAGCGCTCCTTGGATGGCTCCTGTTTTCTCTGTGAAGCAGAAATTTAAATTGTCTTATGAGAGTAAGGAGGAAGAAAGGGGAGGGTTAGATGTTAGAGGGAAGTGGAAAAGCCCAGAAAAAAAAAAAAAAGGTCTGGAGCATGGAGGGGAAAATTGACCAGAGAAACATAAGATTGCAGAGCAGTGCTAAGGGCCCAGCTGAAATTAATCACTCTGCATTTATACTGGTACCAATATGTAAGGCTCTGTGGTTTTCTTCAGGACTGGGTTTTCCCATCACGTTGCACAATGGTGTGCCGGTAAATACTTCACAACTGCTTTAGGGGGTGCAATAGGAAGAACCCTGATATTTGGCAGTGTTATAAATACTCCTACCATGGCAGACTTCAAGGTACCAATGTGATGTCCTTGAACTCAGTCTTGGGAAGAGATGCCCGTGTAATAGACTGAAAGGAACTTAAGCACATAGAGTAAAATAATTAAAAAGTGATGAGCTTTGATTATTTGTTACCTTTGTTTTTATATAATTTTCTTAATTATCAGTTCATACCATTTAATTTTTAATAATAACTATTTTCCTATAATCAGTGGTATGCTAGCTCCAGCATACCACTGATTGTAGGAAACCAGGTTGAAATGTCCTGCATTAAGGGATTGGATAGGATTAGGGGCAGGGAGGGAGCTGAGACATAAATGGCAGGGCTGCTTTCCTGGGGAATCTGCTGGGCCTGGCAGAGGAGGCCTGAGTTCACTAGGAACAGAGAGGAAGGGGGAGCCTGGAAATGATTGAAAAAGACTTGACTCTGGAGGAGAGAAAGGGGGTGTTAGGTGGGACATGAATCAAGGGTCAAACAGTTCAGTACTGGAGTACCTTCCAAGTTTATGTCGATTTTGCAACTCTGAGTTTTCTCTTATTGTACTATAAATAGTCTATACCGATCTTTTGGAGTAGTTTGCCATAGATTGGGGATAGAGTGCTGTAGGAGAAGAGCAGGGAGAGAGATTGTGAGTCCAGGGGCAGAAAACCTAGGCCTCCTGAGTAATCTCAAAAGAAAGTCACCTCCGGCGGGAATCTTTCTGTTTGCAGTTTTTTGTTATAGGTTGGCAGGGAGATACTTGGACAGAAACTCTTTTTTGGTTCTAAAATTACACTATAGGAATGAATGCCCGTACCTAAGTTTTTTTCTTTGAAGTAGCTTACTAAATAAACTTAGACAAAAATCTTTTCATTATTAAAAGTCTTTGCATAAGGTACAAGAGTAATTCTACTTCAATTCTGTTCAATACACTCTTCCACTGTTGGAAAGTCACTTTCCACAGGGAGCTAACGCATTGTTGGTGTCAGTTTGGCTTTTATAATCATGACTCGGTATAATTCAGAATCACGTTTAGTGTGAGATACCGCAGCAAGCAGCATTTTCACTCCTTTCGGAGAGTAGCTAGCTGTATTGTCAATATGTGTTTGCAAAAACCCTGCCTGTTCAGGCTACAGTTATACTTACGAAGACATTTAGAGATTTTATTATATCTGATCAGGTTTCATAAACAGTAACAAGAAAAAGAGGTGGATCTAGGGGGAAAGTAGGCAAATTTATTAACAAGAAAAAAAAGCATATGTTAGTGTAGCAGTTTCCAGAGCAGTAAAACTATGGGGAGAGGTAAGAATGTGGAGGCAAAGAGCAGGGCAAACATATAGTTACCAAGACAGGACATTAAAAGGAAATGACCAGCTGCTGTCATCATCATTTCATAAAAGAATGATACATTTTTAATATCAGATAAATAGTAGAAAAGAATCTTTGAATGAAAGATAGTCCTTTAAAAATACATTTAGTTTATGAGAAAATGCGGCATAATTTTATTTTTCTCATTTAGGGCTTAGTAGTGAAAGCAATTTCATGAACCATTGTAGGACACTGATATTTGAGAGTTTTAGAAATTTAGTGATTCTTTCTTCTACCTTTTTGATAAATCCTTAATATTCTGCTATGAGAGGAAAGAAAGAAAAGAAAAGAAAAAAGAAAGAAAAGGGGCAGTGTGATGTTTGTAGTTTAAAAAGGCAGTTTCCTTTGAAAAGTAAAAGAACTATAGGTGTTTTCCACGACTCTGATAGAAAGAAGAAGGATGTGATTGGGAGCCATGTGATTATGTGATTGTGTGTGTAGTAGTCTGGCATAATGAGGAGAGCATAGCTTTTAGAACTGGGCCAGGCCTAAACAATGACACATCTGAAAAAGAAATAAAAAACTCACAATAGCATCAAAAACAATAAAATACTTAGGAGTAAATTTAACCAAGGAACTAAAAAACCTATACGCTGAAAACTATGACTTTGATATGAAAGAAATGGAAGAAGACACAAACAAATGGAAAGATATCTGTGTTCATAGATCAGATGAACTTAAATTGTTAAAACGCCCATACTATCCAAAGCTGTCTATAGATTCAGTTCAATCCCTATCAAAATTCCAGTGGCATTTTTCACAGAAATAATGATAACATTTAAAAAAAAAAA
>NW_011888803.1:12640225-12659337 GCF_000151845.1 Pteropus vampyrus
GGGAATCTTTCTGTTTGCAGTTTTTTGTTATAGGTTGGCAGGGAGATACTTGGACAGAAACTCTTTTTTGGTTCTAAAATTACACTATAGGAATGAATGCCCGTACCTAAGTTTTTTTCTTTGAAGTAGCTTACTAAATAAACTTAGACAAAAATCTTTTCATTATTAAAAGTCTTTGCATAAGGTACAAGAGTAATTCTACTTCAATTCTGTTCAATACACTCTTCCACTGTTGGAAAGTCACTTTCCACAGGGAGCTAACGCATTGTTGGTGTCAGTTTGGCTTTTATAATCATGACTCGGTATAATTCAGAATCACGTTTAGTGTGAGATACCGCAGCAAGCAGCATTTTCACTCCTTTCGGAGAGTAGCTAGCTGTATTGTCAATATGTGTTTGCAAAAACCCTGCCTGTTCAGGCTACAGTTATACTTACGAAGACATTTAGAGATTTTATTATATCTGATCAGGTTTCATAAACAGTAACAAGAAAAAGAGGTGGATCTAGGGGGAAAGTAGGCAAATTTATTAACAAGAAAAAAAAGCATATGTTAGTGTAGCAGTTTCCAGAGCAGTAAAACTATGGGGAGAGGTAAGAATGTGGAGGCAAAGAGCAGGGCAAACATATAGTTACCAAGACAGGACATTAAAAGGAAATGACCAGCTGCTGTCATCATCATTTCATAAAAGAATGATACATTTTTAATATCAGATAAATAGTAGAAAAGAATCTTTGAATGAAAGATAGTCCTTTAAAAATACATTTAGTTTATGAGAAAATGCGGCATAATTTTATTTTTCTCATTTAGGGCTTAGTAGTGAAAGCAATTTCATGAACCATTGTAGGACACTGATATTTGAGAGTTTTAGAAATTTAGTGATTCTTTCTTCTACCTTTTTGATAAATCCTTAATATTCTGCTATGAGAGGAAAGAAAGAAAAGAAAAGAAAAAAGAAAGAAAAGGGGCAGTGTGATGTTTGTAGTTTAAAAAGGCAGTTTCCTTTGAAAAGTAAAAGAACTATAGGTGTTTTCCACGACTCTGATAGAAAGAAGAAGGATGTGATTGGGAGCCATGTGATTATGTGATTGTGTGTGTAGTAGTCTGGCATAATGAGGAGAGCATAGCTTTTAGAACTGGGCCAGGCCTAAACAATGACACATCTGAAAAAGAAATAAAAAACTCACAATAGCATCAAAAACAATAAAATACTTAGGAGTAAATTTAACCAAGGAACTAAAAAACCTATACGCTGAAAACTATGACTTTGATATGAAAGAAATGGAAGAAGACACAAACAAATGGAAAGATATCTGTGTTCATAGATCAGATGAACTTAAATTGTTAAAACGCCCATACTATCCAAAGCTGTCTATAGATTCAGTTCAATCCCTATCAAAATTCCAGTGGCATTTTTCACAGAAATAATGATAACATTTAAAAAAAAAAAATTGTATGGAGCCACAAAAGAACCTGGACAGCCAAGATAATCTTGAGAAATCTGGAAGCATCATGCTTCCTGATTGCAAACTATATTATAAAGCTGTAGCAATTAAAACAGTATTGTACTGGCATAAAAATAGACACATAGACCAATGGAGCTGAATAGAGAGCCCAGAAATAA
This sequence comes from Pteropus vampyrus, assembly GCF_000151845.1. NCBI lineage: Eukaryota > Metazoa > Chordata > Mammalia > Chiroptera > Pteropodidae > Pteropus > Pteropus vampyrus. The sequence continues at coordinate 12,641,848 of NW_011888803.1, forward strand.
ATTCCTGTGTATATGGTCAACTAATATTTGACAAGGGAGCCAAGAACATTCAGTGGATAAAGAATAGTCTCCTTAACAACCAGTGTTGAAAAAACTGGATAACCACATGCAAAAAAATGAAATTACACCCGAATTTTACACTACTCACAAAAATAACTTGAAATGGGTTAAAGATTTAAACATCAGATCTGATACTGTAAAACTCCTAGAAGAAGAGATGGGAAGAAGCTCCTTGACATTGGTCTTGGAAATGATTTCCGGATATGACATCAAAAGCACAAACAACAAAAGCAAAAATCAACAAGTGGGACTACATTAAACTAAAAAGCTCTTCAAAAGAAACAATCGACACAATGAAAAAATAACCTACAGAATGGGAGAAAATATTTGCAAATCATATATTGGATAAAGGATTAATATCCAAAATATATAAAGAATTCATACAACTCAATAACAAAAAAATAAACAATCTGATTTAAAAATGGGCAGAGGACATTTTTCCAAAGAAGATCACCAAAAGGCACATGAAAAGAGGGTCAACATCACTAATCATCACAGAAATGCAAATTAATCAAAATCACAATAAGATAACACCTCACACATGTTAGAATGGCTATCACCAAGAAGATAAAAGTGTTGGCGAGGATGTGGAGAAAAGAGAACCCTTGTGCACTGTTGGTGGGAATGTAATTTGGTTTAGCCACTATGGAAAACAGTATGGAGGCTCCTCAAAAAATTAAAAATATAGTAAATCCTCACTTAACATTGTCAGTATGTTTTTGGTAGCATTTGAAGACCCATACTGGACCTTGCTCTAGTATGTAAGTATATGTAATGATCATGAATGTTCAATTTTTTCTAGAGAACGTGTACCTTAGAGATGAGGTACAATGATGTGGAATGCATGGTCTAAGAAAAATAAATATCACATGATATATGTTTTTAAAAATGAGGGGTGCTGCTTGGGTCTATGCCATCTTGTAATAATTTCTCCCAAGAAACTCATTAAGTGTGGGTGTCGAATTACTGGGCAGCATTGTATTTCACCAGCAATTGAACTAGGGTCCTGGAAGGCCATTAAAATGAAATGAATAACCTAATCTCCTCTGCAAAATCAGCACAGAATTCTAATTTACACTTATCAAAAAAATCATTCCTATCCAAAGTAACCAATCAGTAATATAATGTTAAGGCAATTATATTAGACAATGTTTCCAAGAGATTGAATTACATCAAATTAACCCCATGTTGGCTTAGATCTCCAGGCCTGGTATTTTCCAGGGCCATGTGTTATGAATAGTTGTGCCACATCTGGGCTTCTGTGGGCCAAAAGAAGTACTCATAATCATAACATGCACCAAACATATATACACAAACTACACTATAATGGACTATAGTAAACTATTTTGGAGCAATCAATTAGGAAAGGTTAAAGAGGCTAATACCAGTTTTGGGAGAGAAAGATATTCAACTCCAGCAGTGAAACATTAAAAAATATTTCTAGAACAATTGGTAAAATATAAATGAATGGACAAATGAATATGTGTAACAGTCAATAATGGGTCCAGAATGCTTTTTAAAAGTACATGCTTTCCCAGCTCAATAACTGAGTATCTTTACCAGCATCACATTACATGCACACATAAAAATCCAAATCAAAAGATGACTTTTTTTCAGTAGGCACAATTCAATATATTTGAAAATAATAATTTGGCAGGTGATATAAGCAGGGAGAAGCTAGTTCTGCTTAAGAAAAGGGCAAAGAAGAATTGCATTCCGCCTTTCTTCTTTTGAGTCATAAGTCATTTTAACCATTTCATGCCAGATGTGTTAGCGGAAGTTTCAGACTCTTTTGGGTATTGCTGTCATGAGGTTTGGCACAATGTAATCCCTTTCCAGAGAGGAAAAAAATTGCATTATTTCAGTGCTTGATATGAGCTAGCTGCTTAGCTATATGCTGTCTAATTTAATCCCCCTCCAATGGCTTTATTAGTAGGGAAATATTAGCATACCAGTTTTGCTGATGAGGAAACTGAGGCCCAGAGAATGGAAAGGATTTGCCTAAAGTTTCATAGCTAATTTCTTCAAAAAACTCAAGCTCCTCAAACCATCCCAGCTCATTTTATATCCCTTGAGCTGCCTCTCCTGGCACAAAATCCATGCTGTAAGAAATTTCTATAACATGTGGTTCCATCGACAGTCAGGAACCAAGATCAAGTTATCAGGAAATGGTTGCTGTTTGCAGGGGCCACAATATGAAATGACAACCCAAACAAAGAACTTCTTGTCTTTACTTTCGAGGAAGGTTTGGATTTAAATCCAGCAAACATTTATTGAGTACCTTCTATGACCAGACCCTGTGCTATTACTTTCACATATCTCTTTTGTCACAACAAACGATTTTATTGATATTCACTAAGGTATTAGAAGTGTCATATTAAAAAAGAAAGGAGTCCCTCTATGGTTAAGAAGGGACAATGTTAGAATTTTCTCTGCATCTCCTCTTCTCAGAAAGGGATGTTGATTAAAAGCAAGCTCATTTGAATGCCCAAACATTGGCTTATAGACATTTACTTTGTTCTTTCCTTTAATCAAGCTCAGTGTTTTTTGATCCTTATTGTGACTAAGAATTTAGAAAATTTTCGAGAACGATTTTGAGACATGTGACAATGTACCTTCAGGCTGGCTTTGGAACCTAGATCCTGCTTCAGATATGACCCTTTGGTAGACTAGGACAGGGGAGGCCACCAGTAATCCTCCTTGTGTCCACATTGGTGTTAGCCTTTTCCTTGGGGGAACCACCCCCGTTTCCTGCACTCTAACCCTGTGGTCTAAATGGGGATGGCTATCTTATTACATGACTGCCTCCCTGGCCCCAGTGATTGGTCCAAGAGATTGGCACAGGATCCAACTTGGAACATGACACCTCTTTCCTAGGATTTTTTTAAGTGGAGCTACAGAGAGTCACAAATATCTTTCTGATTGTGGCCTTCTGAGGGTGTGAGCCTGGGGCCACCAGTGCCTTCCTTGAAGAGATAGACAATCCTGATTGTACTGGAACCTCTTTCCTCAGGCCAGCTCTATTCTGCCCTTCCATGATTTAGCTATGTGAGTCAACAGAATTATCTGTATTCTTAGGCAAAAAAATAGGGTTTTGTCTCATGTTTGTACACTTATTTGGAAAGGAGTATGCCATAATAGGAAGCATGCTAGACTTGAAATAATATTAGCAACTTTAAATATTGTGAAGTATTAAGTACCTATTACTGACATGGTATTAGGGTAGAGCGTGAGAGAGAACTGGCCCAGGACCAAGTGGTTCATTCAGCCCAGATCAGAGATTAGTCAGCTTGCTGCTGGGACCTAGATACATCAGAATTATCTTCACAACCAAGTTAAGATAATCTGCTTCACCTGGCTCATTCTGCATCGAGTTGTGGGCCTATCTTCCATTAACGTTGGGCCCATAGACGTGGCAGAGCGCTTGCTGTCCTTCTAGGCACTGAGCTAACTCTGAGCACAAGTGTGGCAAGAGCCAGTCCAGAGTACAGGCTACAGCACAAATACAATTGCTAAACTATTGAACTGCAGGGACGGGAGTAAAGAGAAGGAGCGTCGAAAGCCCCACAGAACTTGGTTTTAGCTCTGTTGCTTAGTAGTTTTATGAGAATTAAATAACTATAGAAAGTATGTGGTATAAAGCCTGCACATAGTTGGCACTTAATATGTGGTAGTTGTGGTGATGATATGATGGTGGTGGGTGATGATAATGATAATAATATTTTGACTATAAGTTATTCTCATTCTTTCCAATAGAAAAACATAGTGTGAGAAAGTGACTCCCATCAGGGCCATATGACGAATGACTAAGAAAGACAGGATTCAGATAACTGACTCATTTTAGGGATTTATGTGTTCTTATGAGCCAAAGTGCTCAAATGATAAAAGTGCTTAGGTTTGTGCAAGAAGCATGAATCACTATTATTTACCTTTGGTGTATTTCTATACTTCATTTTCCAAAATTTAATGGAAGTATACTTTTAAAATGTCTTAGGCCCCAATTTGCGGTGGTACTTTCTTTAGATTATACTGGAAGCATACTTCTAAATTGTCCCTTCCTGGTTGTAATTTTTTTCAAAATTTAAAGTTTTCTTTAACTTTTCGAAGGCAAGGTACTTTTTCCAAAATTAGCAAAAAGAAAATGAAACCATTACATTCCCCCAAAGAGATGTCTTGAGGAGAAGCGGATCCCTGAGAGGATATTATTAACTGCCTGCTTCTTATAATTGAGGCCTCTTCTCAGACAACTCTGCTGTTTAATCTCAGCTCTCGCCAATAACCCTTTTCTCTTTTTGATCAAGTGTTTAATTTCCTTGAAAGATTTTCTCAGATTTCAACTATTACTGAGAGGATTTTCATTTTACCCTAACCCTTTAATGGCTAAATCTTGCATATCCATTGTTTCAAAAAAAAGGTATTTCTGTTCATCTAAGTAAATAGTTCAAGGATTAGGTCTTTTTTTGCCTATTGCTGCTGAAATGAGGAATTATTTGGAAACTTCTTTTGTTAAATGACTATCTTATAAAAATCAGATAAAATTAAGCATTTACAAAAACCAATCTTGGACAACTCTCAATCATCTACAGCAATATCAATTAAAGCATAGATCACTAAAAAGAGATAAACTCTCAAACCTGATTTTGGCCATTTTTTAAATTTCTTCCAGTAAAATGTATGTGTTTAACCTTCAGTTAAATTTTTCTCATAATCCTTAAAAACCTAATTTTAGGGAAACATGAAATAATGTTTCATGAGGAGGTAATAGGAAAAGAAGAAAGAGGTAGCCAGGATAACACAAAAGTCGAAAGTATAAAGTTGCCATTAATATTCAAATATACAAGAATATGATTCTTTTAAGAAACATGTAAATTAATATTAACAAATTAATCCAGTGTGGCTCTTGCCAGATTCTTCCAAAGACTTCAATAAGACTTCAATTTATCTTAACCCTAACTCTAAACCTTAAGTGGCTCCCAAATCTGGGTTAGGTCTTATGTTCTAAAGAATTTGGCTTCATCCAAGGAGAAGGTCTGACCTTTGCTCTCAGCTTCTGGGAGGCACTATATCTTGAGTGTCTTTGTTTAGGGTAGGGCCTGGCCATACCAGATGTTAGGGTACATCTGACAGTCTTCAGTAGGGGCTGGCTACTTAAGAAAGACCAGCCATGTGACTTAGGGTTAGGTCTTTTCATCACGCACAATATCATTGGACCTGGAGGCCGAGTTCACCCATGTGGCAATCAATCAATCAATCAATCAATCAGTCAATCATGCCTATGTAATGAACCCCCAGTGAAAACTCTGGACACTGAAGCTCAGGTGAGCTTTCCTGGTTGGCAGTATATGCTTTGTCATACATTGCTGCTGGGAGAGAAGCACATCTCGACTCCATCGGGAAGGGACAATGGAAGCTTCACAGTGGAAACCCTCTCAAACTCTGCCCTATGTGTCTTTCCTTTTGGTTGATTTTTATCTATATCTTTTCCCTGTAATTAAACTGTAACCACAAGAATAATGGCTTTCTGTGAGTTCTGAGCCACTCTAAGGAATTACAGAACTTCAAGGTGATTTGGAGAAATCTCCAAAGTTGAAGTTGATGAGGCCAGTTGCAGGGACCATGCTCTCAAACTTTGAAGTTTGTCTAACTAGGTGGTGGTCCTCGTCAGCTCTCCCACAGTACTCTGTCACTATCTCTATTACATTTTTCTTTTTGTTTGTTTTTTAAAAAATATTTAATTATATAATGACAAAAAAAATGCTCAGAGAGTAGAAAAGGTTTTACGGTGTGTGGTTGTTTTATTAGCAGTGGTATTATCATTATAATGGGTATGTTTCTTGAATCTTGTGACCTAATTCAACCTGTTTCTTAGGTCTAGTAATTTGTTGTAGATTCTTTGGGATTTTCTGAAAATAATATTGTGTCATCTGTGAATGAAGACAGTCTTGCCTATTCCTTTCCAGCCTGAATACATTTATTTATTTGCCTTACAGAAGGGGTGAGAAGAGACATTCTTGCCTTGTTTTTAATCTCAAGGGGAAAGTATTTCATCTTTTGCCACTACATATGTTAGCTGTATGGAATCACTATTCAAGAATTTTTGGAAACACAGAAAACAAAATTGTATATCTCGATCGCAGAGTGCTTCATTTCTCCAATTGGCTTAAATAAACCCCAAGTACGATATTGGACCCAAATAATTTGCAAGTTGGGAAACATCAGAGGCTGGAAGGAGAGATACAGAAATAGAAACAGAGACAGAGATAGAAACAGAGATAGAATGGTAAAGGTGTGAATGATTCATCTGAATGACATCAGCCAAGCTGACTGTCGATGGGTTTTAACAAAGAGGGCATGGAGGGCCTGGACAGGAAATAATAAAAATCAAGACAATGTTCAGTGGCATTCCAGCAGCACGAAAAACCTTATCTCAGATTAGAGTAAGTGCTATCTTAAACTGAGAGCTGGGAACAAGAGGCTCCCTGAACTGGCATTATCTGTGTGGAAAATGCTGTTGGAAGGACTGGGACAGGATGTAGACATGCATTAAGGGAAGGCAAATCCCTTCAGTAAGAAAGTAGAGCTTGAAATATTACATTAGCCAAACGGTCTGGCTGCCCTGATCATTAAATATTCATGTTAAAATCCATGTCAATCAGCAGGAACAACCTTGTCCCACTCAGACCCACTAAAAAGAAACTGTGTAGGTTATTCAGCAAATTGTAAGGGAAGAGGAAGTTGGCTTTTGTTTTCTACAGTGATGCCAAAGATACGTTCAGTATTAAAGGTCAAATTGCTCCTTTCCTTGTCTGTCTTTTGACATAAGATTGGGGAGCATGGCTGTGGTTCTCAAATTTGGATGACTCTGGGAATCAACTGTGAACCATATTGAAATGCAGATTCCTGGGCTCATACTGTTATCACCCACCCACCCCCACCCATCTGATTCAATAGACTGGGGGAGGGCATAGACATCAGGTGATTTTGATGTACTGGTCTGTAGGCCATTTCTTAAGAAACACTATGGTGATTAAGAGAACTGGCTTCTGAGACAGCCTACATAGTTGCATGGCCTTGGAAATGTAACAATCTGTAAAGGCCTAAATGTTCTCACCTGAAGGATGGGGATAATAATAGTACCTACATCCTCATAGGGCTGTGGTGAGAACTGAATGAGATGATGTGGGTAAATATCCGATATAAAACACTCAAGAAATGGCAGCTATTGTTATTTAGAATTCAGGCAGAAATAAATTATCCAACTCATAATGGCTGCAAGGGCATCAGTAGGAACCTCAGACCCCACTGCTCTTTACAACTCTAGTACGTATTGGAATGTAGCAAAGAGTTAAATATCTCCAAAGGGCTTTGGCTTGGCACAGAGGCTGATACAGGAAGCCAGGCTCCACAGAGGGCCCACATGCAGTGATCTATTGGCCAAATCTGCTTTACAAAACCCCAACCACAGGGGTCCGTATGACCTGAGTCTTTCCTTACTTTGCCTTTGCCATGAAGGGCCTGCAGAGAATGTTAGCGGTTCAAGAAGCTATGCTGTGTGAAAGAAGGCATACTGACCCAATTTCCTGTCCGGGCTCTCTCTCTTGTAAGAAGAGAGATTTTGTATATGTTAGGTCATTTCTGTCAGTGTTAGTTTCCTTACCTCCCAAAATAAGGGCAGATCAGATATTTATATGTGGGCATTGTGGTTTGTCACTTTGACATACCAGTCTCCCTTTCAAGTCCCACAAGACTGTGGATTCTACAACAAATGAATTCTCTCCTGTTTCACTAGTGAGCACATTGAGCCTAAAATGGTTAAAAGACTTGTTGGAAATCACTGGGCTAGTGTGAACTCAAGCCTGATTCCTCCAGTACTCTACCTTACTGCCTACCTGGAAGGGCAACAGTAAGGAGTGAAGATTATGGATGTGAAAATTCTTGGCACACTTTGTGATTTGAAAACATCATACCACAACCTCATCAGCCATACCAGGACATATAGGTGGGAGACTACGTATAGAGAATTATGGTTTGGCTCGAGATTGACATGCCACTGTGTTTTAAAGAGAGGGTTATCAGTGTCATAAGTGATTAGTATACTGAGAGTTCCTCAGTCTATTACATGGAAAATGTATGCTTTCATCATCAGTGTCATTGTCACCATCTTCATTATCATTCACAACATCGTTTATAACATTATACTGGCATACTGTGTACCAGGGCCTTTGAGTAGTTCTTTACACATAGCATCACATCTATTCCCACCGATGTCAAGTGAGGATTTAAAATATACCTATGAGAAAGTACTATTATTACATAACCATTATGTAGAAGAAGAAACTGAGGAATAGAGTTTAAATATTTGACTATAATTTATGTATAACAAAATATGAGCTGAGTTATATTTGAGTAGTTGACAAAATTAAGTTTTATGGGCATTTAAACATTTATTAATTTTAATTTTGCAAATTTTCTCATCCTACTTTAAAACTAGCTTTTTTTCAGGTCCAAAACATTTGTATTGGTCTTAGGAATTATGCCTATAATGCTTTGTGAATGTCCTCGCAAAAGAAAAAAATGTGAGCACGGATATGGGCTTTACATAACAATGAAAGCAGGAATTGAGACCTGGCAGATGGTTGTGCTGGCTCACTGTCATGCAAAATATGACACCAATAATGGAGGAGTTCCCAAATTGAGTCCTTGAGGAAGATTAAGAAATACGTATTCTCAGGCCAAATTTCTCCTTGTGCTAAGGCCTCCCTCCTCTGGACTGGCTCATTTTCCCAATTCTCCATGTCTCAGCAATCACTGTACGTTGCCACCTTGCACCTTCTTTCCAGGAAAAGCTCAGGGAGCAGAAGCTTCAGCCACTTTTCCTCCTTAAATTTTATTATTCCTTCTTTCATCATCTTTGTTAGGTCTAATTGATGTTTTCCCCATTTTTATACTGTTACGTGCCAAAACCAAAACAATTTAGTAATGAGTTTATCGTCCTTTACTCGAGGGGAAAACAATCCATGGGGTGGGAGAGGCCTGTACTTCACAATCAGCTGAACACTCTTCCAGAGGGATTTTGGGCAAGACCAGTAGACAAGGCAACCAGGAAACAGGGCATCATTGCCTAGAGATTTCCTGATAAGGCTAGCAGGTTCTATTTTCTAGGGCAAGGCAAGCTAGCTAAAACTGAGTTGGAGGACTGTGCTGGTGTTTGTTAGGTTTTCTTGACAGTGAGGCGTTTCCTATAAGTTCAGGCTGACCTGGGTTTAGACTTGTAACATAGGCTGAGCCACTGGGGTGGGGTGGGTCTCTATTTATGAATTAACTTTGTCAATACATAGTGCTATGTAAACATAGCTTCGAACCACCCATCTAACTAGACTGCTGCCCCCAAATCCCTGCTAAAGAAGAAGGATGCCTGTAGTGTTCCTCCCCTCCTCTGATTTTACTCTGCCTCTAAAGTCACCATGTCCTCTCTGTTGGCTCAAATCTTGGCCTAAGGACTCACCTTCTTCTCTTGTTTCCAGCTGAATCTGGACCAAGACTGTGAAGCAGTTTCCCTGGTAGTGAAATACTTCAGATCAGGTGCAAGCTATGGTCACCACCTAGAACAGCTTCCTTCAGAGTTTTCAGGCCTTGCCAATGTGTCTGTTAAGGAAATCCCTTGATGTTAGCAGGTCTCATCAAATTATCTCCCTATGACACCCTGAAATAAATTCCTGCGGCATGTAGGCAGCAGAGAAGTTTGGGTCAGATAAGGAGTTAAAGGATAGATGGAAGAAGAGTGGACATTTATATGTGGAAGGAAGGAGATTTCAGTATACAATGTTTAAAGTACTCATAACAACCCTGTGAGAGAGATGTTGTTATTCCTGTTACATAAGGATACTGAGACTTAAAGAACTTAGATACTTTGTCCCACGTCAAACAATAAATGAGTAACTGGACCAGGACTAGAATCCACACTTAGGAATTAGCTCCAAAGCCCATTGCTCTTTTCAGGAGATCATAATTCCCGAGACTACTATGATCTTTTTAACCTTCTCAGATTACCCCAAATGTCTATAATCCCAAACTAAACTTTTAGGAAGCTAAACTTTCCCTGGGCTGGCTTCAATTTAGAATTTTCCATTTGAAATACATCTTCTCCCTTAGGTGATTTGAAATGTTTGAGGCAAAGCATAGACATTTGCCTGATTCATAAGCACGAGTCTGAAAACCTGCAGAGATCACATGGTGTAGTGAAAAGCTGGTGCTTTCCTGCAGAGGCCTGGGTTGGAGCCCACATTCTGCCACTAACTGGCTCTACTGAGCTTCAGCAGCTCTGTGCTTTAGGAGACTGCAGTTGGTTGTGAAAGTCTTTTATGGATCTACTTTTTAATCCTTCTAATTGGGCCTTAGGATTTTATAAAGTTGAATTTGACATAAAACCCATTCCTGTTCTTTAGAGAAGTTTGGTTGCATGGAGTCTTCCATTTATCAGGATAACATTTTTCACACTCCAGATCTGTTGTTAACCAACTGAAAATCATGGAAGAGACAGAAAATTTGATATGAGAGGACAGGAAGCGTGAGTAAACGGTAACACTAGACTGAGCTCTTGCTTTTAGCAGATAATCTCCAATAATCCACATGAGACAAGAATAAAATGCCACAGTTATTAAATGCCCTGAGTTTCTTGCTTTTAATTCCCCTTTCCTTAAAAAGTTATCTGTTCCATATGCACAAGCCACTTCCCACTATCACCCTACTCCCTCCATCACCAACCCCTCCCCAGTGCTAGAGATTCATTTATTCAAGGATTTACTTACCATCAATCAACAGTCCATGTCCATCTGCCTTGCACCAAAAAATAAATAAACAAATAAATAAATTTGAAAAAAGCAAAGCATGGTCCTTTTCTGTTTTTTTCAACACAGGAATGAACACCCTTTCCCTACACTCCTCACTCACATGGTCTCCTTTTTCAATTATCCTTTTTCAATTATTCTTTGCTTTACCTATTCTTCCTAAACCTGCCAAATCTAGGCTTCGTTCCTAGGCCCCTAAAATTTACTCCTCCATAAACTCAAGTGTTTGAGGAGTGAGATTGGGCCCTAGCTGACATTTTGTAAATCAACCTCTTTAAGAGCTTTTTCCACCTGCAAAGTCTTTTCAAAAGTCTTTATGATTCTGGATAAACATCAGGATGCAGGCTGCTAAAGTCCCCACCCCCACCCCTCAAAGGTTATTTTCTCTTTCTTTTGGGCTATTTGCATGAATATTGGTCAGGAGTTTTGCAAAGAGATGATTAAAATCCGACAGCAAAACTAAATGGTGACTAAAACAAGAAAACAGATAAATATCAAGAGCATAGGCTGAAGGTGAAGTCAGTGAGATTAGTTATTTTGATAAAACACAAGAGCCAGTTTCTGCATTAGCTTCTCTCTCCGCTTTTTTTAAAGCAACCAGAGAAGGTAACTTCTTTTAGCCACATTTTCTTTCCTGTGGCATCTGGAAACCTGGGATACATAATTCAGGTAGTTGGCCATGAATAAACTTGTAAGCACATACTCTAAGAAGCAGAAGGCTATTGTTTCTGGCACAGCATCAATAGGCTGAAGAAGAGCAGTTGCCTCTCATTAGAGGTGGAATGGAAGCAGTGATGGGGGAGGTACAATAGATACTGCTTTGATACATTTACAATATTTGTGACTTTTAAATAGGTTGCCGAAAACTGAAATAAGACCTCACTTTTTGATTCAGGGGAATTTACCAACCTAAGACTGCTAGAGCCTTTTCATTACTAAGGTTCCAAGAGAAAAAAGGGTATGGACATGTGGGAGTGGCACACATGTGAAAGCAGATGCAATATCAGGACAGAGACTGGGAAAGATGGAGGCTAAAGGTGAATGAAGCCTTTGGATATGCAGAATAGAGCAGAATGGTCGGTACTGGTGTTTGCAATGTCTGGCTGACCTGAGGACCACCAGCATCAGCAGTTCCCAGGCGGCTTATTTAAAATGCAGATGCCCCAGATAGACTGACTCAGCCTCTGGGGGATGGGTCTCAGACTCCAGAGTTGAACTAACTTTTCAGGCATTTCTGATGCACATGGAAGTTAAAAATCATTGCTTTAGAGCTGTAACCTGTTGCAATTTGGAATTAGAGAGGATCATTCGCTGATTCTAGATAATGAATGTACTCTTAGCTGTAGCCTGTTTTATGTGAGTGCCTGGTTAGCATCTGGACATAATCATTGGGGCCTCTGTTCAACCACCAGAAGGTGGCCACGTGGAGCCTCCAAATTCTGACCAGCTCCTTACATCTCTCCTTTTCTATTTCCTTTATCTCTTTTCTCTCTATTTTACACTATAAAGTACTTCCTTAACTTTTTGTTTTTTGTCAATCAGTAAAATAACAAAACAAATAAAACCAAAAACATTTTGGTGATCAAGATAGGGCTGCCTATTTTTTATTTTGCCAAGTAAAGACATTAGAACATAGTAACTATCATTTTGTCACCATGCTTTTATAAAACAAAGAACATTTAGCACTAATTTCAACAATGAGAAAGGATATGTGAATTGATTGATGAAACTCACTGTATTATCATTATTTTTTTCTATGTTGCCATTTCTAAGAACTACTGGTGTGGAATACTGAATTTATTTAAGGGAAATGTAACTTGATCCATTGGAATGGATTAAATGAGGGGATAATTGCCTGAGGAGAGAGCTACCTTCTTTCTCTGCCCGGAGAGAGGAAAGGACATTTGAGGAGGTGAGTTCCAGCTAGATCTTGAGGGCTGGGCAGGATTTTAACATTTCAGGGTCAGTTTCTGGAGATGAGACAGCAGGAGCATGGGAGCTGGGAGTGTGGGGAGCACAGGGAGTGTGGGTTGCGCTGGGAGATAGGAAATCTGCTGGGTGCCTCAGATTTAGATTGCGGAGGGATGAGTTGGACACAGAAAGGGACTTTCTGACCTTGATTGATCAATACCAATTAACTTGATTGATCACAATGTGCTGGGCACCATAGTTATTGTGTCCCATTTAATTTTCATAGCAATCCTACAAGGTAAAGTTGTACCTTACAAATATGTGAAGTGAAGCATTAAGATATTACTTATCTGAGACCACAATTGTATGGATCTGAACTATTTCCAGATCTGACTCCATAGTCTATACTCTTTCCTTGTACCAACTTTCTCTATTGACCTTCAATGACAGGATAATTATGGTTGGTGCTTCCTATGTGCCAGGAACTGTACAAAACACTTTTCACCTATTAGCTCATTTACTCTTTAGAATACGCCTATGAGGTAAGTACTCTTGTTACCATTTACAGGTAAGAAACTAAAGCCCAGAGAAGTTCAGCAACTTACAGAGCTAAAATTTAAACCCAGGACTCTGAGTACCTGAATAGACATTTCTCCAAAGAAGACATACAGATGGCCAACAGACATGAAGAGATGCTCAAGGTCACTAATCATCAGAGAAATGCAAATTAAAACCACGATGTGATATCGCCTCACACCTGTCAGATTGGCTATCATCAATAAATCAAAAAACAACAAGTGTTGGAGAGGGTGTGGAGAAAAGGGAATCCTTGTATACTATTGATGGGTTTGCAAATTTGTACAGCCACTATGGAAAACAGTTTGAATGTTCCTCAAAAAATTAAAAGTAGAACTATCTTTTGACCCAGCAATTGCTCTGCTGGGTGTTTATCAAAACAAAACAAAACAAAACAAAACAAAACACTAGTTTGTAAGGATCTGTGCATCACTATGTTCATAGCAGCGCTATTCACAATAGCCAAGATATGGAAGCAACCTATGTGTCTATCAATAGATGACTAGATAAAGAAGTTATGGTACATATATACAATAAAATATTATTCAGCCATTAAAAAATGAAATCTTACCATTTGCAATCACATGGATGAAACTAGAGGGTGTTATGCTGAGTGCAATAAGTCAGACAGAAAAAGATAAATACCATATGATTTCTCATATATGCGGAATCTAAGGAACAAAAGAAACAAACAAACTAAATGAAAACAGATTCACAGATATAGAGAACAAACTGGTAATTGTCAGAGGAGACGGGGGGTTGGGTGAAGCAAAAAAAAAAAAATTATAATAAAAAAATAAAATAAATCTAGGACTCTGATTCTAAACACTCTGTGGGATTTCCTCTATCATGGAAAAGTTTCTGAGCTGGGGTCACAGAATCCAGATACCACACATATTAATATGTATATCTAATATTTTGGATGAAGCCAGTAACAGATAAGGGAATTTTTCTTTCTTACCTTTAACTACTCAGTCTTTCCCATATTCCCCTAGCTACTCTCCCACCTGAAACACACACTGTATTACATTTGCTTGACAGACAAATATACATTGAGGCTCCTTCAACTCAAGCAATTAGCTGTCTTTTCTAGCTGGTGGTCATAAAGGGGACCTGAGTAGGTCCCTGGCAATGGCCAGGGCCCCCTAAGTCATCAGGAGCACATCGGGGCTGTGGTAGAATGGATGGTGGTGGGCCAAGAGGAGGAGATGAAAGTTCCACTGACAGGGAACTTTGATTGGGAAGGGGATCTCAATTACAGTGGCCTCTGGTCAAATGTAATGCTATAAACAAACTAATCATTATACTAATCCTTCTTTGATTTAAAAGGCACTTCTTTTCTATCAGGAGTGTTTATACACAAATGGGAAAACATTCAGCACAAGTTCACAGGTTTTAGTTCACAGGTTTGGCATTTACTGAGCACTTATTACATATCCAGCACAGGTAATATTGAAGGGTTTGAGGGATTTTCTTCCCACAAGAGTAACCGATCAGATCCTGTTGACAAATTTGGACTGTCCTGGTTTTAGCACTGAAGGTTCCACGTCCAGGAAATCCCTCAGTCCTGGGCGAACCAGGATGGTTGGTTAACAGATGACTAGCATAGAGTCTCTGTCTTCAAGGAGCCACAGTCCAGAGATGATGGAGGAAAATACATAAGGCAATCTCAACAGTACAAAGGTTTAGGTGTGGTGTTTCATTCAGGAGGAAATGGCAGTTTGATGTATTTACACTGACTACTAATGCTATAATGTAGAAGTGATTTCCATTCATTATAAACTTTGAGCATTGGCTAATTAGTGGATTGCCCTGAAAATGGAAATTATGGCAGAATTTATAATTCAAGCAAAGTTTTGTTTTTGTTGGAAGTAAACTATCTTTTCCCTCTGGGATAAGTCTCCCTTTACTCTGTTAGTAATCCGATAGTCTTCTAAGTGTATATTGGCTTTGTCTCTGCCAGTGCTGTCCAATAGAAATATGAAGCAAACCACATATTAAATCTTCTAATTGCCACAGTAAAAAAGTAAAATAACCAGGTGAAGTTAATTATAATAATACAGTATATTTAACCAATATATTAATAAGATTATTTTAATACGTGATCAATCTTAAAATCAGTAATGAGATTTTTTTCTTAGGTACTAAGTCTTCAGAATCCAGACTAGCCAATTTCAATTGCTAAGAAGCCGTAAGTGGCTAGTCATTACAGTTTTGGATGTCATAGTCCTACAGCAAGTCAAGTAAAGAAGAGAAACAATTAGTTTGATAACTGAAGTCAAAACTCTTCACCAAAATCAATGGATGATTTTGAAGTAAAGGGCTTACTTCTGCATAGGTTTTTGACTCCTTAATAATTTGGACCATCCTGCCATTAGTCCCTAGGTTCTAGCTGAGTTGACTGTGAATTTTAAGTACTGGAGAAGAAGCACAAGCAAGAAGACAATTGCCAGCTGGGAACTGCATATTCTTTCTTAACTGCGGAGCCCTGCTGTGCATATTGTGAAGAGGCCCTTCTTAGGACTGGTTTCGCAACATCCCCAGGTGTTTCCAGTTATCTCAAAGGGGTGTCGTAAAGTTTGCAAAACAAAATATAATTTAAATTTTTGGATATATAAAAAGCAATTATTATATGTGCTTCATGGTATGTTCTTGATGCGTAGGGAGATTTATGAAACCCAGCAAACAATGAACTGATGTTGTAATTCCCAAAGGGCTGTAAAACACAAACAAAAATAATGTGACAGAGGTGAAAAAGGCACTATGAGAAAACACTGGGTTTGGATTTAGAGAATGCAATTCTCCCCAGCATGCTTTGCCAAATGAATTATCTATTCAATAATTTCGAATGAACATTCCGATTTCTCTCTGTTAAAATTTTTTTGACTTCCCCTCTTTTGTTTGCTTATAAGCATTTCCACTATTTTTTCTCATTGATTCTCAAAATAACTGCACTCATACTCTATATTTCTTCATTTTTTATTCATTTTGCAAACATTTACTGAGTCTTCCTATGTTTCTGGAAACAGGTTCTGTACAAAAGTTAAGGGAGCCCAGCTAGAGATTTACAAAGTCACTTCTGGGTCTGGCTAAGTAAGGATTAGCCCTGGTGGAAGTGGCCTGTTAGAATAGTACCCTATTGCTTGATCCAGTTGGAAAGGGGAGGCAGAAGTCCAGGAAGCCTCTTAAAGCAAATAAGCTGAGCCAGGGGAGCAAATATGTTGAACCTCTATCAACAACGTAATTGTCAGTTAATATCTCAACAGCTTCTGGTTGGACCGGGACCCCGAAAAGGACCAGAAGCAGGCAAGGCAGGGATGATCCTGGATGAGAAGCAACTTTTATTAACTTTAACACACTTTTCTCCTGGGCTGGCCTCAACCTGCCTTCGAAGTAATTTCAGTGACACCTTTGACACCTTTCCTTCCTTCCTTTTATTTACTCATCAAATAATGTTAAACACCTACTCGATGCCAGGTACAGATTGGTGCTACACTTAGGAAAATGAATACTACACAATCCGTTGCTCTGGAGTCCAGGTGGGGGAATCACTCATGGGTGCCTGTATTAGGACGTGGTATCTGCAATGGCAAGGACAAACAGGAAATGGAGGACAGGCCCCTACCTAGTGCCTCAAAGTGTAGAAGCCAGAGAGCTGGGAAGAGATACCTCCCTCCACTGCTCCCCTGGAACCTCAGAAATATTCAGGAGGGCGTCCACAGCTCATAGGAATTGGGGCATCACATATGTAGCAGATGCTAAACAATTTTACCTGGATTTTGAGGGCTAGGCCCCTAGCTGACATCCATTAATACTAGGATGAAAGACATTATTGGAAACAAGTGACCTCAATGTCCTCACTTTGGGGGCAGTGGGGTGTGTGTGTGTGTTTGTGTGTGTGTGTGTGTGTGTGTGTGTGTGTGTAAGAGCCAGTCAAACAAACCTCAGGGAGGACCCACGTGGCAGAGGCTATTCCCTGACTCATAGATCAGAGCTTCCGTTGGAACTGGGGTATCCTTAGACTTCCTTTTTCTTTTTTCAAAATCCTTTCTTTAATGAATGAAAAGTCTGAGAAGTGCGGCAATGCGTCATCAGG
>NW_011888803.1:12659588-12663516 GCF_000151845.1 Pteropus vampyrus
TGTGTGTGTGTGTGTTTGTGTGTGTGTGTGTGTGTGTGTGTGTGTGTGTGTAAGAGCCAAACAAACCTCAGGGAGGACCCACGTGGCAGAGGCTATTCCCTGACTCATAGATCAGAGCTTCCGCTGGAACTGGGGTATCCTTAGACTTCCTTTTTCTTTTTTCAAAATCCTTTCTTTAATGAATGAAAAGTCTGAGAAGTGCGGCAATGCGTCATCAGGTATGACTGGACCCTACGTATTCCTGACTCCCTGTGTCCCTCTTTCCATCATGCTGCCTTCCTGACCAACTCTGAACAACTAGGGCAGCACCTTCTAAAGTCCACTTTGGGTAAGTTCAGGTAGCACAGGCCAAGACCCTCTGCTTTGTCAGCATGCCCTGAGTAATTGCTTATAGGCCCACTTCCTTCTGGCTGGAGAATCTTGTGTTGTGTGGAGTCGTATCCCAGTATCTAGCAGTGAGGGCATGCTCTGTCACTTCTGATTGACTGAGTGGATGGGATGTAACTCCATGAAGCTCCAGTCATACGAACACAGATTGAAGCCGCAAGGAGCTCGGATTCCTTCCCACCCTCAGTGGCAGCTGTGATAGTGGCAGTAATGTCCTAGATTCAGAGAGCCCTTCGCTATTTCCAAAACCATTCACTTGCTTGGCCACATTCAATCTCAAGTATCATGCTCGCAGGGCGAGGATTTGCCTGAGAGTAAAGGAAGCCTGAAAAGTACTGGACTTCTCTTTGGCACTTTCATTTGGGCCCACAAAGGCTAAAAAACCAATAAGTCATTGGATGTTATATAGACTCTGAAGGAATCGCATCCTTTCCCACAGTTCAAGATTGATTCCTAAATGTATGGCATTAAAGGGGCTATGTCTCCCACAGTTGTCTGTTGAACTCTAATTCATCCAGCTGGAGTCTTTCCTGGGGACATTCAGCCCAGACTTAGGGGTGCTTGGTGAGCACAAATGCAGTTTTCTTACAAGCCTCTAAGTCTGGAATGCAAAGGAGTCAGCCCAACACAGACTTGGGTTCTCGCCTTCCTTGTGTCTGACTGGAAGCTCCCTGAAAGGAAGGACCACATCTGTACTGGTCAATTCTACAATCGCAGGACCTCACATTTTCAGTGGCTGGCTGTCTGGCTGGCTGGCTGGGTGGACTGATGAAACTTCAAAGACCCTTTCAACTTTAGAGAAGCTTCGAGTCCTCCCTCTGTTGCTATTCTCACTGATTTCTTCACATAAGAGCATTGTAATGAGCAGACAAAAAGGAGTACATTACCTGATTCACAGAGCAGTCAAAAAGGCCAGACAGCAGAGAGTTCCCCACAGGGAATTTCTCCACAAAGAGGAGGAATCTAGAGGAAAAGTAACATTAAAAATGCACATGGATATTTTTTAGTGCCAGGCACTTTCTCTTACTTTAGTCTTAACAAACAAACAAACATACATACATACACACACACAAAAACACATCTTGATATAAAAAGCAAAAATTTAGTGAATATTTCTCTATGTAGGTTACTTCACTGAGGACTATCCATGCATTATCTCATTTAAAATTCACAACTTAATTAGGCCAATTCTATCATCTCCATTTTACAGATGAGGAAACTGAGGCTTAGAGAACTTAAAAATCCTGCTCAAACCAGTAAGTAGTAGAGCCAGGACTCAAACTTAATTTGACCTGACTTTACATCCTGTCCTCTTTTCAACTCTTCTAACTCTCTTCTCCTTTGACATGCTCAATGGCTTCGAGGCAGATCCCCAAAGTGACTTTAGATGGGTATAGAAAGAACGATCTTAACTAGAGAATTTGCAGTGGTGTCTGATACACATTAAAAGAAAAAAAATTTTTTCTCTAATGGTTGGGCAGCACTGAGCTGCCCCAACAGAAAATAGAAGTAAGTCCTGGTAGGATGATTTTTAAAAATTACTTAAATTCTGTTTTTTAAAATTTACTGAACAGGCATTTTATGTTCACGGTATAACGTTCAAACTATACAATAGGGTATACAGTGAAAAATAATTCTTCTCTCCTCCACCCCTCAGTTACCCAGTTCTCCTTCCATGGAGCTACTCACTCACTACTCCGACACTGGTGGTATATGGGTCAGGGATAAATCTGGCCTATCCACACCCCCCAATCCATACATCTGCACAGGAGAAGGGAGAGGGGGGAAGAAGGGATCGGAGGCGATGGAATGAATGGCATCTGCCACTTACTGGCTCCCTCTGGAGACAGCAAGTTAGAGGCCAAGGTGCTATATCTATTGGAGTGAGACCCTGGACTCCAGCCAGGCGGGGTTGGGGTGGGCCCTTCCCTTCTCCTCTGAGGCAGGAGAGTCCACCCAGCCTTGTCCCATGCTGGGATTGGGAGCTCAGATCATCCAGAGTTCACGCACCCTGGGAACATTAGCAGTCTCCTGATTGGCAGTGAGTTACCTCAAGGCTCAAGCCCTTGGGACACAAGAGGAGGAAGAAGGCTGAAGCAGTGTGGTAACAGTAGCTGCTCAATTGAGTATGAAACATGTCTCCATAAGGGATATTTTGGAGGCATGGGCTAAGGTCACACTACTAAATGAACGGAGGTGATCAAGCAGTAGATAAGGACTTATAATAATGTTACCACCTAGTCCTTGTTGTAGGATACTGTGCACTGCTGGGCTACATGAATTACAGTTTAGCCTCACATGAGAACTCCTCGAAGTGAAATAGCTTTGGCTGGCCCAGTATTTGTCTTGCTGAGTGTTGGTAAAAGTGGAGGACACTGGAGAAAACAAAACAAAACAAAACAATGACGGAAAGTCTTCTTTGATTCCTAGATTGTGTGCAGCTTAAAGAGACAAATGCCTAATCCTTATGTTTAGCAGCAAAACGTGTCCTGTGATTGTCACCGCCAGCCTGGAAGAAGCCCTCAAGATCATTTTATACAAATCCTTCCTGTTTGCAGCTCAGCTAAGGGTGTAGTGACATGCTCAAAGTCACACAGTCTATACCTACATCATCTGACTAAGAAGACCTGTTGGAGACCTATCAGGCTGGCAGGTAGAGGGTCCATCCCAGTGGGTCACAGCCTGGCCAGAGCTTCCCCCGTAGCCCTGTCAGTGCTTGTCAGCATGTTCATTGTTTCTGAGTTGTAGGACTGGAAAATCAGGTTCTTCAAGTCTAAAAACCCCACAACCCATTCTTCACTTGCCAGAAATGCCTCAGAAAATGGGCTTATGATCACCAAACTGTTGAGGTTGATTTGTAATCAAGGAAACTAATAATTTACAAGGGGACACAGACTATTCCAGAACCTTTTTCTGGAATAGTCTGTGTCCCCTTTTTCTGGAATAGTCTGTGTCCCCTTGTAAATTATTAGTTTGGTAATGGGCTTCCTTGTAAAATCAAAATGATAGGAAAATTGTCTTATAGGCAGAGAATTATATAGCAGGAAGAATAGACCTAGTAAAATTTATTCAGTATTAGGGCTGGGAGAATCTACTGTTTCTCATCCCTCCTTTTTTTTTTTTTTCATGAAAGAGCTGTGTCTTGAGTTTGAATTTTAGCTCTGACATTATTAGCTGTGTGCCTTTGGACAAGTTGTTTAACCCCTCTGAGCTGCATTTCTCCATAGATCCAATGGGGATACTTATCAAATATAATCTCTTTCTCTTAGATGGTGTTGGATGCACTGAGATTTGGGTTCTCAAGGGCCATTAAGTGGAATGTAATTTTCAACAGTCTTTTGCTAGGGGAAAAAGACAGTGTGCTGAGTTTTCATCATTCTACATTCATTGAAATATTGAATATTAAAATGTACTCTATTTCATCAAATGTTGATGATATCATCTTTCAAAAAATGTTCTTACTTAGCTGTATAAAAAGTCGGTCTCTTTATCTAGTTACTCAAGATTGGTGCCTGCATAGGCACGAATATTTGGATTAAGC
>NW_011888803.1:12664576-12687965 GCF_000151845.1 Pteropus vampyrus
CACCCCGTTGACAAGCTTGCAAAGGCTTTTTAAAATAACCTATAGTTGTAGACTGTAACTATTTTGATTCTTGTGAATCTTTTTATGTAAATCAGAGGAGGCTGAGAACCCAAGTGGGGCCTTTCTGGCGGCTTTCTCGGCTGCACCCTCCTTGGAACAGATGGGTAGGAATGTGACACCAGAAGATCTGAGGGTGTTTACAAACATGGCTCTGGGAAGATGGGCTAAAGGCGACAGAGATGTTTCTTTGCACACTCTTAAAAGATCTAGGCCCATGCTTTTGTACCAGAGGCAAGATGATGGACGGTTAGGGGGAGATAGCCACATCCCTCACATTCATATGTCATAGCAATAGTTGGGAAATCTTGTGGTGGTAGTCATGTTTGTGGTGGAGTCACTGACATGCACAGAATGTGGGTTTAACTCCAGCTTTGTGTTCAAAGGAGAGGGAAGTTTAGACTACCATTATCTTTTGTCTGGACTATCCTCCTAACTAGTTTTCTTGGCTCAGTGGCACTGAAGGCTACTCTGCTGGCTCACAAGAGTTGACCGTACATGTCTTTTCCTAGTTCAGTGACATCGAATTGGTAATTGATGTTAGAAGTAACAGGCTAGCTTGGAAGTGGCCATGGTGGAAGCATTTATAGAGTATTTACAGAAATTAGCAAGTGCCACAAATCAAGGCTTTTGTTTTTCTCCAGTGATCCAATTAATCAGCACAGCACCTCACTGCTTCCACTTCTGTTCCCCTGCATTCATTTCCCTCCACAGCTGTAATGGTCCATCAACAGATAAAGCTGATTGTTGTAACTTATTGTAACCATTCAATTCTCATTACTTTGAAAAAGGCTATAATATTTACCGTGGCTTATGAGACTAGCCTACACAGTCTGGCTCCCCAGCCTTTGCTTGAGTCGTGCTTCACTTCACTACATGTACCCCATCAGGTCTTCCAACAGAGAGATTCAGTTTCCCACTACAAGTTCTTTGTTCTATAGTGAACAGAGCCATTTGCTGCTCACCAAACATTCACAAACTTTCTCACATTTCCCAGCCCACTTGCAGTTGGGTGGGGCCATGTGACCAGTTCTGCTGAGTGAGCTGTGAGTAGAAATGACACGCAGCAGAAGATTTAGGAGCTGATGTGCCATCTTCTAGCTTTATCTTCTACAGCTGTAATCATTGAGGCCATATGTTGAGACAGCAGAACCACAGGATGGAGTAACCTGGTTGCTGAGTCAGCACATGGAAGACAGCTGTCTTTAGAGAGTTGCCTGATTGTCTGGGCATGAGCGGGAAATATTTGTTCTGTGTGGCCACTGAGATTCAAGACAATTTTGTTACTGCAAAATAATTCAGCCCAGCAGTTCTCAAACATTTGGGTCTTAGGACCCCTTTAAACTCTTAAAAGTTATCGATGATCCCAAAGAGCTTTAAATGGATTGTATTTAGTAATACTTCCACATCAGAAGTTAGAACTGAGAAAATTTTAAAACATATATGTTAATTCATTTAAAAATAACAATAATACAACCTTTACATGTTAACGTAAATAACACATTTTTATTAAAAACAGCTAGCTTCCAAAACAAACTAGTGAGAATGACAGTGTTTTACATTTTTGTAAATCTCTGGATTAATTGAAGACAGCTGGATTCTCATATCTGCTCCTGCATTTAATCAGTCACAATCTGTTTTGTTGCTGTTGCTGAGGTAAGAGGAAAATCTTGCCTCATACAGATAATGTAGTTATAAAGGCGTATATTTTAATAGCCCTTTTTGATGATTGCAGATATTCTCTTTGGATACTAAACCAGAACAAGTGGTAGTTTCTTAAAAGTTAGGTACAGTATGTAATCTGAAACCATATCAATGAACTTTTCATACTCTGTTACATTAAAATCCATTAGGCTACCTTGTACTTTCAATGAATCTTTTATCTCCAAATGATTTTGTAATCTCATGCATTGGTTATTTGGAAAAGCTTGGTTCACTGAGTTACACAGGTCTTCCAAATGTTGATATATTTCATTATATAACATATTAGAAATCACATTAATTAGTATCAGCATCTATCTCATTGGAATCTTTCAGTATTAGGAAGCTCTCAAGCTCATGGTAGTAGCAGTAAGTTTTCTAAAACTCCAATTTTTTGTTTCAAATCTTCAATTTGCTATTTGGCAACAAACATTGTCAGTTATTTTTCTTGAAGCAACAAGCTCGCTTTATTCATTCTCAAAAAAAAAAAAAAAAAAAACCAGTTCTGCCAAGAACCCAAGTTTGAATAACCATAGTTTGTCAGTAGTTTTTTCAAGTAAAACTGTTACATGATAAAAGCAGCTAGTTCTGTTTACAACTCAAGAAATCAAACAAATCCTTTCCCTCAAGACGACCATTGTACTTCTGTACTCAGTAGAAGTGCTTTATGTATACGTCCCATTTGTCACCCAGAATGTTAGGAAGATGTGTACTCAAAGGCAGCAATTTAATAAAAGAAATAGCTTTAACTACTTAACCAAAGGCATCTCTAAGCGAAACTGGCTTCTCCCCCGTGCCCCACCCCCGCAAGTACATGGAAAAGAAATACAGTGGTTACCATATAGTCTGGTGCCACTGTCTTATTTTGTGCTAAAGGCCCAGCAGTTTTACCTACCAGTGTTTTTATATCATCAGTGCAAATGTCAATCCAGTGAAAAAGGGCAATGAAATCTTAGTATAATTAGGAAAATAGTTTTCACCTCGTAGAACTGCTGAAAGGATCTCTGGTACCCGCAGTGGTCTGAGGATTGTACTTTGAGAACCACCAGTCTAGCCCAACCTCACTAGTTCACTTATAATTTTCCTTCTGGCTGGAACGTAACCACACCCACCCCCCGACCTCTTCACTGGGCCATCACATTGTAGCTGTGATGCCCAGGTTCATGACCAAGTTCTCATGGGTCCTTCCTTGACTTCCTAGGTCTGTTCCCATTCTAACATTCTCACATACCTCATGTACATCTTACCACAAGAGTAATTTTACACTGACATCTGTCTTCCTTGCTAGATAATAAGCACAAGAACAGTAGGAATGGTCCTTTTGGCTCACTATTACATTTTCAGGGTCTAGTGTGGTGTCTGGTCCTTAACAAGACTAAAGTCTTAGTTGACTGAATGAATGTGGGCGTCTGAAGCAGTCATGTGAAAAGGCCTAATGAGCTTAGATGGGGGCTCCTGTTGGTTTGGGATTAATTAGAAGGACTCTAGGGCCTTGATTAAACTTAGCTCACAGAGGTTTTCCTACAAACGGGTTCCATGTAAAAAAGGTAACAGGCCTGTGACCGATACCTAAAATAACTACGTTTAGTCCTTTCCTGTATGTGTGTGTGTGTGTGTGTGTGTTTGTGTGTGTGTGTGTTTGTGTGTGTATGTGTGTGTATGTGTGTGCACGAGAGAAAGAGAGAGTGAGAGAGAGAGGGAATTGACACTGACAATTCTTAATTACTTCTATAATGGGGAAAAGTACCACTAAATCCTGATACTGTTATAAAATTCTATGTTTTTATCTCATCCCGTGGAACTTTTGCTAAGAGTCGTTAATGAGCAGGAAACTGATGTTCACACTGCTGCTTTTGCTTCCCGGGTGAAGGTCGGTAACTCTTTGAGAATAAGGACCATGTCTTTCTTTTCCTCTTTTTCTCTCTATAGTGCTCAGGCCAGCATCTGGCATATAGAAAACATTCAATAAATGTTCATTAAATTGTCATGTGGCAAGAAGTAAGGCAATGTGGCAGGAAGAAGGAAAGACAAAGGGCTTCAGTTGGGAGCTAACCACCGAGGATTATACAGCCCCACCATCTTCTCTGTGTCTCTTTTGGCACAGCTGGCCCAACCAATGGCTGCTGTTAGCCATGGTTAGTAGCTCTCAGGCCCACCTCCCCTTTATTTACTATATCTAAGATGTCCAGGACAAAACCACTCCACCCTGCTGGAGAAGGAGGGGGGTGACACCCATGGTTCACAACTCAGGCTGCACATTAGGTCTTCCCAAAAAGCTTGTGAAAGACACTGTCTTGCTGGGGAGGGCAAGCTCCCAGGAAATTCTGATACACAGCCAGAATACAGAACCATTGGGCTAGACGAGAAGTAGGGTACTCAGGTGTTCATGGGGCTCCCCCTACCTCTGTGGGAATACTTGAAAACCAGGTGATGCGTTCTTGAGAAATTAACATATGGCTGCTGGTCACCGTGTTGGCTGTCACTGCCAGAGAAGAGTGCATGGGATTACCTGCTCCCTGAGCCATGGGACCACCTCTGAGTGGTCTCAACCTTAGGCTGCTTGAATGCTCCTTCCATAATCCACCTTTGAAAGCAGCATGGTCTCAAAATCTATTATCCGCACCTTTCAGTTACTTGAACTAGACAAGTGGAGTGGCACGATGCCCTAGAAAGACAGGTGTGTGATTAAATTCTGCTTACAATGAAACTCCCAAAGGGGGTCACATGCCGAGAGTACTGGGAGCAGCGCTTATAATAAGTCCTTGTTTATAGTTCAATTAGAGTTCAATAGCTCAACAACTCCCTTCTCCTGATTTGGCTCCCCACCCTCCCATCCAATGGTTTCCTTCTAATAGGGTTCTTCAAGCAGCTCTCTAATGGCGGGGTGGTTATACGACCCAGGTCCAGTTATGCTTTTAATGGTGTTTACACAGTCGAAGAAGCTCAGCTTGTTAGACCGTTGAGCTGCAAGGACAGACGGAGCATCTGCTCAGGGCTCTGTTAAATTAACCTTTAGTCAGTTTGCCCTAATTGATCCACTGCTTCACTCCAGGGCATTCTAAGTATTTAAAAGCATGTAATGAAACATCTGACTAGCCTGTAACCATGGTGGTTTAAGAGAGCTGCTATAGTATTCCTTTTGAAATATCCCACCAAATTAAAAATTATTTAGGAGATATCGAGCTGAACATAAATTAATTTATTTTGGGTGAAATTAGTCTCTAAAATGTAGACCAAAAATGTATGAACACGAAAGAACTTGTTTTATAATCAAGGAAGAGTTGCTGCAACATTGACACTTCCTCACTTGGTCAGAATGTTTGTAGGAGCCTCTATGCCCCAGCAGTTTCCATCAATAGAGGGGCACATGGTGACCTCGATGTGTCAACAAATGAAATTTACATGGCAATGGTGCGTAGATCTCAGAGAACTGTCCCAGGCTGGAACTGGGCTCCAGCTCTGGCCACAAGCTTGGCAGCCAGAAGACAATGGAATGGATGGCATAGGGTCTAGAGAGGGAGGGAGAGCCCCAGGTTAAAACCTGAGCTCTCATTCCTACTGACTTTGTGGCCTTGGTCAGTCTCCGCACCTCATTAGGCTTCCATGTTTGCATCTGTAAAATGGGGATGATAATAGTACCCACCAAAATGTTAGCGAAACAAAAAAACAAAGCAAAACAAAACCCAATCAAACAACAACAAAACAAGACAAGAAACCTTAAAGAGTCATATGAAATTTTTTAGCTGCTTGAAACTGCCACTGCCCCCTTTTCTTCCACCCTAATTTTCAAGCATGCTAGTCGCAGTGACCTAAAAGAAAACTGTATTTAAATAAATATGTTATAGGGACCTAAAATTCAAGTGCCCATGGTACATTCAGAACAAAACTACAAACTGAGGACAGGCTCCTTCATAGCTGCTGCTCTTAGAAGAGACTTCTAGAACTCATGTGTCCATGAGTGCTTTTTTGCCTGATCACACAGGGTACGTTTCCCAGCTTCCCTTGCAGTTAGACGTGACCACCTGATTAAATTCTGGATAATGGAAGCAAAGCAGGCCTCTTTTAGGCCTGGACTGTTAAACCCTCTCAGATATAATTCTTGCTCTCTTTTTTCAGTTGCTGGCTGGTTGGAGACAGCACCAAGTACCTCTGAGAGGGCCAGCCCAGAGTAAAGAGGAAAAGCCCACCTACCTACATAGGACTAACACTAATGAGAAATTCTTATTTTGTTAAGCTACTGATACTTGTGGTGGTGTTTTTAGTAGTTTGCCTACCCCGATGCGTACAATGACCTTTTCTATTTTTTGCTGGTGTCTGTAAGGTGGGTAAAGCACCAGACAGGCAGTCAGGAAAGCTGGTCCTAGACTGGGCACTACCCCTCACTTCCCGATGGACCTAAATGGTCTCAGAGATCTTCAAGTCTAAAAGAAAGGTCAATGATTCCTTCCTCTCTTACGACAGAACTGCCTCACTGCCTATGCAGGGACTTGGCCTGCAAAGGGGCTCTGTTAAGGTCTTGGAGGGAAATGCCAACTGCCTTTTCCCTCCTCTCCCTGTAGCTTCATTATGTGCAGGCTCTGCAGCTCAGCACACTGCAGACTATCTGGCTCAGTCACTTAAATTAATTCTATGACTTTGACCAAATTTATTAACCACTTCGTGCCTCAATTTCCTGATCCGTATAATGGAAATAATGATTCGCCTACCAAAAAGAGTTCTAGTAAGAATCAGAAATAATTATTGTAAAGCACCGATTGTAGTGCGTGATATTGGTAGTCATACAATAAAAGGTTGTTGCTATTAAATTTGTGTGCTTAAAACTTGGTGCATTCCATAAACATTTGTTAAGCACTTGCTGTGGCCAGGCAACCTGCAAGGGATGCAGAGGCAAATGGGTGGCTGTATCTCTGCCCTCAATATGTTTATGCTCCAGTCCTGGCGTCCTCTAACCTCTTCCCAACCACCCCCCTCGCCCCAAGCACACAGATTGGTTAAACATGGCTATATGAAGTAGAAAACAAATAAATTTTCTAAGGGACAAATTCAAAGAAATACCTGAAGCCAGACTTCAGCTCCTCTCCCAGGTTATTACATGGAGTCAGGTGTTCCTTCTTTAAAGAATTTCTCCCTCTTAGTCCAAGGGTTGGCAAAATATCCTGGTTAGACTCTGAGCAGGAGTCAAATGTCAGAGGCTCTCAGTCAGTAGAAAACCAAATCTTCAGCTGCAGCTTAAGCCTGGGTCCTTTGGTCTAAAGGAGCCTGGGAAGAAGGGGAAGGTCAGTGTTAAGAATCATTGCTCTGCTTCCCCAGGGTGGGAGAGAAGGAAACTAGAAACCTTGAAGGGTGTTAAGATGGGGGACAGATAACTATACCTCCCCGCATTACTATTTTGAATGCATAATTTCTAATAGTCATTCCACACACAGTGTAACAAAGCCAAGCTTAAGGAGGATTAATTTTAAAAGACCTAACTGCTAGAAACCTTTAAATATTGTAAAGGAAGAATGATACTCAGAATCAGTTTAAAAGCTAGAGAGAACTTCAAAGGTTATCTAAGTCAGATTCTTGAATGCTGATTCATGGTGAAATTGTTGCTGGTCTGTGAAAAATTAAAAATAATCGGGCTGATTTTTTTGTCTTTTCATACAACTAATGATATTCATTTTAAATGACTTATTCTTTATTCTAAGATGGTCTTCCCAGTTTTTTGGTTGAAATATTCTTTCTTTTACAGAATAATGATAGCACTTTAGATGGTGATTTATTTTTGTTTTTTCTCTTTCATGCATGGGTTTTTAAAATCTTTGGCTATAAAAAATAAAATGGCAAATCTGTGCTTGTCCCCAGGTTTTTTGAAATTTTGTTGGTCCCTGAAATCCCAAATCTAGAAATCACTCATCAAACTCAACTATCATACATAACATATTAAGAAACTGATTCTTAAGATGTTATATAATATCTCCAAGTTTGGAGAATACATCTGATTATAGAAGTTTGCTTTGATAAATGAGAAGAAGAACCAACTGCCTCAAGGCAAAATGAATCTGAAGATAGAATTTCTGCAGATGCTAATAAATTAGTCTAAAAAAATATTACCATGAAGTGGAGTAGTGGGAAGATCACTGAAACGAAAGCAGTTCTGGGTTCTAGTACTTCTTGCGCCTATAACAAGATTTGCAATTCTGGGAAAATCACTTCCTTTGCCTGCACCTCAGTTTCCCATTTGTAAAATGAGGGGGTAGAGGCAAGATGATCTCCACGGCCATTTCCTGCTTAAATATTCACTATTCTAATTGGAGACAGAATGGTTTAGTGGCACAAAGTTCAGATTCTAGAAGAGGCTATCTGGTTTGAATACTGATTCCGACTCTTATTTTGATACTTACTGAGGGACTTTGAATAAATAACTTAATCTCTCTGTGCCTTAGTTTCCTCATGAATAAAGTGGGGATGATGGTGGTACTAACTTAGATAAAAATTGCAAAGCACTAAGTGTAGGGTCTTATATTTAATAGACTCTCAATAAATATCACTACTAAATATCACTAGCAGTAGTCTATGCTTTTTCTAATTGAAATGCTTCGCCCTCATCGCTAGGGCACATAATTGCTCTGCATAAATTGGACCACTCCACGGAGCAGATCCTCCTCTGAAGAGTGACTGAGGAGACAGCCAAGAGGATTCCCAATATCAAGACGTAATAATAAGTGCAGGTGCTATTCAAAGCACTTTATGTAGGTTACATTAGTTAGTCCTCGAAATGAATCTCTGAGGTAAGTAGAATATGCTGGTTCCTCAGTCATAGTCCACATCGAAAGCTCATTAAAGGAGAGATCCCATTTTGCCCTGAATTATGAATCTCCTCCCTTGAGGGCTGAGGTGAAGGGCTGGGGTAGGGGGGCGGGTAGAAGGAGGGGGTGTTGGTGGATCATGGTTGGCAGAGAGGTACTCTTATTCTGAGCGGCAGGTGATGAGCAGAGTGGATCCTGGGAAAGAAAAGAATGGCCAGGGGTAGGCCATGGGAGCTAGAGAACAAAGCCGAAGGATTAGATATAGAAGGCACTTGGCAGATAAGGGTGGATGGAGAACTTATCCTTGAACCGTGGCCTAAGACTGCTTTGTATATACTTCCTGTGTAAGCAGACAATCCTCATTTAAAGGCTAGGAATTGAATTGACCCTGGGCAGCAGTTTATTGTTCTAAGAATTGCTAAAACAAATTTCTAAAAATCTTTGTCGGATATGGTTCCAGGACAGGGTTTGGAGGATGACTATAAATCTTATCCTTTATAATATATGAAGTAAATTAGAACCACAGTTCTAAATCTTTTTTCCACAAAAGTAATATTCTAAGGGTCAAACTTAGGAATTTGATGTATCAGAGCTATCTGGCAAGATGCCCAACTTGCCCTTTCTCCCACAGTCCCCTGCCGCAAGAAGCAGAGCCTGAGGCTGGAGCTGAAACAAAGGGGCCACTGGACGGGACCATGCCGGGGTGGCCACCAAATGAAGTCATCCAGGAGTTGGATGCACTCCTGTGAGATGCTCTTGTCTGAGAAGCCCCACCCAGGAAACTACTTCAATTCAGTTTGAATGAGGAGGCACCAAGAGAGCCAGGGAGGAGAAATGAGCTAATGCACAAAGATACGCAGGGCTAGCCGGTGAGAATGGGAGTCACCATAACAACAGAGCACAGGAATGGAGACCTTTGACTTTTGTAACTGAAGAAGGGACTAAACCACGTGGATCCTGGGCCTGTCTTGGATCTTGAACAGGAGCTGCTCCTTGGTTTCCATGAGATTCTTGGCCTATCTCTCACCCTTATATAATAGACATGGGAATCACAAAGTCCCATTACTTGAGGTAACTGGAAAGAATTTTTATTCCTTATGACCAAAAGAACCTAACAAAGTGTGAATCTTGGTCTTAATATTTACGACTGGATCTGTGTGGGGAAATCTGATTAGAAGATCTCTTGAAATAGCACCATATGCCCTGGAGGTCTGCAGCCCTGGGACACAGCCTGAAATATAATGGCCATTGGGATGATTACTACTGCAGTGGTTTAAGATACTTGTAAGCAATTATTAGATTATTATTAAATTTATCACACAAAAAAGTGCCATTTCTTTGTATAATTTATTAAAGGTACAGAGATTTTATTAAAGTCGAAGATTCTTAGAATAAGAGAATGAACAACTGCATCTAAAAGCAAATAAGAGTCACCAGTAAGAAAATAATTGAAAAGATAAAGCTTATTTTAGCAGAAAGTCTCCATATAAAATCGACTCTAAATAAACATCTGGGAAAATGAATAAATTTCATTTCAGGGCTGGGAAAAAGGCTGGCACATACCTGTTTTGCCTGTGCTCAAGAAGATGGAAGGAATTCAAGTAGGGCACTCAGAGATGTTCACTGCACACCTCTGCTGCTGGGATAAGATGCAAAGTGTGCCTGCAGTGTGGAGTCTCTTGATTTGTTTCATCTTCTTGATTTCCCTCAGCACATCTTCAGTCCAACAGTGATGACACTGACCTCCCCGTTGAGAGTGTATGTGAGGAGAAGAGGCAACATTGATTAACGAGAACAGAAGTTTAAGGAAACAAGGAGTCTGGAACCTTGACTGCTACAGGAAGAGAGATGTGGAGATGCCTGGTGGAAGCAGGTTAAAGATAGACTTGCAGCCCCAGCCCAGATTCCTGCTTTTATGTGATAAGCAATAATCTTTGGATGTCAGTTCTGAGAGACTCTTCTTCCCAAAAATAATGATTCTATATTTGTGGCAGGAGAAGCTTTTATCTTCTGTCTGGATTCACATCTTCATCTGTCTTATGGAAACCCTGCCCTTACTATGACCTTGGCTCAGAGATGCTGGCTGCACTCTGCCATAGTCAGATCTTCCTCCTAATCTCTTCAGGACATTTTAATCAGTAGTGACTTTGGGGAAGGAGGGAGGTTCGGGATCACATTATGTCTCCAGGATGACAAGAACTGAACAGAAAGGAAGAGAAAAATCACCGTGG
Source organism: Pteropus vampyrus (assembly GCF_000151845.1). NCBI lineage: Eukaryota > Metazoa > Chordata > Mammalia > Chiroptera > Pteropodidae > Pteropus > Pteropus vampyrus. The sequence goes on from NW_011888803.1 coordinate 12,675,357, forward strand.
TCACTAGCAGAGATTAATATGTGAATGAATGGACTGATTGTCTTGAAAAATGGGCACTTCTCTGTCTAGCTGCTTGGGTTCCTCTAAAAACAGGGCCTGAGACAAAGGTAATCTGTTTTAGGAATGCAGGTAGTTTACTTGGGAATGTGATTTCAGGGGCGGGGCTGAGAACAACAGAGACAACAGAGAACAACAGAGACAAAAGGAAAGGGGACATGCTGAGTTGACTACAGCATGGGCATCTAGGACTTGACCTCGTGGAGCTTGTTAGAAATGCATGTTAGAATGTCTACGGGGGACATAAGAAGGGAAACATTCATATTTCAGTTCTCATCTGCCCCTCATCAAAAGTGACCCCAGTGTTAACTCCCCTGCATTTTGAGCTGTCCATGTTGGAATGCTGCGCCATGGTGTCTCATGGTGTGACATCAGAGACACCATACAGGTAGGAAGTGACAGGATGAGACACAGGCTGAAGCAAGACACTGCCAGGTTGCTTGTGCATGACGTGAATTAAAGCCTGAATAGAACTAATTGCTTCTTCAGTAGCTGGAGAAAGAGATACGGCTGCAGGTATGTGGAGTGGTATATAAGACATGTATACCAGACAATTTCAGTGAAACAGCTTTCAAATTCCAAGTTACTTCTATTGTCTCTTTGTTTCTCATTCATTGTAAAAGACAGAGTCAGGAACTTTGATTGTAGCCTCCTTTAGTCCTGGATTTGAGTCCTGGCTCTATCATTTAGGAGTTTTGTTTTCTTGAGCAAGCCACTAAAATTCTTTGAGCCTTAGTTTATTTAGCTGTTAAATTAAGACAGTATATCTACCTCCTCCTGTTGTTGTGAGAATGAGCCAAGATAATGTTTATTAAGTTCTTAACATACTCCCTGGCACATGGCAAGAGCTAAGGAAATTGTAACTTGTATTATTTATCACGATTTGACATCACTACAGGAGTAGTTGTGAGGCATAAGGCAGCATGGAAAGGAAATTATTAGGGACTAGAACTGGAGAGAGGATGAACCAGACAGGCCCCTAGTAGGAATGTGAGGCTGGGGGCAGTGTATCCGTTTTTCAATGGGTCAGAGTTTGGGCTCTACGTGAGGCTGGCCAAAGTCTGACAAGGTGTCAGGGCTTCCATTAAAGGAGCTGAGGTCCCAGAAGGGAAACTAGAGTGCTATAGCCATAAGATTTCAGGAAGTAGAGGATTACAGAAGGGTTCAAAGAAAGCTGAGATAGCCTAGCGGACCGAGAAACTTGCAGGTTGCCCCACCTTCATTCCCAGGCTTACGGCAGCCAGACTGATCTCACACCAAGCACTGGGTCCCTTTGACTTTACTGTCCGCCCATACATGTGGTGTGATTCATGGGTCCAGAATGTGGGAAGGCTGGGCCTACAAGTTTGAGGATATTGGTCCATTGGCTGGGTCTGAGGGTGACAAACTATGACTCAGTTGCAGCTGAGCAGGGGCCCTCCGCCTTAGAGGGGCTGGCACATAAGCCCTGACCTCACTCTCAGTCTCACATAACCTGCCAGTTGATCCTCAGACTGTAGGTTAAACATGCCTTCTTGCCTTGGCTGACTATGAGGGCTCTGCCTCAATTCTTTGAGGCCCGGACCAAACTCTCAGCCAGCACTAACAGCTCACAGATCCAGAACAACATAAACAAACCAGATATTCCAAACTGTCATTAGCAGGTCTTCTATTAATTTCATTTTTGGGGAAAGAACCATATTTTATTTTAACAAACCAGGATTTATGTTGTATCACATGTCACATGGTAACAATGTGAGCAAATTCATTCCTACAAACTTTCCGTCTAAATCTATTTAATATTAACACCTTTCTTTTATGTTGTTCAAGGAATTATCTCATGTTCTCTATGTTTTCATGGAGAAAACACACTGAATTGATGTTTTTGATTGAAACAGATGTTGGAAGCAAATTTAAATTAGACACGTGGTTTTAAATGTAGTTGGTTATGTGCAACAATTGGTAAGTTAGTATTCCTTTATTTTTCTTCAAAGGAAAACAAATTCCAATTGAATGCTGCTTTGAAAATAGCTAACTGGAAGCACGAGGGACTTGTTTTGAAAGTTGAGGTGACAACTGAAAGTCAAGACTACACATGCTCATGTGTTTCCTAGGAAAAAAAATCTCCAATTTAAAGAGACTCGGGTGCTGCTGTCATTTCTTTGGATATAATACATAAGGATTGAAAAGATGGCTTTTCTTGAGGAAATATTAGATGTAAATTGAAGAAAAATGAGTATAAAAAGTGAATTTTTTCCCTCTCCCAAGATGTTCTCCCATCTTTTCATAGTTTTATTATGCAGCAGATTGTTGTCTACAGCTTTAACCATGCTCGTGAACGCACACAGTCACAACGGTGTGTCTTCGGGAGACAGAAGTCTTGTATCTGCCCTTGGGCTGTCATGCTTGGTCTATGCCACATCCCTGTGTAACTCTCTATCTCTGGCCTCTCTTCTTCGGCATCTTGTGTTTTGTCCCTGGCTCCTTCTTGTGCAATCTCATTCAAACAGCGCTCTCCCTGCTCACCTACCCATATTCTCCTTGCTTCCCTTCTTATTTCTCATCAGAAACCTACCTGTTCACCATCTTTTAAGGTTAACCACACATTACAGAGTTGATGAGTATCCCACCTTGATCCATGCGCATGGATCAAGGTGGAAAACTGAGATAACTAGATTGCTGAAATCAGGTGAATTTTGTACAGTAACAGGCACTTATCCATCAGGCGTTCTTCCAGCAGCTTTAGCTCTCAAACACTGTGATCAAAATCAGCAGTAACCAAAAAGTCTTCTAAGCGGTGAGTAAAATAGCTGTCACAGAATCCACATAACTTTATTCCTTTGATTAAATTTAACAAACAGTTATTGAGTATTTTCTATCCGCCAGACGCTGTCCTGGGTGGTAGAAATACTGAGATGAATAATTTATCTCTCTCTCACCTTGTTCCAGAAAAGATCTGAGGCAGCTTGTAGCAGAAACATATAAAATAAAATTGCCAAATACAGGTTTTTAAAATTCTGGGCAAGGGAAATATAAATTAAAATAGGTCACATCCATGGGGAGAAGAGGACATGAAACACAGCCAATGGTGGCCTTCATAATTGTGATACTTGAGCTGTGAATTTGACCCTAAGCACATTAGGTGGCTAAGGGGAACAGGAAACATGGTCAGTCACACATTTCCCATTGTAGAAGCTGAGAATTTGTATGGTAACTCAGGGGGAGGAGATGAATAAGACATGATTCCTAATGGCAAGGAATTCATAATCCAGCAGATGAGACAGATCTGTAGCAAACACCTCTAAAACAAAGCTGTATCATAGGGTCCGTATAAAGTGCTAAGGGAATAGAGTTAGAGGAGCAATTTACTTGGCTTATGAGAAGAAGATGCTATATGAACAATGCCTCAAAAGAAGTGGACAAGAAGAGCATGTGAGACGGAGGGAAAGAGTACTCTAGATCAGCAGCCCCCAGCTATGCATGTGTAAAAGTTGCTTCAAGCGCATGTAAAAGACTCTGAGTCAGTAGGACTGGGATTTTTCACAAGCATGCCAGAATGCTAACTCTGGTGCTCAGGAAGTATATTTTGAGAAACACTGCAATAGATTCTGACGGTGTGGAGCAGTGAAAGATGAGGTTGGAAATTGAGGCTGGGCCCACCTGGAGAAGGTTTCAGATGCCGGTTAGAAACTTAGACTTTATAAATAATGGGGAGCCACTGGATGCTTTTAAGCCTAAGCAGGTGGATGACACTATCAGATCTGTGTGTACGTGTATCCATGTGTCCCTGTGCATGTGTCTGTGTTTGATTTCTCTTTTTCTCGATTACAAATGCAGCTGCTAGAGGACGAAAAGCAGGAAAAAAGAGACTAAAAACAGAGAACCAACTAGGAATGTTGCACTAGAAGAGTTGATTAAAATCATAGCAGGAGAAGTGAAGAAAGTGAACACTTTTTTTTTTTTTCTGGGAGCATGAATCTGTTATTTTATTATTAGTCGAAGATTTACTTTTCTGGTTAATGTGTTGGTTTTCATGTCTTTCTGACAATTTTTTTACTTCAGTTTCTGCTCCCTGGCATCTGGTCTAAACCAACCGGCAGGGGAGAGGGGCCCGTAGGGTTGCTCTAAAGGGCTGTGAGGGACACTTGCTCACTGTCATGTAGGGGAGCCAACTTCTCTTATGGCAAACTCACATTAGAGGGTAACGGCACATATGGTTTTTTTGGCTTCCTTTTTTGTGTTTACACACTTAAAACACTTTTTATTTTTATAAACTGACAAAATAGAGAAGACAGGCAATATCATAACAATTACTAGGATTCTACAATTTCAAGAATTTGATAACAATTTTTCAGCTTTACTCAGGAATAATTGACAAATAAAATTATATATATTTACAGTGTACAACATGATGATTTGACATTCGTGTACTTTGTGAAATGATCATCACAATCAGGTATATAAACACATCCATCCCTCACATACTTGCCATTTTTGTGTGTGCGGTGAGCACACTTAAGATCACAGATCTTCATTTCTTTGGAGTCGGTTACTGGAAAATGTTTGTGTTCCCTAGGTGTTGTCATGTTTCCTTGATTTTTGATGTTTCTTGAAGGTTTGTGTTGCCATCTTGCATTTGAAGCAGTCACCCCCTCTAGTCAATCCTTACTGACTGGCTTTGAAAAGAAATGCCTACTGTCAGCCCTGCCAGGGATTCTGAGGCTTTCCCAGACCTTTGCTGTGGATTCACCTGCTTCCTGCTTTTTGTTCCCTCTTTGGGGGGAATTCTTAATATTGTATGCTGCTCTTAATTCTCAAAGCCAGGCCAAGTGCCAAGAGACGCCCGTCTGCCTTCCTTAGGATGATGCTGATGGCTCAAGTTTGATTGCTTTCTCCCAGTCTTGCAGAGGCAGGTGGGCTTTCTGCCCATGCTCACTAGCCATCCATAAGGGTTCACACTCATCACTCTCAGTGCACATAGGGAACCAGCCACAGGGTGGAGGTGTGCGTGAGCGAGGCCAATCGAGTGTTTGGGGTGCCCGTGGGCCAGTTTCCAAAACACAGGAAACTATGAGATGAAAAGAATATCCTAAATTATCCAGTTGGGGCCAATCTGATCGCATGAGTTCAGGAATTTGCTGGTGAGGCATATTCGGTGGCTTGTGGGTGGCCTCTCTGATAGATTCCATGAAGCACTTAGTAGGACTCGTGTCCTTTTGATGCCTTCTGAGTGCCCTGTCTGTTGTTCTCCCAGCCCCCTCCACCCCCGAACTGTGCAGCACACCTCAGTGTTCTGGACGGGGTGAGAAAAAAATAGGCCTCCTTGGCAGCATTCTGCACAATTTGGGGGAAGCCAGGTGCTCACTCACACATGTTCACTCTCATCCATGAAAGAAATCACAGACCTGGAAAGTCTCCCTTGGCACTGAGCTGTGCTGCCTTGGGTGAAGGATGACATCGGTAAAGTTAAACCGTTCTTCTTATTCTCTTCACTGTGTCCAATCTCAGTTTTTTTTTGCTCCAACCGTGTGCTGGAAGTTCTTTTCTGAACTCCCAGACTGCCGCAAAGGCATTCTCATCATGGGTCATTGTCAAGTTCACTGTTCTCTGGAAGAGAATATAGTAGAAAACTCCTGCTATTTTGTGGACGTGGCTCCTGTATGTTTTTATTAATTGTAATTAAGTGGGTAACAATGTCTGGTTCACTGGATTCTGCAAACACAATGTTTCTCCTTTGAAAATGGCAATAAATTCCAGCACCTTTGCATTGTGGTTTACGCACACCAGTGTGCCTGAAGCTGGACAATGTTCCCCTGCAAAGACCAATTGTTTTCAGTCTGCTCCCATGCTTGCAGGGTGTTTGTGACCAATGAGCCTGTGGTCCAGGTCGTTAGTTCATTTATGATATAGAAGCTACGGGGCATAGTCCTAAGACAAAGTTAAGTAAATTACAACTGGCTGGGATCTGGTGGTTAAACTTGTGGTAAGCAGAACAATGACCCTCCCAAAGAAGTCTGTGTGTTAATTCCCAGAACCAGTGAGTGTGTTACCTTTCATGGAAAAAGGGATATATTAGTTTGCTAGGGTTGCTGTCACAAATTAACACAAACTGGGTGGCTTGAATAACAGAAATTTATTCTCTCACAAGCAGAAGGCTAGAAGTTCAAAATCAAGATGTCAGCAAGGTTGGTTCCTTCTGAGGACTACGAGGGAAAGATATGTCCCAGGCTCCTCTCCTCCTCTCCTTTGCTTGTAGATGGCTGTCTTCTCTCTCTCTCTCTCTCTCTCTCTTTAATGCCTACAGCACCTGGTATTCCTAGGTGGTCTCCCAAGCAAGTACTAACCAGGCCTGACCCTGCTTAGCTTCTGAACTCAGATGAGATCGGGCATGTTCAGAGTGGCATGGCCATAGCCACACTGTATCTTTTCATGTCATCTTCCTTTGATATGTGTCTGTGTCTGTTTTCTCTTTTAATAAGGATCCATCATATTGGATGAAGGCCTGCCCTAATGACCTAATCTTAAATGATTATATCTGTGATTATACTTTTTCCAAATAAGTTGACATTCTGGGGTTTAAGATGTATGAATGGGGGGAGGGGAGAGGGAAGCACAATTAAATCCATAACAAAGGACTTTGCAGATATGATTAAAGTTAGAAACCATGAGATGAAGAAGATACCCTGAATTATGCAATTGGGCCCAATCTAATCACACGAGCCCTTTCAAGTGGAGAAACTTCTTCTGTGGTCAGTGAGAGAGTTGTGATGACAGAAGAGGGTCGACAAGGGCCACATCGCTGGCTTTGAAGATGGAAGAAGGTGCCACAAGTCAAGAAATGCCGGTGGCCTCAGAAGCCAGAAGATTCTCCCCTAGAGCCTCCAGAAAGGCCCTGCTGATACCGTGACTTTAGCCCAGTGAGACCAGTTGTCTGTAAGATAACACATTTGTGTCGTTTTAAGCCACTAAGTTTGCAGTAATTTGTTATTGCAGCCACAGAAAATGAACACGACCTCCTCCTAACCGCAGCCCCCCAGTTTACTGGGTGATCTCCCATCACCCCTAAATAATGCCTTTCTCTGAGGGTCACTTCCCACGGAACTTCCTCCATCCCCGCCACAACCATTAATCAAAACCAAGTCTTGTAAAGTGGCAGATTCCTCTCAGGGCATCCGGCCAGCCCGTGACCCTCTCTATCACTCACTTCCCGATTTGAGGATGGGCCGCGAAAGCTACGTGCACAGAAGACCCTCCTACCTGGGCAGGGCCTACTGGAGCAGAATGGACATGTGAACAAAGCTGGAGCCAACAGCCTCTCTCAAGATTTTGAGCTAGGAGACACTGAGACCAGGAGCTGGGAGCTGATTCCTGTTGATGACAGGAGTCTGGAGAAAAGGTCCACAGATAAGTGCTATAAGGGTTCTGAGGGCTGTGCTTTTTTCTTACACTAGTTTTCAGTGGGGTTGGTGTAAGACTTACTAAAGAGCCTGAGCACTTACATCTGTAGACTCAGAAAGTCCCACCAGACTGCACCCGAGAGAGAGGGAAGAAAAGAGGGTGCAGCAAACAGCCAGGGCAGGATGCTGCCAGGAGCCCTGTGTGGGAGAAGGCTAAAATGAGTCTCAGAGGGGTTTCTTGGTCCATTGTTACAATGAAGTGTTGTCAAGTGACTCTGGTTGTTTTCTATAAAACTACTTGCCAATTTTTGGAGGTCTTGTTTTTTTCCAGAAGAACTAAATCACACATCTCTGGTCGTAGGTGGTTTTTATATCAGGGACACATTTTCTGTCCTTAACATAAGTGATTGCAAAATGTGCAACTCTCTCTCTGTGCTTTGGTTTTATATTGTTTTGTTTTAACGTGTTTGATTTTTGAAAGCTGTTAAGACCTAGATTGGAAGCTCTCAGATGATCAGATCCTCTCCAACGTCAGGATGCAAACATACTACTCCCTGGTTAAACAAGGCTCTAGTCTTTTCTTTGTATCTATTCCATCAGAAACTGCTGGATAAAAGCAAATGTCTTAGAAGAGCAAGTGTGACATCTGGTTCACTATCAGGAATAAATCTCTACCTGCCAAGCAGGACTGTAAGGCAATCTGGAACCAGTTACTACACAAACTTGTTTCATTTCAAAACCATATCACCTGACTTACCTTTCTATTTATTACCTGTCTTGAATTCTTTTTCAGTATCAAGATGCTACTAATGAAACACAGTTGACCTGAGTTTTGAGATAAATTATGAGAAAGAAGTTTGTAAAAAGGCCTTAAAGGGAAAGAGACTATATTTCTTCTAGTTTTTGAGGCTGAAAAGTTATCACAGAAACCAAGCCCCAGCTCTGAAGGGGCAGGAAGTGGAAGGAAATTGGTGATGCCCTAGTGCCAAAACCACATTCTAGGAACTGTGGCAAATACACAGTCCATTTCTGCACTGAAGTGTGATGTGGAGTCAGAATGCTGTGGGGCCGCTGTCCAGTGTGTTGAAGGGCTCTCAGCAGACAGAAGATGCCAGAGAGCAGGCCTGAGCCTGGGTGACTTGCTCTCAACTGTGTCACTCCCAGCCTGGAACTTTGCAAAGGCCCTAAGATGACTGACAGGTGCTTGGAGTATCTGTCAGTTGCCATGTGCTGACCAGATAGTGCCCTAAGTTTTCCAGATGCTGGTGTCTTCCCAGGTGAGTATTTGATGTATAAAAACCTGGAGACGCCAAACAGCTAGCAAATCCATACGCCCTGGATGCAGGCACAAAGGACTGGGGATGGGAGTAGCAGGCGCATGACTTAGGGCTAATGTTTGACATTTTCTTATATGTATTATCTCATAATCCTTCACCGAAACCCGGGGAAGATGCTGCCATTTTTCCCATCCTACAGATGGGGACATGGAGGCTCAAAGGGCCGACTGACTTACTAGTAAGTTGAGAAGGTGGTTTGCGAGCCCAGTTCATCTGACTCTAATGCAAGTGTCAAAACAAACAAACAAACAAACAAACAAAAAACAAATGCCTAAGAGACCAGGGGAGTGATCTAAGGAACGGCAGTGACCTTAGAGCACGTATGCCATCCACAGGGGCAGCTGTTACCCGGTAAAAGCAGGATGCTGCCATCTAAGAACTCAGGTCCAAAGTTACCAGAAACTTCTAGTCTTCACTAAACAATATGGATTGTTGTTTGTGAGATGGCATCTTATTCAAAACAGCTTATTAGAAGCTGAATAAACAAATATACAGAAAACTTCGTGGGCCGTAAACATGTCTTAAAGCTCTGTCCTCTTTTCCTGCCACCTTGTAACTTCTTCTGGTGGCTTTTTTTTTACATTTATTGAGTACCTACTATGTCAAGGAACTGTGCCGAGTGCTGGAGAACAGGCCTTGCCTTTATCTGAGCGAAGCTGACCTGCTGGCGGAGGTTTCTTTATTCACATCCACTGGGTCTATGTAGACTCAGCTTCTATTCCTGGGCATGTGCTGGCTGCTTGGATTAAAAAAAAATACCACATGGTTGCACGGCCATGTGAATGTACTTAATGCCACTGACTGTACAGTTAAAAATGGTTAAAATGGTAAATTTTATGGTTACGTATATCTTACCACAATAAAAAAGTCATACTGTAACCCTGCCCCCTCAAAATCAACATATAATTTTTGTCTTTAACAAAGACAAATTCTAAATGAGAAAACTTAGTGCTTTCAGATCCTTCAACTCAACAGCGTTTGAGCACCCACTGTGTACAGAACACCATCCTAGGTCCCGGGAATATAAAGTTGAGGAATATTAGTTGTCTTCAAGTGTAGTCTAATCAGAGATGAAGAAAATGTTGAGAACAGCCTAGATTTTCACAGATAATAATAACTGCCGTTTGTGGAATGCTAACTCTGTGCCAGGCTCCTTGCCCTGTGCTTTACGAGCACTGTCTATCTCATTTATGCCTTACACCTACCCTGTGGAACAGATGCTATTACCAACCTCATTTTACAGAAGAGAGGGCAGAAGCTCAGAGAGGTCCCGTTGCTTGCCTTAGGTCACACAGTGCTAGTGAATGGAGAAGCCAGGTTTTGAACCCAGGTGCACTTCACGCAAGACCCCACAGGGAGAGAGTCCAAGAACCCTGGTATAACCAGCCAGTGGAGCTGAACGCAGAGCGCTGGAAACGGGACCCCTGGGGAGGCTGGGCAAGAGGAGCCTAAAATCAAGATGAGGGCTCTGCACCCCTAGTGCAGGTGAGCATGCCCAGTGTCTCCCGTTCCAAACACAGGGGCAGTTTCACAGAGGTCATCGTTTTAGTCCGTTCGAGCTGCTAGAACAACACGCCATGGACGGGGTGGCTTATAAAGAGCAGAAACTTATTGCTCACATTTCCGAAAGCTGCGAGTCTGGGATTGGCGTGCCAGCACAGGTGTGAGCATTCTTCCAGGTCGCAGAAGGAGCAGAAGGAGCTGGCGACGCCTTGGGGTGGAGCTTTTACAGTGCTCCCTCCCCCAGAGCACCTCCCAAGGAGCACTAATCTTTCATACAGCGCTACTCCCATTCATGAAGACACGCCCCTCATGAACTAACCACCTCCCATTAGCAGGCCCTACTACTAATACCATCACCTTGGGAGTTACGATTTCAACACATCAATTTGGCGGGGAGGCGGGACATAAACATTCAGTCTGTAGCAGTCATTAATGCTGATTCCTAAAGAACGAGAGATGGGCAAGATGGGGAAGGACATTGTGGTCACACAATCAGGTCAACTCAAGGGTGTCCACATCACCGAGCTCTTGATGCCCAGGGCTGAGGCACAGTGAAGAGCATCATCACGCAACGTGGGCAAGCATCTGAGGGGGATGGCAGCTGGGGCAAGGCCTGGGCACCTTCATGGGCCTCAGCAACCTCAGCGGCAGACACCTTACCCGGAACTGGACTAGAGGAAAATGTCAGGTACCATTTGGCAGCCAAGTGGGTTAAAGCTGAAGACTCTTGAAATAGTGGGAAGGTTGGCTTCTAAGGACAGCTGGAGGTTCTACAGACAAGCAAGGGGCAGAGACTAAGACATGTAATTAGATTCAGATGACACATGGCACTGAATTTTTATGCACATGAACTGAACTGAAGGTACAGGGAGTGTGACACTCAAGCAGAGAGGGCTGGGGCACACTTCATTCATTCATTCATTAACGAATATTGATTGATATTTACCATGCTCTGTTTTAGGTGTTGGAGACATAGCAGTGAATGATACAGAGGAGGTCTCCATCCTCATGGAGCTTGTATTCTAGGTACAGTTTATTATCTGTCTAGATAATACGCAAGTAAATAGAAAGTATATAAGACAATTTCAGAGAGTGACGAGTATATGAAGAACATAGGGAAAGAGCATAGAGTGTGATGGAAATTGATAGTCGGGACAGAAAAGTTAGGGAAGGCTTCTCTGAGGACATGATATTTGAGCTGAGACCTGAAAGGGAAGATAGAGGTGGGCATGAGCTGTAGTGCAGAAGGCAGAGGGAACAGTAGTGCAAAGGCCCTGAGGCAGATGTGAGCTTGGTCTCCCATAGCTTTGAACACATCTGTTTGAGAGAAGGAGGAAAGTCAGTGAGGTCGCTGGGGAAAGCTGGGGTAATAAGGATAAGAGATGAGGTTGGATTGGGCCCCTGGTTGCAGGCTCCAGGACAGAAATGTGCATGTACATTTCTGGGAATACAGAGAAGCGGCCTCCATACTACCTCAAGAGAGGAAGCGGCTCCTAGACAAGCTAGGAAGAGGCCAGGGAAAACTAGCTTGGCAATGGGGTTAATTCCTATGAAGCTTACAGTCCAGGGTGCTGTGTCCTAAGCGGTCTGAAAAATTCAAGCTTGGTACAAGAGGGTGTTGTCATATAAGGTGTTCTGATGAAGAGCCGAAGATGGCTTTGGAAGTCCACCAGGGAAGTACTCAGCCAAATCAGGCGCAGCCAGCAGTGAGGGAGTAGGAGCTGGGGCAACACAGGAAAGATCCCTGGGGGAGGAACCAGCAGGAGCTAGGCAAGTATCTAGGCCCCTGTTAGTTTCAGGGCTTACTGGGGAAAAGAAGCCAAAATCCTAGGTGAATCCTTGGCAGGCTGAAGAGGGGCTGTAGTGGAGGGAGAGTTTTGGGGGGAAAGGGACGGTAGAGGGCACTGGCACCAAGTTGGGTCCTAGGCAGAGCCCTGGCAATAAGGCTGATTGGGGTGCCACCTACTGGTAAGTTAGAGCGGCTGCTAGTCTCCTGGTCCCAGTCGGGTCCACCTCAAATGGAAGTGAAGAGGGAACTTATAACAGCATTTATGATGGAGTTCTTACTATCTCAGTTTTGATTGAGGCATCAGTATAATAGATACTAAATTCCAAAGGGCCACTGTGCAGAAATTTCAAAGGAATATCAAGAACAACTCTTCAATTCCTTAACCACTAAAAAAAGGAAAAGAGGATTTGCAAAGAGAACTTTTAGAGTGAGCTGCTGTCAAGTCCTATCGCTCTCAGGGTTAATAGGAGGGAATCTGTGGCCATTCTTTGTATCAAGCTTCTAAAGAGAGACTCTAAGGAGCATACCTGAAGAGCTTCATAAGTGT
>NW_011888803.1:12688740-12694836 GCF_000151845.1 Pteropus vampyrus
AGCATCTGAGGGGGATGGCAGCTGGGGCAAGGCCTGGGCACCTTCATGGGCCTCAGCAACCTCAGCGGCAGACACCTTACCCGGAACTGGACTAGAGGAAAATGTCAGGTACCATTTGGCAGCCAAGTGGGTTAAAGCTGAAGACTCTTGAAATAGTGGGAAGGTTGGCTTCTAAGGACAGCTGGAGGTTCTACAGACAAGCAAGGGGCAGAGACTAAGACATGTAATTAGATTCAGATGACACATGGCACTGAATTTTTATGCACATGAACTGAACTGAAGGTACAGGGAGTGTGACACTCAAGCAGAGAGGGCTGGGGCACACTTCATTCATTCATTCATTAACGAATATTGATTGATATTTACCATGCTCTGTTTTAGGTGTTGGAGACATAGCAGTGAATGATACAGAGGAGGTCTCCATCCTCATGGAGCTTGTATTCTAGGTACAGTTTATTATCTGTCTAGATAATACGCAAGTAAATAGAAAGTATATAAGACAATTTCAGAGAGTGACGAGTATATGAAGAACATAGGGAAAGAGCATAGAGTGTGATGGAAATTGATAGTCGGGACAGAAAAGTTAGGGAAGGCTTCTCTGAGGACATGATATTTGAGCTGAGACCTGAAAGGGAAGATAGAGGTGGGCATGAGCTGTAGTGCAGAAGGCAGAGGGAACAGTAGTGCAAAGGCCCTGAGGCAGATGTGAGCTTGGTCTCCCATAGCTTTGAACACATCTGTTTGAGAGAAGGAGGAAAGTCAGTGAGGTCGCTGGGGAAAGCTGGGGTAATAAGGATAAGAGATGAGGTTGGATTGGGCCCCTGGTTGCAGGCTCCAGGACAGAAATGTGCATGTACATTTCTGGGAATACAGAGAAGCGGCCTCCATACTACCTCAAGAGAGGAAGCGGCTCCTAGACAAGCTAGGAAGAGGCCAGGGAAAACTAGCTTGGCAATGGGGTTAATTCCTATGAAGCTTACAGTCCAGGGTGCTGTGTCCTAAGCGGTCTGAAAAATTCAAGCTTGGTACAAGAGGGTGTTGTCATATAAGGTGTTCTGATGAAGAGCCGAAGATGGCTTTGGAAGTCCACCAGGGAAGTACTCAGCCAAATCAGGCGCAGCCAGCAGTGAGGGAGTAGGAGCTGGGGCAACACAGGAAAGATCCCTGGGGGAGGAACCAGCAGGAGCTAGGCAAGTATCTAGGCCCCTGTTAGTTTCAGGGCTTACTGGGGAAAAGAAGCCAAAATCCTAGGTGAATCCTTGGCAGGCTGAAGAGGGGCTGTAGTGGAGGGAGAGTTTTGGGGGGAAAGGGACGGTAGAGGGCACTGGCACCAAGTTGGGTCCTAGGCAGAGCCCTGGCAATAAGGCTGATTGGGGTGCCACCTACTGGTAAGTTAGAGCGGCTGCTAGTCTCCTGGTCCCAGTCGGGTCCACCTCAAATGGAAGTGAAGAGGGAACTTATAACAGCATTTATGATGGAGTTCTTACTATCTCAGTTTTGATTGAGGCATCAGTATAATAGATACTAAATTCCAAAGGGCCACTGTGCAGAAATTTCAAAGGAATATCAAGAACAACTCTTCAATTCCTTAACCACTAAAAAAAGGAAAAGAGGATTTGCAAAGAGAACTTTTAGAGTGAGCTGCTGTCAAGTCCTATCGCTCTCAGGGTTAATAGGAGGGAATCTGTGGCCATTCTTTGTATCAAGCTTCTAAAGAGAGACTCTAAGGAGCATACCTGAAGAGCTTCATAAGTGTCTCCTGAATAGAAAGGCACTGAACTGGGGTCTGACTTCTGCCTAGAAGATCTAACAGGCTAGACATGGGCTGGCTGCCTACCCTGGGAAGCAGGACTAATGAAGTGACTACTGTTTCAGAGTTAGTAGGGGCAAAGTGTGTGTGTGTGTGTGTGTGTGTGTGTGTGTGTGCGCGCGCGCGCGCGTGCGTGTGTTTCTAGATATGAAGAAAAAGAGAATGAGAAGAGTTTTTGTTGTGGTGTGGTTGTTATAGTTTGCCGCTTTTCAAGGAAACAACAGGTATTGGTGAAAATAGTAGAATATGATAAATAAACATCACAGATATGAAATACTATACTTCCCAAAGTGAATATTTGTTTTTTTTTCTGATTATAAAATTACACATTCTTTTACTCATATGTGGGATATAAAACTGAAAGCAACAAACAAACAAGACAAACAAAAAATCATACACACAGACAACAGTTTAGTGGTTACCAGAGAGAAATGGGGGAGGGGGAGAGGTAAAAAAGGGTAAAAGGTGGTCAAATATATGGTGACATAAGGAGAATTGACTGAGTGCTGAACACACAATGCAATATACAGATGATGTATTACAGAATTGTACACTTGAAACCCATACAATTTTATTAACCAGTGCCACCCCAATAAATTTAATTAAAACATAACACATGCTAACCAAAATTCAAACAGCTTACAGATATTAGTAGAGAATGAATTTCCCCTTTCTGCTTCCCATGCTGATCCTTTGTTGTTGTTGTTGTTGTTGTTGTTTATTGGGGTAACATTGGTTAATACGGTTATATAATTTTCAGGTGTACATTATCATTTGACATCTGCATATTCTATTATGTGTTTACCCCCCAAAATCCAGTTTCCTTTAGCTACCATGTATTTGATCCGCTTTATCTGCTTCTCCCTCTCCCTTCCCCTTCCCATGCTGATCTCGAAGGCCTTTTCCAGGTTGACACCGGAAATTTTCTTTCTGGGGCACATTCTTCCCTGTGACCAGCAGGTGGCAGGACATCACTGATTTAGGGGGAACCCAGAAAAAAAGTGGATTTGAGAGGTAAATCCAATTTAGCAGAGAGCTTTGCAAAAATGGTTTTAATTTAAAACAGTTGTTAAGTTTTTAAAAATAATGTCAGGAAAATCTCTTGGTGGTTTTTTTTCACAAGTTTAGAACTGGTCATTCTGGCCACTGTGCCCTAGACTATTATTGCCCCTGAGCCCTGAGTTTTTGAGACGAGGACAAAAAAGTTTATAAACAGAGGGAATTTATCAACTCGTATAACTGAAAAGTCCAGAGGTTTGTTCTGGAAAGAGGGATCTGTGCCTCAGCTCTGGTTTGATCTGGTTTCACCCCCTCCTCAGGGCCTCGGGTCTGTTTTCTTGATTTTTTTCCTGCTGTGCATGGCCAGCTTTCTCCTAGGGCTGCCTTCCCTCATGTTAGAAAGCAGTTGAAGCAGTTCCAGGCCTCAGATCTGCATGCTTCACCTTCGGGAGCCCCCAGGAATGCTGCCTTGGGTCTCAGCAGCCTGAACTGAACCACTTGCCCATTCTTAAGGCAAACACTGTGATCAGGGGCTAGAGCTGTGTTCACTCACTGTAGCCTAAGCTCATGCCTCGGAGAGCAACTGAGTTTACCCTGAAGGACACGGGCTGTGTCAGAGTCAGGGAAACACCTGGATGATTAAGAACAGTTAAAATGGAGGCACATTTGTTGGTCACTTGTGGGTGTCAATGTGACTCTGGTGTTCTAGGTCTCTGGGAAGTCCTACTGTTCACCAAGTAAGCAGGGAAAAGCATAGGACGAGCCTCGAGGTAGCAGACAATCTCCTCCAGGCCTGCCCACTCCATTTCGATCTCCAAACCAGCCCTTGAACAGTTCTTCAGGTTGCATGTTTGATAGCATAGTTCCTCTACTGAAAACCCTTTCGATGGCTCTCATTCTCCAAGCTCAAGTCCTTGACATGGCACATGAGGCCCTGCACTCTCTGCCCCTGGTCTCCCCAGCCTTCTCTGCTGCCACTATGTCTGGCCTCTGCTTGTCCATTATCTTCACTCTGAGGGAGGGTCTTTCTATTTTTCCTCCCCGAGTTTACTCCTTTTATTCCTTCCAAATTTAGTTCAAACATCACCAACTCCTCCAAAGCACCTTCTACAGATACTCCAGGCTGTCCCAGTGCTCTTGGCACCCACAGAACCCCACAGGTACCCACAACATGGCTCTAACCACATCATGTTGCAATGACCTGTTTGCCATGTGCTTGCCTCCGCTAAACTGTGAGATTCTTGATGGCATAGGACTGCGGTAGGTGCTCAACAAGTGTTTATGTAACTGCTCAAATACACTATTAATCCTCCCTTCATAGCACAGGGGGTCCATTTTCTGCTTTGCATTTGGCCCTGGGAGGCAGATAGTGGCTTTTCCCCTCAAGAACAGAACTTCCTCAGTCAACTGTCTTTCTCCCCAGGAACCCCCACCATCCAATTGGCCTGATGACCTTCTAAGGTCCCTTCCAGCTTAAAGTATATGATTCTTCCCTGGATGAGAGTTAGGAGCAGAAGAGAGCTGGTCCCACCGGTCTAAGATAGGGGAGGATCCAAGCTTCCCTCCACAGGAAGTCAGACTGGATAGAAAAGGGACCACCCCGGTTTGGGTTCTGAGTGAATCATACAAGCTGCCCATGTTCGTGCAGCTGCCTCATTTTCTCCCTCCCTAGAAAGACATTTTCATGTTTGCAGAGATTTCTAATTTTTTTTTTCTTCCCAGCTTCCTGGCTGCTCTGCTAGGCTGGAAAGGTCCTAGTGCTTTTGGAATGAGGGAAGTCAATGGAATAGGGCCATTTGGAATGATATTACCATAACTGATAAGGACTGCTCACATTTTTGAGTGCTCACTTTCTTAGCTATCATTTTACATATAACACACATAATCAACCATTCGATGTTTACAACATCCTATCAGCTAGGCACCAGTATCATCCCCAATTTACAGCCGGGGAAACCGAGATATAGAAAGATTAAGTATCTTGCCTAAGGCCACTAAGCTACTCAGTGACAGAGACAGGATACAAAAGCAGGCAGTCTGGTCCCCCATACCTTCAACCACCATCATATATTACCAGCCAGTCTTATCCAGGCTATGCAGGAAGGAGGAGGGAGAGAGACCAGTTTGGAAAGGGACTTCGAAACTGGCGTGACACTCCCTTCATTGCTACCATGGCTGCTGGCCTCGAAAGACCAAATCTGGCTTAGTTTTATTCACCCAGCATTCTTTAAGCATCTTAAATACTGATCATTGTAAATAAAATGCCTGCTATTAATCTATTATGCTACCACTCTCAGAAAATATCATAAGCTTTATTTCATTAGAGACTGACAATGGCTCTGTGAGGGAGGTACATTAGCGCCATTCTATAGGAGGAGAGGCCAAGGCTCAGTGAGGTTAGTGGCCACTCAAAGGCCCTGAACAAGCAGACAGAGAGCTGGTACCTGCTCCTGGGTCACCTGTCTGGGGACGCAGGGCCAACATCACAGAAGCTCTTCCCTTGTGCTTTAGAACCTTCTATTTTGGGAGAATCTCCAGTGAAGATGTCTCTAGGGTGGCTTGTTGTTATTCATCATTTTCAGACACACCTAGATATGTTACCTTCCCAGTGCAGAGCCCCCCGCTCAGAGGGCCAGGCAGGTCTGAGGGCAGAGAGACCTGCTTCCGTGCTTAGGGCAACTTTTCGCATCTGTCTAACCCTTACCCATGCCTGCTCCCTGTCCTCCAAACATCTCCTTTTTCTTTTGCCTAGAAATGTTTGAGGTTTGATAGTTTTTGCCTCTGAGATCACTAACGAACTTCCACTGGTGGCCAAGCTTCTCTCCATGCTTCTCACAGGGTGGGTGGGACTCACTGCTTTCATGCTCCTCATTTGCCACTTCCCTTCAGAGTCCTTCTAATACAAGTGTAAATCATTCAATATTCACATCTTATGAGATAGATGCCATTATCATTCCTATTTTATAGACAAGGAAACTGAGACATAGAAAGGTTAGGTATCTTGCCTAAATTCATGAAGCTAGTGTGAATAAGAGAAGCCGGGAGCTAGAATCAATCCCTGCGCCATCCCCAGCCACCCCAAGCAGCTGGACGTGTTCATCCGTTAATCTGCTAAGTACCTGTTAGTTCAGGGTATACAGAGAAAAGAAGGCCTAGGCCCTGGCTTCCATGTTCAATGCCCCATAGTGAAGATAAACATGTAAATTACAGTACGATGAAACAAGTGCTGAGAGAGGAGTAGGTAAGAAGTGTGTGGGAACAAAATGGGCACTTCACCGAGATAGATG
>NW_011888803.1:12695346-12700762 GCF_000151845.1 Pteropus vampyrus
GAAATGTTTGAGGTTTGATAGTTTTTGCCTCTGAGATCACTAACGAACTTCCACTGGTGGCCAAGCTTCTCTCCATGCTTCTCACAGGGTGGGTGGGACTCACTGCTTTCATGCTCATCATTTGCCACTTCCCTTCAGAGTCCTTCTAATACAAGTGTAAATCATTCAATATTCACATCTTATGAGATAGGTGCCATTATCATTCCTATTTTATAGACAAGGAAACTGAGACATAGAAAGGTTAGGTATCTTGCCTAAATTCATGAAGCTAGTGTGAATAAGAGAAGCCGGGAGCTAGAATCAATCCCTGCTCCATCCCCAGCCACCCCAAGCAGCTGGACGTGTTCATCCGTTAATCTGCTAAGTACCTGTTAGTTCAAGGTATACAGAGAAAAGAAGGCCTAGGCCCTGGCTTCCATGTTCAATGCCCCATAGTGAAGATAAACATGTAAATTACAGTACGATGAAACAAGTGCTGAGAGAGGAGTAGGTAAGAAGTGTGTGGGAACAAAATGGGCACTTCACCGAGATAGATGAGTATTATATACATGAGTTCAGAGTCATACAAGGGGCTATCTTTCCTGCAGCACTGCACTGTAACTCCTAGCCCTGCTGGACTCCCTTTGGGCAGAGGGTGGTACATCACCCTAAATAGCTGATCACCCCTGAGCTTCCCAGCCACTGGCTGAATACCCAGCTGGCCCTTTCTGTGGAGATTCATGGGTGAGTGATGAGAATAGGTGAATTACTAGGGATGTTTCATGACAGTGTGAGTACTGCTTTCTGGGCCCTCTTAAAATGCATGCTGTGGTTTTCTGATATTTTCCATATGTCACAAAATTTACAAGTCTGATCTCATGGAGCAGGCAGAAAGGCATTTGGTGATATATGTGGACTGTCTGGCTCCTCTGAGAGAGGATTCGATTGTGTCTCTTAAAGTGATTTAATCCTAAATCTTAGGCTGGAACAAATAGAAAATGCAAATCTATCTTCTTTGTGTAAAGATTTTGCATTTTTGATAGTTTCAAAACAATCACGCAGAGAAAAATCATATTTTAACAAAAATATCTTGTTGGAGTGTAGATGCTTTGGCAAATTAGAAAGCCGACCAAGCCACATACTTCCTTGTCAACTCTTGCTTCCAGCTGGCGAGCATTTAAAACAATATTCCTAGAAGGTTTAACATTCCTGATTACATTGTTTGATTATTGCGCTTTCTAGATAATGGCTTTTCAAAATTGTATCTTGCAGCTAAAAATTAAATAGCGACTTCTGGGTATGCATGACATTCTTTAATAAAATGAGACCCAATATAATATTCTCAGAGGCTGAGCAGTAATATAGAAGAGATTTACTGTAGTCCAAATGAGTGAGATCACTGATCCTATAGGATTCTTATTATTTTCACAAGCTAAACTCCAGAGAATGCTGGGAATGGAGCCACAGGCTCCATTTACATTTGCCAGGATCCTAGATGGACTGTCCTTTCCCATATGGATATCTAAAGAATTCTTGGGGTCTTTTGGCTGTGTGCTGGGAAAATGTCTCCTAAGAGAAAGCTGTAGACACGATTGTTTCTTTGTGTCCATTGTAAAAATGTACCTCTGATTTTTAGGACAGTGAAACTATTCTGTTTGATACTATAATGGTAGATACATATCATTATTCACTTTTCAAAAATGTACGGGTATAGAACTGACAACATCAAAAGTGAACAGTAATATAAACTATGAACTTTGGGTGATAATAATATGTCAGTTTAGGTTCAACTGTAACAAATGTACCAATCTGGTGGGGGTGGTGTTGATAATGGAGGAAGCTATACATGTGTAGGGGCAGGGTGTATATGGGAACTGTCTGTACTTTCTGCATGTTTTGCTATGAACCTAAAACTGGGTTTTAAAAAAATGTATCTCTGGACAGCTCAATATGCCATGCAACCCTTTCTCATCAATGCAGGCAGGCATGGCTCTGCCAGCACTCCATTTAGACTGTTCCTGCCAGCTCCACTACACTTTCTGCCAACTCCTAACTCTTGACTTTGTTTCTTGCTTGTCCCCCAGGATCCGGATGTTTGATCAATGTTTGTGGAGAATCTGATATGTGCCAGGCATTGGCTTACACTTGGGTTCAAGCTTGACTCAGACCCAGACTTAAGGCAAAGTTCACCTTGAACAAGTCACGTGTAATTTGGGTACAATATTAAGGCTGTTGGGTTTTTCCAACTGGAATATTTATTTAATAAGAAAATTATTTACAAATGTGCTAGAAAACAGGGAGCTGGCTGGGTTTCCAGAAAAAAAAAAAATGACCTGGGTGGTAGGTGCATCCTGTGTTCATATATCAGAACAAAGAGGACAAATGTGCCTGAGGATGAACTCCATGACGTACTGGCAGCATCTTACTCACTGGGCTAGCCGGCTTCCCACAGTCAAGCTAGAGTAGGTTAAATGCGGTAACAGACAACTACAGAATCTCAGCAGCTTTTCTTCATTTACGTAAAGTCCAATGTGAATGTCACTGATTGGATGACTTTTAAGTCTTGAGTTCAGGGTTCCATCTCCTGACACTGTATGGCTCTGACATAATGAAGTTCTTTGCTCCAGGCATGGAGATGGCAAAGCGAAGGACCATGGAAGATCTTGCTGGGCATCTTAGGGGCCAGGCCCTAAAATGGCATATACACCTATGGGTCTGAGTGACCACCAACAGTATCTCCTACACATAATTGGGGGCCACTTCCACTGGGGACAATTTTAAAACTAAAAGGTCATTTTCTATTCTTTCTAGAATTTTCCTATCCCATCTACCAGGCTATTTTTCTTATATATCTATATTCATTAAACCAGAGACCCTTTGACAGAGGTGTTCTGAATTGCCTGTGTCCTGCCCAGAGCCACAGGAAAGCCCTATGCATTAGAACAGAGAGCATATGGAAGACAGCCTCTTGCTTGTCAAGAAATAGATCTAGACTAAGGGGAGAGGGGGGCTTCTGGTCAAGATGGTGGAGTAGGTAAACACGGTGCTTGCCTCTTCTCACAATCACATCAAAATTAAAATGAAACTACAGAATAACCATCATTAGGAGTCTCCTGAAATCTGGCTGAACAGAAGTCTTACAACTGGGAACACACAGAAGAAGCCACCTTGAGACTAGTATGAGGGGCGGAGACATAAAATGGTCCCACACCTGCATGTGGCGATTGAGAATTGAGAGAAATATCTCGGCTGCAGAGGTCCCCACAGAAGAGCGAGGGGTCCCAGCCCTACACCGGGCCCCCCAACCCAGACTAACAGTGCCAGGAAGAGAAGACCCCACAACTTCTGACTAGAAAAACCAGCAGAGATTGTGGCTGAGTGAGACAGAGGGCTGAGAGAGTCGCAGCCTTTCCTCTTTAAGGTCCTGAGCACAGACTTACTCACTGATGGACTCACTCGCTGGGGCAGCAATTCGAAAGGCACCAGGGACATACAGGGAGGAACTGAGTTGTCTGGCTCAGGACGAGGGCTGGAGGGGCAGTTTCCTCCCAGACAGAAGTGCTGGCAGAGGGCTTTGTTCCTTTGTTGAACCCTCCCCCGCCCAGCTTGCAGACCTAGATGGGCACCATATCTGAGTCTCCATCAACATAGCTAATACAGGTCATCCTGCCCCTGAGACCTCATCCCTCCCAACTTGTGGACCCACCCAAGCCATTTCCGGTGGCTTTTCCATACAAACTACCTATCTTGGCTCATGTTGTGGACTTTCTTAAAGTCTCTCAAAGGTTCACAAAACCTAAACAAGCAGCATCTGGCCTCAGCATGCCCCATACCTCTTCCTGAGTAGGTCCAAGCCTGGCATTAGTGACAGCTGGCCTCAGTTTGCATCTTGGCCTCTCGAAGCACTTCCAAAGCAAGCATGGGTGGTGGCCACAGTCTGCAGAGGAACTTGGCCTGTTTCAGGGCCCCTCCCAGGCCTATTTGCCAGGTGGCTGCCTTCAGTCTGAGCCAGAGCACCACCCAGGGTCACATCTGAGGATGACACACCCAAAGGCCAGTCAGAGCCCTGCTAAAGGGAATCTTGCTCTGTAGGGTCAGCCCTTGCACAACAGCTCCTCCACTGGTTGCAACCAATCAGCCCGAGGGTCGATCCCTCCCATTGACGAGCAAACATCAACCAAGGCTCAACTACAATAGGAGGGCACACACAGCCTATGCAAGAGACATACCTGGAGTAATAGGTTTAGGTGACCAGAAAAGATGGCCACTGGGACCCACAGCACACCTACTACATAAGGCCATTCTACTAAGACCAGGAGACATAGTAGCCCTACTTAATACATAGGAAAAAAACACAAGTAGGCAGCCAAAATTGGAAGATAAAAAAACATATCCCAAATGAAAGAACAGAACAAAGCTCCAGAAAAAGAACTAAACACAATGGAGACAAGCAATCTACCAGATACAGAGTTCAAAATACTTGTTATAAAGATGCTCAATGAACTTAGGAGAAGAGTAGAAGAACTCAGTGAGAACTTTAAAAAGATATAGAAAACATAAAGGTGGAGATAGAGAACATAAACAAAGAACCAGTCAGGAATGAAGACTACAATAACCGAAATGAAGAATACCTTAGGAGGAATTGACAGACTAATTGAAGTGGAGGATCACATCAGCGATTTAGAAAATAAGGTAGCAGAAAACATCCAATCAGAACAGCAACAAGAAAAAAGAATCTAAAAAAGTGAGAATAGTTTAAGGGGCCTCTAGGACAACATTAAGCTTATCAACATTTGCATCATAGGGATACCCAAGAAAGCAAGGATTGAAAACCCATTTCAAGAAATAATGACTGAAAACTTCTCTAACCTGGTGAATTAAATAGATGTAGAACCCCAGGAAGCTCAGAGAGTCTCAAGAAAGAGGAACCCAAAGATGTCCACACCAAGACACATCATCTTTAAAACGCCAAAGGTTAAAGACAGAAAGAATCTTAAAAGCACTAAGAGAAAAGCAGTTACCTACAAGAGAGCTCCCAAAAGACTGTCAGCTGATTTCTTGACAGAAACTTTGCAGGCCAGGAGGGATTGGCATGAAATATTCAAAGTAATAAAAAGCAAGGACCTACAATCAAGATTTCTCTACCCAGCCAAGCTGTCATTCAGACTCAAAGGACAGATAAGAGATTCCCAAACAAGGAAAAACTAAAGGAGTTCATCATCACCAAGCCAGTATTGCTAGAAATGTTAGAGACACTTCTTTAAAAAGAATAAGATAAAAAAAAAAAGATTAAAAATATGAATAATAAAATGTCAATAACTACATATCTAGCAACAATTACTTTAAATGTAAGTGTATTAAATGCTCCAATCAAAAGATAGAGTGTCTGAATGGTTAAGAAAACAAGATCCTTACATATGTTGCCTACAAGAGACTC
>NW_011888803.1:12700812-12738977 GCF_000151845.1 Pteropus vampyrus
CACACCCAAAGGCCAGTCAGAGCCCTGCTAAAGGGAATCTTGCTCTGTAGGGTCAGCCCTTGCACAACAGCTCCTCCACTGGTTGCAACCAATCAGCCCGAGGGTCGATCCCTCCCATTGACGAGCAAACATCAACCAAGGCTCAACTACAATAGGAGGGCACACACAGCCTATGCAAGAGACATACCTGGAGTAATAGGTTTAGGTGACCAGAAAAGATGGCCACTGGGACCCACAGCACACCTACTACATAAGGCCACTCTACTAAGACCAGGAGACATAGTAGCCCTACTTAATACATAGGAAAAAAACACAAGTAGGCAGCCAAAATTGGAAGATAAAAAAACATATCCCAAATGAAAGAACAGAACAAAGCTCCAGAAAAAGAACTAAACACAATGGAGACAAGCAATCTACCAGATACAGAGTTCAAAATACTTGTTATAAAGATGCTCAATGAACTTAGGAGAAGAGTAGAAGAACTCAGTGAGAACTTTAAAAAGATATAGAAAACATAAAGGTGGAGATAGAGAACATAAACAAAGAACCAGTCAGGAATGAAGACTACAATAACCGAAATGAAGAATACCTTAGGAGGAATTGACAGACTAATTGAAGTGGAGGATCACATCAGCGATTTAGAAAATAAGGTAGCAGAAAACATCCAATCAGAACAGCAACAAGAAAAAAGAATCTAAAAAAGTGAGAATAGTTTAAGGGGCCTCTAGGACAACATTAAGCTTATCAACATTTGCATCATAGGGATACCCAAGAAAGCAAGGATTGAAAACCCATTTCAAGAAATAATGACTGAAAACTTCTCTAACCTGGTGAATTAAATAGATGTAGAACCCCAGGAAGCTCAGAGAGTCTCAAGAAAGAGGAACCCAAAGATGTCCACACCAAGACACATCATCTTTAAAACGCCAAAGGTTAAAGACAGAAAGAATCTTAAAAGCACTAAGAGAAAAGCAGTTACCTACAAGAGAGCTCCCAAAAGACTGTCAGCTGATTTCTTGACAGAAACTTTGCAGGCCAGGAGGGATTGGCATGAAATATTCAAAGTAATAAAAAGCAAGGACCTACAATCAAGATTTCTCTACCCAGCCAAGCTGTCATTCAGACTCAAAGGACAGATAAGAGATTCCCAAACAAGGAAAAACTAAAGGAGTTCATCATCACCAAGCCAGTATTGCTAGAAATGTTAGAGACACTTCTTTAAAAAGAATAAGATAAAAAAAAAAAGATTAAAAATATGAATAATAAAATGTCAATAACTACATATCTAGCAACAATTACTTTAAATGTAAGTGTATTAAATGCTCCAATCAAAAGATAGAGTGTCTGAATGGTTAAGAAAACAAGATCCTTACATATGTTGCCTACAAGAGACTCACTTCAGAAAGAAAGACACACAGACTGAAAGTAAAGGGATAAAAAAAGATGTTACATGAAAATGGAAACAAACCCAAAAAAGCTGAGATAGCAATACTTAGACAAAATAAACTTTAAAACAAAGGCTATAACGAGAGACAAAGAAAGACTCAGTTATCCCACTTCTGGATATTATATAAAGAAATCAAAAACACTACTTTGAAGGGACATATGAATCCATATGTTTATTGCCGCATTATTTACAGTAGCCAAGATATGGAGGCATCCTGGGTGTCCATAAATGGATGAATAGATAAAGAAGAGGTGGTATATATATATATATACAATGGAATATTACTCAGCCATTAAAAAGAATGACATCTTGCCATCTGCAACAATGGACCTAGAGGGTATTGTGCTGAGTGGAGTCAAAGACAAATGTCATATGTGGATTCTAGAAAACAGGATAAACGAACAACAGAAACAAGCTCATAGATACAGAAAGCATTTTGATGGTTGTCAGATTAGGGAGTGGGGATCGTGAAAGGGGAGGGAATTAAAAGATACAATTTGTTAGTTACAAAAGAGTCATGGGAATGTAGAGTACAGCACAGGGAGTATAATCATTAGTATTGTATTAACTATATATGATGTCAAATGAGTACAGGATTTATCAGGGTGATCACTTCATAAGTCACATAAATGTCTAATCACTGTGTTGTACACCTGAAACTAATATTGTATGTCAATTATAATTGACGAAAATAAAAATATAAAAATTAAAAAAAAGGAAATACATCTAGCAATACAAGAAATGTAACAACATACACAGCAAAAATTCTGTAAAGGGAACTATTAGAAAGACAAATCCACTCTATTTTTCTGTGGATCCATAAATAAGCCCAGAATATATGACATACTCTGAATTGCAGGTCAATCTTAACTTTAAAAAACATCATTCTCTGGCTAGATCTAAAAGACTTGATAGTTTGTTTGTTTTTTTTTATCATTATCGGCAAATATTTGTCACTAAAAATCTGTTATACTAAGTTGCCCTAGACAAAGTTATAATAATGAACTCTATTAAGCTTAGAGAAAATGCAAAATTTTCTTTTTGTTACTTTAGGTAATTACATCTCCATTCAAAAGAATTTTCTCATTAGAGGATCTCAAAATATTCTTAAAATAGAGACAACAGAAGAGGAAGTGTGAGTGTATATGTGTTTTCACAAACATGCTTTCTGGTACCTGCCAAAATCCAAACCCTGTTCATGCTGATAGTTGGAAGTATGCTATGATGGTAGTGCCTATTGGCAGTTCAATATGGTACTCTCTCACCTCACCCACTTCCCTAAGAACCAGGAAGTAAGGTTCCCCTTTGAGAGCCAAACAATAAGATCAACATCAGAGAGAAGCAAAATTCCTTGAAGGAGAGCCCCAACTAGCAATGTAAAGCCCATTAGAAATGCAGGGATGGTGCACATATATAAAAGAAGAATATGTCCCCTAGAAGAGCAGCTAGTCAGCCCTGGAAGCCCAGAAAAGGGGGTGAATCAGGGGCATATGCTGATGAAATAAGCAAAGGGCTTTGAGTGCCCATGCAAAGGAATTGGGACTAAATTCTAAAGTGATAAAATAGGTATACTTGTCTTCAGTGCCCTTCTAGTTTCTCCTTTTTACTTATTTCAACTATTTTTAGTACTCCTTTTCCTTCACTTTCTCTGGCCAGCTAATACTGTATTATCTTGTTTCTCCCAAAAAACAAGCTTTTCAGAGGCAATAGGGAGCCATGGAAAGAAATTTTACCTTACAGAGGTCATGGTTCTAGGACACATTTAACTATTGATCCTTAACTTAATTATAAATGTTTATCATAAATGCTCAAATATAAGATGAGGATTTTTTTCCTTCTTTATTGTGAATAGCAAAGTGCTGCTTGGGAAAGATACATCCAGGTTAAAGGTTTCTAACTCAACAATCTGCATTAGCAAAGGCGTCTGTAATGTGAAGGTGAACATGAAGGGTTGAGGCCAGTTGAATTCTAATCTCTAAGCTCCATTTGACAGATGGAGGCATCAGTCTATATTAGTTTGATTTCACTGAACATTAGAGTCACCTAACTCTTCCTGTCCTGATTCCATAATCCTTTCTCTATTCCACAAGCAACTTTCTGATCATGACTCAGTCTGCCTTTAGGAAAAGAATGTACTCATACAGACTTTTGATTTTTTTGGTCCCTATGACAGTTACTTCTCATTGCCAATTCGTACCCTGTTGTATTGCTTTTATCCTTCAGTCTCACCACCTGCTAATGAGTCTCTACCACCAAAAATAGATCTGCTTTTGGTGGATTGTTAAAATTCTGAGTTTGCAGGGCTGCAGTCCAGACCAACCCATGGACATGCCACAAATCAAGTGAGTCAAGGCTTCCTGGCAGATGAGCTGCTGATCTTGGTCTTTAAGAAAACTCTTTGACTTGTTGGTAGGGTGAAAGAGAGCTGATTTTTCCTATTGTCATATGATATGTATTTTTCCATTTCCAATGGCAAGCTTTCAGTCTTCATCTCTGCACAGCTCTAGGTCACTTCTCTTTTGTGCCCCAAGAAAAAATTTTGCAAGTAACACTCACAATTTCTGTTACTCACAATTTTGGAGGCAACAAACTTCTCGGTTGTTACCAATTCCTGAAGAAGAAATCACAGTACACTCAACATGAAGGATGTAGAAGAGCTGAACTGATGTAAGCTGTGTCCTCAAGATTTGAAAACAATGACTGGGGACATAAAGTTGACAACCAGTATTTTCTCTTTTTTGGTGTAAAGCTCCCTCCCTAAGCTCCTCAGGGCATCTGTTTCTTGGCAGGCTCCTGTGTATACATACATGCATATATGTGTGCATTACTGAAATAAAAATTTGCCATTTTTTTTCTTTGACAACTCTATTCCAGATATGTTAAGTCAGCTTTCTCTAACCAAGGGAGATTAGTTTAGAACATGGGTTTTAAATAAAAACTGAAAGCATCAGGAGCCACTGCCTACACAAGAACTTGAGAAACGAAAAAGCTTCTCTGGCAGTTTTTAGGATAGGAAAGCAGAGGTCCGGCCATCTGTAATAGAGCAAACGAAGTGGATAGTTCTGAGGGGACTGCTTCTAACTCCATGCAGCATGCTCACATGGCACCCTGTCCTCTCTTTCAGAACCTTGCCTTGGTTGCAATTAATTGATTATGGAATTATTGGGTTCATGACTACATTCCTGCAACATTTCAAGTTCTAAGAAGCCAGGGACTGTGTCTGGCTTTTTTCTCTCTGAAAACTCAGTCCCTACTACAGTGTCTCACCCCTGGCAGATGTTTAGTAAATATTAAATGAATGGATAGCACACTACCCAAGGGACTATGTCCTTAACCTTTGAACCACTAATGCCTAGCATCGTGCTTGGTATAGCAGGAATTCAGTTATCAGCTGAGAAAGGAAGAAAGGAAGGGGGAAAGGAAGGGAGGAAGAAAGGAGGGAATGAAGGAAGGGAAGGAGGGAGGGAGGGAGAGATGGAGAGGTCATCTCCATTCCATTAACTCAGTGCAGTTGGACTTCAGGTTTCCTGATTGATATCATCAAAGGGAAAATCGCCCTCTGTTAGCAAAAGATATGAAAAATAAACAGAATGCCATCTAATTTAATTTGAGCTGCAAACAAAGTGACTAACGAGGCATTTCTGTGTTTGGGTAGGAGGACATACTCTAAGTGCTACCTAGAAATGGCTTTAGTTACTTTGGTGACTGTTATAGTCTTGTGAGAATAATCTCCTCTTAATAAGGACAATTACTTAGATTTATTACTCCTTTGTGGTCTTGTTAAAGATCTAAGAAGAATCCTATTTAAATGAAAAGAACAATAGGAGCTTTTTAACAGGGAGCAAGGTTTAATTAAAACTCTGAGCATCAGATTGGTGCTTCTGTGGCTGGGTGGAAAAAACTGGGTTAAAAAAGAAAAAAAATAAATAGACAATGGCACCTACTTCATCTACTTTTGGGGGGAAAAAAAGTCCATTTTGCGTGAAAAGCCTCAAAAGGGTAGGTGTATTCGGGTT
Source organism: Pteropus vampyrus (assembly GCF_000151845.1). Taxonomy (NCBI): domain Eukaryota; kingdom Metazoa; phylum Chordata; class Mammalia; order Chiroptera; family Pteropodidae; genus Pteropus; species Pteropus vampyrus. The sequence goes on from NW_011888803.1 coordinate 12,706,276, forward strand.
ACACAAAACATTCCTTTTTTTGAGGGTGGCCTTTTGGAATAGAGTCTTCCTACTTCATTTAATGAAATATCCTTTAGAGTTGAGATAATGAGCTCAATTACCTGCCAGGGTGCCCAATCCAAGTGGCAGAGCTGGGATGACTGATGGGAATCCAGTAATAATACACAGTGGTATTTAAAAAGTACTTTATAATGTTCCCAGGGAGGAACCTGGACCAGAATGCTCCCAAAGAATTGCATTGTCCCAGAGAGCCCCATCCCACAAGTGAAGCTCAGGGTTCTTCCTGCTTGAATAATAACAGCAAGAGCTGTTTGGAAACTCCGAAAGCTCTGGCCCTGGGGAAATGTCATTGAAAAGAACTAATATTCTATTAACCTCCAAAACAAAAATATAGAATGTAACAAAACGAGTGGCGCTAACCCATCAGATGGGTGGCCTAATAAGCCGACTGGTGTACACGGCACAGACAGACAGCTTCTCGGCTGTCTGACATAGCTGGTGTTTCCACTTTTGTGGCGCATATAAATGCAGCTGTCTGCTGTTTGTAGCATTATTCTGCTCTAAATAAATAACCAACAGCACTCATTTAGATGCATTTTGGGTGACGATGACACATGGGAACTCATGTCATCTAACCTAAGCCAGAAGTATTTCTACATTAAATTATATTATTGAAAACAGTGAAGGAGTAAGCATAGGATGAGGTGGGGGGAGGGGTTCTTTCTTGGCTTATGGGGTATGTTCTGATTTTATGTCACCCTAGTGGTCAACAAATGTCATACCAAGAACGGATGAGCACTAAATGAATCTCTTCTTGTGATGATTATAACAAGACTGTAAAATGGAAAACAGTAAATATAACTCATCCTTATTAAGACTCTCCGGTATTTGTTTCCAGCTAGGGCTTCTAACAAGAGAGTAAACAATACTTGGTCTCCTGTGATTGCTAATTAAAATGCAATAAATTATGGAATCAATTTAAATTTTGGATCAGCTCTACAATGGGTTCAACAAACCTCCTAAATTTTATTTTCCCCTTGGGGCCTCTTTTCCAGAACCTCGAGATGGGCAGTCCTTGTGTGCATGGCCTCTCTTTTGTTTGAGTTTTAATTGCTCTGGCAGCTCCTTTTGGGGAAAGATGGCCAATAGCAGAACAAATTCCAGGATCCTGGCATATGCTTTTCCTGCCTCTGAGTTACCTCTTTGCTTTTGGCATGTTGTTTGGACCAGGGTAAGACTTGGGGTTGCTGCTCAAAGACATTCAGTGGCAGTGGCCTTGGCAAGGTACCTGGCACAATCAAATAGATTGGGTTCTGCACAGTCTTGTCTGGGCCCAGCAAGAACAATGGGGTCTAAATGGTAAATAACTTTTATGTACCTAATGCATGAAGGCAAAATGTTTTTCAGCAAGGTCCAACAGGAGAGGAGACGAATGCCTACTCTCCTGCTAGGTAGGCCTTGAGAGAGGAATATATAGATATGGATATAGGTATAGATATATAGATATAGTTATAGATATAGGTACACTTATACAGATTTATCCTAAGCCAGAAGTACTTCCACATTACATTATATTATTGAAAAGAATGAAGAAGTGAGGATATATATAGTTATATGTGTATATTTATACCTATATCTATATATTCCACTCTGTAGCTATCTATAGTTACATAGATATAATTATGTATAATATAGTTATGATTATATTATAATATATTTGTAATATAATTAATAATTATCCATTTTTAGAAATAATTAATATTGCTAAATATTAATTACATTAATATATATTATATATGACTATATCTATTAACACCTATGTTTATATCTATATATATAGCTTTGTTTTGAGGGTATCTAAATCTAGTAGACTCTACAGGAAAGAAAAATGTTCTAAGAAAGATTTCCTCTGGGAAAAGCAAGTAGCTTTGACTAAATATGGCAGTGGCTCTTTCAAACTGTCAGAGAAAAGATAGGAACAACTTGCTATAGCTTATAATACTAACTTCAGACACTGGCAAAGCTGCCTAAGTGGAGACCCTTGGAGAGAGATGCTGCCTGCTCCTCATCTGCATCAGGAGGGGCAGGTAAATTGTGAAGAGGAATACGTGTGTGTTCCAGCCAGAACACAGTTCAACTAGGATTGTCCTCTGAGCCGAGACCGAGACACAGTTCCAGATAATAGGACAATTTATATCAGAGCAGATACACAACGCAAGTCTGCTCTTTCCCTGAGAAGAATATGCCTAGTTCTTTTCTGCTTCCTTCAGAAAAACATCAACAATTTCATCTTTTGCTGCCTGAGAAGCAAGCTTGACATAGTAAGAGACATGCCATCCACCCAGCTGTTATTCCGGAGAATTAACTTCTATCCCATTTGCATGTGTGAAGTGCTGCCTACCTAGTCAGTACTCAACAAACTCTCCTTGGTTATTTGTGAGTCGAAAAACATTTTCACCTTATAGATAGGCCATATGGACTCTTTAAAAGTCATCTTAATGTAAGGCATAAATATGGACTTTACAGTACGATAGAGTTGGGTTCAAACCTCTGTTTTGTTTCTTGTTAACTGCATATTCTTCAGCAAGTTATTTCACTTTATATATAATATATAAAATGTGGTTAATAATGCCTGCCCAGTGGGGGCTATTATGGAGTTTAAGCCAATTCTTGTGTATAAAATGCCTGCAACGTTTAGTAGACAATAAATGTTAGTTAAAACAACTTAAAATGTGTCTTTCTCTATTTAAACTTTATATTCATTTATCATTTTATATATAAAAAAACCTCTATATATTACCTGTTCCTATGCCTATTGCCCTGGTTATTTTCTTAAGGGAACAGCATGACAAAATACTTCAAACAGCAAACAATGATTTTTCTTTTCCCGGAGAACACACACATACACATACACACCACAGCACATGTGCACACTCGCACACGCAGAGGCAGATGGATGACTTTCCAAAGTGCCTCAAGCTTTGGATTGTCATCATAATTAAGAAACAGACCTATTTAATATGAGAAAACACTGAAGAAGTTAAGGTGCAGCACATCATAAGAGGGATATTTATCCCTGATCTTTAAAAAATATATTCTGAAGATCCCAGAAGAAGAAAGGTGTAGACCCAACTGCCTGCCGGTCAGGATGGTCAAATTCTGTGCACTTGTGCTGGCAGAAATTTTAAAAACCAGACTCCAGCAATCACTTGCTCTCATCCAACTCTGTGGTAGCTGATAATGAACATTTAATGGTGATTAGCTTCATTTTGTTTGACAGGAAAACTGTTGGCAGAGCCGCAAACAATAACTAAAAAAGACTGCGTCTCTAGAGCGATACCGAGCCACTCTCTAGAGGGGTTTCTTCTCTGTCCTTCTAACTGCCCTTGTATTTCTGATCTGACAGCACCCCGAGCAATGAGCCTTTTCTGTTCGTGATCATTCCTGGTTGGGTAGTAAATCAAACACCATCTTCCCCTTTCTCTCTTCTGCCTGGAGACTTTTTTTTTTCTTCCATTTTGCTACTGCTCCAAGATGAGCGGGGTCCTGGAGAGCCAGTACCAAGTAGGGGGTCAAGAAGAGGAGCCCAGACAATGTGGGCAAGAGGGTAGGAACCCCGGGCTGGAGAAAGGTTGTGAGCAGACCACTGTACCCAGATACGAAAGTCTCCAGAAAAATTCTATTGGAAAATAAATGCTTCCCAGGGCTAGGAGAGGACTAGGGAATCCTTTTATCACAGAAAGCTATCACTCTTATAGTTAAAAAAGAAATTCTTTTTTAAAAGTCCCATAAAGAGGAAAGCTGACTTAAGCACACTTTAAAAAATTCAACATAAGGAACGCGGAACACCGGCTTTTAAAAGTCCGGCTTCATTTATGGCTGGTTCAGGGGGTGGATGTGAGGGAAAGGAAATAGAAATAAAGACGTTGGGGAGGTGTGATGGTCTATGGAAGATGAGCTCGGTCCAGGCAACTCCTTGAGTTCCAAACGCGTCTCTACTTTTAGGAGCTCGAAGAAGGCTGAGCACTGCACCAGAGTGCAGCAGCAGAAGGACCTTTGGTGAGCGTTGCTGTTTCCAAAGCAGTGCAAGCGAAAGAGGGCCCCAGCTCAGGACGGAGCCTGGAAAGCCCGCTGCTAACCGGTCCAGCGGAAAAGAGCCCCTACTTGAGACTGAGACGGAATGAAGAACACCAGCACCGCCCAGCCAGCGCCAAGGCTGGAAAGAGAAGCACACCGAAGCCAGCTCTGTATGCTGAACGCGGACCACTCCCGGCTATGCCTCTCTCCAGTGCGCATGCGTGATTCTCATTCACGCTGCCTCGCGGGGCCTGGGGAGGAACACGTGGGACTTCCCATGCCATTTTCCCCTGTTTACTTCTTTTCCTGAACTGAAAGATCATTCCTTATCCCTGGACACTTCATGCACAATTAAGTCTGGTATATAACATTTTCTTACCCCATCTCCCATCTTCCCTTTTTTCCTAAAACTCTTCCTCTGTGCTCTCTGGAATACAAGGTTGGTCATGAGCAAAATCCCTGTATCCTCCACCTCCCCTCTGAACTCTTCCATATTTTTGAAACTTGCTTTTTCCGAAGACATTGCTTGTCCTGTGGCTATGTGCGGTCGTGGCTACCCGGCTTCAAATCCATTGATTCTTTCCCCCTTTCAATCTCCCTCAACCCTCTCATGTCCTCTTTGCCCAGCTTAAGTCCATAGTCAATCATTATAATTACTCCAAAATTTACATCTCAAGCCCAGACTTCTCTTCTGGGCTACAGTCAGATATCCAGTTGCCTACTTGACAGCTCCACTTGGATTGGATGTCTAATAGGCTTCTCAAATTCTAACTGGTCCAAAATCAAGTTCATGATCTTTCCCATCTGCTCTTCCTACAGTCTCCTCTGTTTTAGTAAATGGTGGCCCTTTTAATTGCTTAAATGAAGACAATTGCCATCATTAGGAACCCCCCACCCCACCATACTTCATTGAGATATAAATGCAATATAACATTGTGTAAGTTTAAGGTATACAGCATGACGATTTGATACATGCATATGTTAGGAAATGATTACCACAATAATGTTAGTTAACACATCGTCATCTCACATAGTTTCCTGTTTTTTTTTTTTTTTAAGATTTACTTTCCTAGCAACTTTCAAGTATATAATACAATATTGTTAACATAGTCACCATGCTGTACATTAGATTCCCAGAACTTATGTACCTTACAACTAGAAGTTTGTACCTTTTGATCACCTTCAGCCATTTTCCCCACTCACCTGCACCAGTCTACTCTGTTTCTGAGTTTGTTTTTTTTTAGATTCCACATATCCATATATAAGCGAGATCATATAGCATTTCTCTTTTTCTGACTTATTTCACTTAGCACAATATCCTCAAGTTCCATCTATATTATTGCAAATGACAGGATTTCCTTCTTTCTTGTTGAAAAATATTTCATTGTATGTAAAAACATAACACACTTTCTTTATCCACTCTTCTGTCAATGGACACTTTGGTTATTTCCTTGTCTTGGCTATTGTAAATAATTCTACGATGAACATGGGGTAGGGGTAGGGGGAGATATCACTCAAAATAGTGATTTCGTTTCCTTCAGATATATACCCAGAAGTGGGATTGCTGGGTCATAGGTGTTCTATTTTTAATTTCTTGAAAAACCTCCAATCTGTTTTCCATAGTAGCTGTGTCAATTTACATTCCCACCAATAGTGCACAAGGGTTCCTTTCTTTCCACAGCCTCATCTACAACTAACCTCTTGTCTTGTTGATGACAGCTATCCTAACTGGTATGAGGTGATATCTCACTGTGGTTTTGATGTCCATTTCCCTAATGATTAGTGATGTTGAGGACTTTTCATGTCCTCTTTGGAAAAATGTTTAGTCAGGTTCTTCAGGTCTTTTTTCTTTCTTTCTTTCATATTTCATAAGCTGTCAACAAATCTTATTGGTTCTCACCTTGATTTAACCACTTTTCACTATCTTCACTATCACCTCCTTGTCCAGGCCACCATCATCTCTTGCTTGGATTCTACAGTAGCCTCCTAATTATTTTCCTTTGCTTTCCTTCAGCCCATCTCCAACACAGCAGCCAGAATGTGCTAAAAGTAAGACATTCCAGGTCACTCCTAAGCTCAAAGTCCTACTGTGGCTTCCCACATTACAGAGAGTAAAGCCAAATCCTTATTAAGCCCAGCAAGACCCACCTGATCTGCTTTCCAGCCTAGTCCCACCTCCTGGTCTTCCTCCTACCCTCTGCTCTGGTCACAGAGGCCTCCCTGCTCTTCCTCCAGTGCCAGGAGTGAGCTTCTACCTCAGGCTTTTGTACTTGCTATTCCTTCCTACGTTCACACCTTTGCAAAGAGGCTCTGCCCTGGCTAGCCCATCTACACTCTCTCTGGATTCCTCTATTGCCTTTTTCATATGTTTCGTTTTATCACTGTCTAACATATTAATCTTTTATATTCTGTATCTTTGCTTTATTTTCATCTCTTCTGTTCACTGCTGAGTCTTCATTGCCTCAAACAGTGCCTAGCACATAGTTATTCAATAAATGAGTAAACACTGCAGGCTCTGGGAGTGGGTCATTGGTGAGGACACAGAGAAAGGAGGTAGATTGGAATGTAGTCGTGGTAGAACTGGGCTTTGGGGGAAGGAAGACATGGGAAAATAACCAGAAAAACAAGTTCTTTGAGATCAGGGCCTGCCTCATGGCCATCATGATATTCTCAGTTTCTGGCACACAGCCAGGCCCTAAGCAGCCATTCAGAATATATAGAATTAATGGACACACTTTCTCCAGATTGGAGAAGTCTAAAAAAAGAATTGAGGCAAAACCAAGCGAAGTTGTTGATTTCAAAATCCTCCTATAACCTCATGTTACCCAGAACTCTGTCACCTGGGTGTCCCCTTGCTAGGTCACCTTTTTCTTTATTATTTAAATGAAAACACCTCGAGTCTTGTGGGATGAATGCTATGGTGACCTCCCCAAAGGATATCAGTAAATCCCTGGTGCTGGTGTTCTCTGAGTTACCTCTCTCACTAACTTCCTGGGCCAGCTGAGTCTCCATCGGACGTGTGTCAGAATCGTCTTGGGATGCTCTCCTTTCTCATCCTGTGGAGACCACAACCTCCGTTGACCTCAATAACACAGAATAGTGTATGCAGCAGGCTTATCCTAAAATTAAGGGTTTTACAACAATATGACACATCAATTTAAAAATTACTTAACCCTGTTCCTAAAAGTATTCCTTGCTCCTCCTTCCCCAGGATTTCTCATTGTCCCACTTTTCTCCTCAGACTACACACATAGGCAGGCAGGATAAGCCTGGTCCATAGTGATAGCTCTCTTTGGGTCTGGCAGGGAGTTCCCTGGAACGCCCTCACCTGCAATGACAAAGCCATCGAAACTAGGTCTCAGAAAGCTGTTTTCCATTTCAGTTAACTATATGTGATTTAGATTTTAGAAATATGGTTTGGGGCTATCTTAATTAAAAGTTTTATGAACACAATTTCCGGCTTGCAAATGGTTATAATATTGCTTCCTTCTCAACCCAAACATGTGGTGAGAACTTCAGAACAATTTAAATGGGTCTCACCTTGCCCAAGAGCTAATAATTTAGACCACAAGCCCCATTCAAACTCCAGGTTAATCAGTCACTGATTTAAGGAAGGAAATAAAAGGACAGGCACTGCACAGGTGTTCCAGCTCTTTGCACTTACTAGGCAACGGGGTGTGGAAAGGAATTAAAGCTACAAAAAAATCTGCCTTATACCTCTCCTCAGTCATACTCTTTTCAGGCATCGAGTTGCACATATCACTTGCCCCTAAGGGCAAGCTTTAGCTAAAAGGAACTAGCTGGCCTCCCAGCCTGCCTCTCGAGGCTTATCAGCCCCTTGAACAGTCCAGTGAAGAGTCACAAAACCTGAGGTCCTCCAAGTCACTTTTAGGTGTGCCCTAACGAACTGTGCCTGAGTCCCCCAGAAGTCTGTGCTGGATTCTGTACTAATATCTCTTCATCTCACAACACCCTACAATAGGTATTTCTTCTCTATTTTGTAAATGAGGAAGTTAATTGTTCAAGTTCGCACAGATAGTAAGTGGTAGAGCTAGATTTCACTTCAGGGTGTTGGACCTCAAAACCCTCCTCTAACCTGAAAAATCCTGCCTCCTCTGATTAGAAGCAGCTAATGAAACTTATAAGTAAGCACATGGTAAGCGGGAGATGGAAATGCTGAAGCAAAGAAGGAGCCTGGGATCCACAGCCAAAGAGCTATATGCAGATCAGTAGCCCGGCCAGCCACTACTGGACAGTAACTGATAGCAATAATTCATTTTCGCAAGGAAAAAATTAGTATGTATTCACTCAAATCCAAAAGATAGAAAGGTATAATTATTTTAGAAAGTCTAAAATGCAATATGGTTACAATGAATGGGTTAAAATAAAAATATCATTTAATTATTTAGAAGATTTACTCTTGTGGAAAACAATCCATTTAACGATAGTGTTAGCTGGATAAATGAGTTATTACTGCTATATAATTTCGCTCAAATGCATGATGAGTTTTTGAAAAATGGGTTTAGTGTTAAATTCTAGACAGGTGAATAGTGTAGCCATTGCTCGTATTTCACCTCATGAGCTCAAGCCATGATGCCAATAGCTCAAAGCATTTCTTCTGCAGTTTGGGCAGCCAGCATCCTTCCAGGAATATACTTGCAACTAGAAAATTTAACCAAAGCCAAGCAAATGTGTGCACTTTGTTATTACTATTACTGTTTTAATAAATGTCTTCCGCAAACTCACTAATCTTATCATCCTGAAAAACAAAACAAAACAAACCTAATTCATTTCCCCTGGTAATAAGGGAATAACTTATGAAAACAATGCCTTACAGTATACAGAATGATGCAATGATAGGCAACACTCAAACTGGCAGTTAATTAGTACTTGGGCCCCTGCCTGTTTTGAATATGTTTATTAGTTCTACCCTTGCAAGTGGAGTAGTGGTATTCTACATGAAACACCAGAGAAGTTAACAGCATTCTTATTCTGAGGATGAAAGAAACATTAATTATTCCTTTGAATACTATTGGGTGAAGTGGGATTTTTTTCTTCCTTTCCCCAAACACAACAGGAGAATTATTTCCTAATAAAACTTCCACTAGGCCAGACGGTGTTGATGAAACATAATTTTTAATATGCAGTGCCCTGGAATCTGACAGATATTGGCAGAGTGAGTACCCCTGTTTTAAAAAGCTGAATGCGGCTGACAGTAATATCACTGCTTCCTTATGTCTATTATAGTCGGTGTAAGGTTAGACAAATACATTCCCACCAGCACAAAACAGCAACCTTCCAAAATGTATGTCAGTGGTGTATTTACAGCCAAATCCAGAAGGAGCATGTTCTTCTTATGCTGCTCCCATTAATGAGACAAATGTCAGCATCCATAAGCTATTTTTTTGTTCCTGCTTATCAAATCTTTCAAAAAATTGATAACTAGTCTTTATAGATTGTGAAAGTCAGATATAACTCTGAATGTATTACTTTACTGGACCCCTTGGGGTAAACTTATCACCTGAAAACCATTTTACATGGACGATTTGACTTTCATGTGGAGTGTCATAATGCACCCTAGATGGAAATCGAAAATAAAATATCTGGACTACAACCTTCCTCTTGGTGGAATTTATGATTCCCTCAGTACAATAATTTTGAAAATTGTATCCCTTAAGCTACAAGACTTGATATATTATTAACTGCTTGAATTGAAGAAGCTTTCCAATAGGCTTACGTGCTATCTAGAGGCATGGATTAATTTCTATGGAACTACAAGCTTATCTCAAACTGTTTTTCAGCAATCTAAACTGCCAGCTTCATCTTCTTTCTAGGACAGAACAGAGTGTCCATTTCATTTCTGGCAGCTCCGGGATGCTCTGCTTTTAGCAAAGCTCTTCCAGAAGACGATGGCCATTGATCCACTAGAGAATTGGTTGTGTTCAGTCAATCACGCCCCAGAGAGACTGGCATCCACTTGGGGCTCTTATTTTTCTATTTCTTGTGGCATTTTCTGGTTTTAATCCTACTCTTGCCAAACTGAACTGGTGTACAGGGAATGCTGGTAGGAGGGAGTCTGGAGGGCATTGTTTTCTTGAAGTTAGAGAACAGATTTTTTCTTTTTAGCCTTAAGGGGCTTGTGCTGCCATAGGGAAACTCTGCTCAACTGCCTTCTGCCGCTTTCACAGCCCCTCTCCCCTCTTCTCTCATTGCAGACATTGTACCTTGAAAATCAGCAATGACCATTTATGTAAGAACCACCAGATGACTATCCAAAGGCAGAGAGGGCCAGAAATCTTTCAAACAGGGCTCATTCTAATAAGACTCTTTTTACTTTCCCCCATGTCAAAGTTGAGTTGGGAATACATTTAATTATACATTTCACAGTCAACTCAGTATATAGTAAAGATATACATCCTGATAAAGGGACAGCTTCCATAACCCCTGCTTCCAGGGAAACAAAAGGGCAGAACTTGAATGTGCACTGCAGTAGAAACCAGTGTGTTCTATGGCCCCAGGTCCTAGGGAAATGTGGGAGTATTTAGGTTTCGTCACTTCACAAGAAAACTCAAAATTCCCTGAAGTTGACAGCTTTGCATGAAAGAGAGGTTTTCTTCAATTTAACAACAAGTCTAGAACTTTACATGACATTACCTAGATCGAGTTGTGGAGATGAAATAAATTTCTTAAAACTATCTTTAATAAAAACCAAATTTTTATAAATTACATTAGAGGACAGACTGAAGACGCAGTCTTCTAATACTCAAAAAGGAAAAGTATTATAGAGGTTTAATCAAACTATGTTAATTTTGTGGCTTTTGTGAAGTTTGTAATTCGTTGTGATTTCTTTTTTAAAATCTATAATTCGTTGTAATTTTTTCAATCTAAATAAATATTTACTTTGTACTCAATTTGGCATCATTTTGTTTTTGTTTTTGTTTTTTTTTTTTAAAGATTGCCCTCCAAATTGTATAAGCTTCAGGCCTCACGTACCTGGATCCACTCATTGGTGATTTAATCTCCCTTCACAATTCCTGGGATTCCAGACTTTAGATAATATAATCATCTCCTATGTGTATAATTTGATCAATAACCAAGATAAAGCTTTGTAGAATTTATAGGTTTAAAATTTTTACTAAACTTAAAGTATCATACGTTTTTTCCATAATACATTGAAAATACCAGCAAATTGACACTGAGATACCTTTTTCAAGTTAGCATAATACAGTTCTCTAAAAGCTTGAAAGTTCTCTATGAAACAGATATATTTGCGGTGAGTTTTTAAATTTTCCTTTTTCCATGCTAACTATTTAATTATTTATTCGTTATCTTTAATTTTCTCTTTAAAAGTGTGTGCATACCAAGGACTATTCATCCAGTAAATGTTAACATGTAGAGTTTAAAAATATGTTGAGAATTGGCTACCTGACTTATTTAATAAATAATTAAATGATCAAATGCTGATTCAAAATAAAGTCTGTTACTTAAAGGAACACAAGATACTATTTTTAGAGAAAATCTAAAGTTATCACTTAAGTGATATCACGGGGAAACCTTCTTGAGAGAGCTGAGGACTGGTTGGCAAGGTGAAGGTATTTCTATGGGCTTCCAGCAGCCAATATACAGCAAGCATTTTCTAAACAAACTCTATTCGGGGGAAGGAGCCAACAATACTCTGACTAAGGCAGGGCCAAAATTCGGGGCAGAGTTCAGCGGAGCGCATCTACATCCTCCAGGCAGTGATGGGATATTTGCCAGGAAGCAGTGCCCAGGATTCCAGGGTATGTCTCTTGCCAGCTGTGAACTTTAAGCCACAGGCCACGGGGCAAGAAAACAATGGTGGGTACTTGGCAAATCTGTGGATTTTTCTGGGCTACTCTAATTTCCTCCCTAATCTTTTAGCCAGGCTGTTAGGAAACTTAGAATATTGGAAACTGGAGCTTCCTTCGATGCTTCAAAAAAAGGTTGCCCCTGCAGCAGACAGACTGAAATTGAGAAAGTGCCATGGTCTTTTCCCTAGGAGGCTCCTGGGGACATATCCCTCTCTGTTAGCTGGATAGAAAACCAAGTTTGCAGTTGGTAACTTTGGCTGTCATGGAGCCTATGCATTTGTAGAGCATTTAGCTTATTGACCTAAATGTTCTCGTGTTTAGAAAAAAAAAAAGTTTAATTATTTCACAATAAAAATTCTCCATTTCATAGAAGATAAAACTTATATAACCCAAACAGAATTGAATGTGTGATATGATGCAGTCATCAGCATGCAGCAGCCTTAAAAATTACAATATCTGACCTTAATATGTGTGAATCCATCAGGATTCCATTGTCGACATGTATATTTTTCAATATTCTTCTCTGAGCTGAAATCATGTCATTTATATGCAAATGACCATATCTTCAGCAGCTGCTGCTTCTCTGTTGAAGCCCAGGGACTTATTTGCACTTAATAAAGCCTCATAAATAGGTTTTGCCTCTAAATGGGTGGGGGAGCAGGAAACCCATCGGTAGCCTTTTACAGTTACAAGATTCTTTTTGTTTTGAAAGTGAGCAGCCACCTCTAACAGGACTGTTTTCAGTTGCCACAGAAACACCCAGCCAGCTCTCTCTCTCTTTCCTCCTTAGAAAACAAATGCTTCTGTCCTCCATGGCGCCTTCTTCCCATCACAGCTGCAGGCGTTGTTCAATCTTCAGCCAGGGGTGTCAATAAATCCAGACTTCAATACAAGGAGAGTTGCTCTGAGCAGAGCATCTTGCCAGGTGGCAAGAGCAGGTCCGGCTTTGGGAAGACCCTTTTGGTCCCCTCAGGTTGTCCTGTCTGAGGAGGGAAAGAGGGGAACTCCTGGGCCAGTGGAGAACTTCTCCTTTTACGAGTTATGAGTTTCCCTTTTAAGACACTCTACATAGGGAAGGGACAGTGTTTGGGGACTTGTGTGCATTTTGATGGCCTAATTAACAGCATTAAGAGAACATTAAAGACTCACCTAATTTCATGTGACAAGTACATAGAACTTTGTTTCTCCTCCCATTCCTATCTTCCTAGCTGTTCATTCTTTTTCAATAGAATTGGATGGAAAAAGAAAAGATTATATGTATTTGGCATGCATATAATGTGAATTCTACCCATTTTCTATTAATGTTTCTATATAGCCTCCCAGGCTTCTACTTTGGGGTCAACAGAAAGATTCCTTTTACCATTTAAGACCATTTAAGACATGCTAAAAAAAAAAATAAAAAGATAATTGTCTCCTGCTGTTAGATGCTAAGACAAAACTGAGGCACTTATAAAAAATAATGATGGGGAGCAGGGTCATTTATTTTTAAAGCACAGTGCTGCTGATTTGGTAATAATGACCTATTATCCTTGTCAGAGTAATAGACAGTTCCTGGAGCTTCATTTCTGTTGCGTGAGCAATTGGCATAGGACAGATGATTATACTGTCTGATAAATGTGTATAATCATTGAAGACACTGGTTGACAATACTATCATTAAATTGTCATGAGCTTAGCAAAGAGACAAACATCTCTACCACATCAACCTATCAGAGATATTTATAACTGCAAAAACATCCAAGCACAAATATTAATGTAGGTAACTGAAACTTCTCTCTCTCTCTCTCTCTCTCTCTCTCTCTCTCTCTCTCTCTCTATCTATCTATCTATCTATCTCTGTTTCTCTCTCTCTTATACACATGCACACATGCACACACACACACACCCCTCAAAATTCAGCCATTAGGAGTGAAGCGTGGCAAGGAAGGAGTCGGAAGGGAGTAATACTTGGCCCTTGAGTCTGGAGTTCTGGACTCTAGTCTCATCTCTCTGAGCCTCAGTTTCTTTCATTTAAAAAATGGAGATCATGTCTTTACTGACCATCTCACAATATTATTATGAATACTAAAATCTTAAAACATACTAAATACAAAGTTTTTAATAATAATAAATTTCATCTTCTTGTACAAAGTTGCTCTTGGTATATTTAAGATTTTACACTGGTTTTACTTTTTAAAAAAATATAGTGATGAAATACATGGCAACCATTCTACCTTCTATCTCTATGGATTCGACTACTTAAGTACTTCATATAAGTGGAATTCTACAGTACGTGTCTTTTTGTGACTGGCTTATTCCACTCAGCATAATACTCGCAAGGCTCATCCATGTTGTAGCACATGTAATAATTCCTTTCCTCTTTAAGGCTGAATAATATTTCATTGTATATGTATTTATATACATATATATGTATGTGTCTGTCTGTCTATCTATCTATCTATCTATCTATCTATCTATCTATCTATCTATCTATCTACCTATAAAACATTTTGTTTATCCATTTATCCATCAGTAGACACCTAGGTTGCTTCTACTTTTTTGCTATTGTGAATAATGCTGCCATGAACATGGGTATACAAGTATCTCTTTGAGATTCTGCTTTAAATTCTTTTGGATATATAACAAAAGTGAAATTGCTATATCATATGGTAATTCTATTTTTAATTTTTTGAGGAACCACCATATTTTTTATAGCGACTGTACCATTTTACACTCCCACTAACAGTGCATAATTTCTCCACACTCATCAACACTAATTTTCTGTTTGTTTTTTTTTTTTTAAATAGCAGTCATCCTAGTGGGTGTAAGATGGTATACATTGGTTTACTTTTAAATATAATGTTATACAAGACCCATTGTCCAATACTATGAAAGTTTTCACATTTGAAATGACTTTTATTTTTTTAACCATAGATTAGATACTAACTTGTCAAGTGTATTTACAACTACAGTAGAAAGTGATTTAGGAGCTTCTCTGACACCTGAATTATGTACTTTTTTAATGAAAACTTGCCCCTCCAAATTATTTATATGATTATATATAACTCATACATACATATGAAGTGGTACATATGTAGTGATATATACACAAATGTTCTTAGTTTGTAAATATATATGTGTATATATATACTTGTAAATATATATAGCTTATATATATTTACAAAATTTCTTAGATATATCAATCAGTCTTAATCTAGAGAATAAGGATCATTGGAAACCTGAAAAACATGCAGTTACTCGAGTCTCATCTCCAGCGATTCTAATTTAAGTTGGTCTTTATCAGGCCCAGAGGTCAGTATTTTGGTGATTCTAGTAAGCAACGAGTGTGGTGAACGCACTGCTAACCTATATCCGTTCCATGCCATTTTAAATTCGTTACTTCCTTATTCTTCAAACTGTATGTTTTTGGTCATCAACATTATCACTTGAGATCTTAGAAATTCAGAATCTCAGGCTCCACTCCAGACCTAATGAATCATAATTTGCATTTCCATGAGATCTGCAGGTAATGCATATGCTCCTTAAAGTTTGAGGTTTCCTCAGTGGAGGTGGAGCGGAGTTGTTCATCATCATCCACACATTCTTCCTTTTCAAATACAGTTCACCTATAATGTGAACCAGTTTCTACTTGAAATAGGCAAGGATTGAAACAGTTCATTTCAACCCTGTTGCAAGTGGATGGCAGCTCGAGTCAACTCAATACTGTTACACAGGGGATGGCAGCTGAGTCCCGATAGCATGCATCTTCCCTGCTGTCATCCCTGCTGCTGGTGCTGCAGTCAGTCCCACCTAAGCCATACCCCAAATTAGCCCCTAGGTGAGGCATAGATGTGTTCACTTGCCTCAATCCCAGCCCACGCAGCAGAACAAAGATAGCAAGAGTTGTGGCTAGGCTGCCTACTATATTCAGCAGGCACCATGTCACCTCTCCATCTCTGATGAGCAAAATGGAAGGCCCCACTTCTGGCCTTTTGGCTCTCTTTAGGATGCATGTGTTCCTCACCTTCATTACAGTGAACTCTGCTGAACCACCTCTTAGACCCTCAGGTCATGTTGCAGTTGCAAGACAAAAAAACGCACCAGGCTCTTATGAGTGATTGGTTCTCAAATCTTACTGATCACTTAGTACAGGCTCCTGTCTACAGTGGAATCTCTTCAATAAAGTGGTTGTCTTCTCTGTGCTTAAACATCTCCAGAGATGGAAGCAAAGCCCCACAGTTGACTAACACTGACTTTGCTCTCGAATAAAACTTTTTAAAAAATTCAAGCTGCTAAGAGTACCCCATACTCTGCTTATAGAGTTTGTGATTGGACTAAAGTAAAAGACTAGAATTTTTGTGGGCAAATTTTGTATTGTTCGATTTGGTCTGTCGTTTCAGCTATATGAGAATTTTTTGAATCCTAATTTTGTGACTCAGCATTTTTTCATTGATCATCATGTTGCAGATGTTAGCATAAAAGTCATTAGTGAAAATATTGAACAATTTAGGGCTGAGAAACCAGCCTTTAAGTTATTTCTGCTAGAAAATTTCCTCTGGATTTATACTATTTCTTTATACTATTTCTTAGCACTGGTTGGATTATTCAACAAGATAAAAATCCCCTTACCTGTAAAAAACCAGCCCACAGTTCTTTCAAAAGGATATCATGAGATTCTTGGCCATGCTGAAATCACAATACTCTTAGTCTATAAAATTCCTCTGATTTCCACTCTATAGCTCTTTAGGAAAAAGGAAAATGATTAGATTGGTGTGACTTAGTCTTACCGAAACTAAACTATTTTTAGAGATCGCTATTTACTTGGAAACTGGTAAAACTATCTTTAATATACATAGTTCTAGTTTTCTTATTTACTTATACTATTCTTTTTTCACAATTTCTTAAAGATTTCTGACATCATTTCAACTATTTAGTCTATAAAATAAACTATAAAATAATAATGATAAAATGAAGAGCTAATGTTTGAGTATTTATTATTTGTCAGGTGCTGTTTAAAGTGCTTTATATTGCATTTGTCACCCTAGCTCTCTGAGGTATACACTATTATCCGAATTTTACAGGTGAAGAAAAACTGAAATTTAGAGCTGTTAAGTAACTTGCTAGAAGACCAAATAGACTCTAGGTCTATCTGATTCTAAAACCTGTTTTCTCAATCAATATATTACCTTTCCTTGGGATGCAGTGGCTCATATGCGTAATCTTGGACAAGTTGAGCTCCAATTCCTTCTTATCAACATTTGTTTCATCTTTTCCAGTCGACTCTGATGAACTTTCTTCTTACCCAGAAAGAAAGGTAGTAAAATAGGAGTGGAGAAGTTCTGCTTTCTCATTGCTGTTACATCTCAACTTAGCATCATTATTTTCAAGCTGGGGGCCTTTCCCTTCTTATAACTCTTCTCACTCTGAATTTCTAACATTTTTACCTGATTCTGAGTATGTCTTCCTCCAAGACTTGAGTTACTCTAAAACTTTAAGTATGTTTCACCCTGTTTACCCTTCATCTACGCTCATCAAAAAGCTTGCTATCCAACCTAATTGATCTCCTTGGATTCCTCCAGTTTTTCTTTTTCAGTGGGACCATTGCAATGGTCAGAATCAAAATGCGCATTTATTGATTTTCATTGTTTGCCTTATTTCTAATGGAGTCACTAACGTGACATCAGTTAGCCAGCTTTTCCATTGGGCCCGTAAGAATGAGTACACTTTAGAGAAAACCAAGCTTTCAGTGCACAGTCTGCCCATTCTCTGGCTGAATTTGACAATAGGATTTTGCTTGGTGTTGTACGTGATATATAGTTTCCTCTTGCAAACCCTTCCTTCATCCTCAGGAATTTGTTGGCATACCACACTTGGAACATCAAGAAAGCAACGAATCTGCCATGACTCTGTCATATAGAAAACTTTCCAAGTTACAGCTCTGTGAGACACAAGAAGAGACATAGAGTGTTGGTTAACAGCCCAGACTTGGAGTGAGTCAAATCTACAGCAACTCTGATGTAGGTAAAGGTGGGGATGGTGCCATTTCTTAGGC
The DNA here is from genome assembly GCF_000151845.1 of Pteropus vampyrus. Classification (NCBI taxonomy): domain Eukaryota; kingdom Metazoa; phylum Chordata; class Mammalia; order Chiroptera; family Pteropodidae; genus Pteropus; species Pteropus vampyrus. The sequence continues at coordinate 12,724,215 of NW_011888803.1, forward strand.
TTTAATCTTTTTAATTGAACATAGGGGTAGTAAGAATTAGATAATAGAATATTGCATATGTTCCTTTATATGATATGAGTGCTCCTTAGCACAGTGGATGTTAATATTATCACTATTCAACTCCTTGGCTCCTGTGAGAGTTTGATCAGCTGCCCAAAGCTCATTCCCAGCCCATCTATTAGCCCAAGGGCATATCCAGAGCTTGTGACTACAGGTGTAGACACTTCATTTTCTACAGGCTTTGTGAACATCCTCCTAATTCTTCAAGTCTATCACTCTTGTTTAATTTTGAGCACAGAACAGAGTTCTAGTTGATTAAAAGACATTGTTTATGTTTGTAAATCTCTTTTTAGAAAATGTCTTTAGGTTTTAAAAACCTAGGAGAGGGGAATACACTCATGAAAGGACTGGTTTCTTCCCATATTTAGGAACTCTAACACTCCATTTCTCAAAAGGTCTGAAAATAAATAGGAGTAAAGGGAACTTGTGACAAATAAAAGTCAAAGCAAGAGCTTCAGCTGCAGTGCCTACCTGGTTTATGGTCATAGCTCTGTCTTGGATTATAAACGCAGTTTAGGAAAGTCATTTCAATCCAAGTATAATGACATCAATATAGCTGTCAATATAGCCATGAGCCCAAAGGTGGTGTACTAGTTTCTATTGCTGCTGTAAAAAAATGACTGCCGACTTAGTGGCTTAAAACAACACAACTTTATTACCTTAGAGCTCTGGAGGTCAAAAGCCCAGAAATCAGTCTCACTGGGCTAAGATCAGTGTTGCTTGATTTTGAAATCCAGGGCTACAGTTCTTCTGGAGGCTCTCGGGGGAATCCATTGCCTTGTCATTTCCAGCTTCCAGAGGTTGCCCGCATTCCTTGACTTGTGGCCCCTTTCTCCATATTCGAAGCCAGCAGTGCAACATCTTCAAAATTGTCTCCCTCTCTCTTTCTCTCTGACCTTTGCTTCCATCCTCACATTGCTTTCTCTCACTCTCCTGCCTCCTTTCCTCCTTCACTTATAAGGATGCTTGTGAAAACACTGGGCCCACTTGGATAATCCAGGATAATCTCCCCATCTCAAGGTCCTTAACTTCACATCTGCAAAGTCCCTTTCGCCATATAATGTAACACATTCACAGATTTGGGGATTAATACATGGACACCTTTGGGGGCCTAATTTTGTCTACCATAGGTGTGGAATGTACTTTTCTTCCTTAGTCATAAGACTCAGATATTATCAGTCCTAGTTTATATTTTCAGTCAATACTTCAAATGGGACAAGTTGGCATTCAGAGAAGCTGAAGTTAATCAAACAAAAAGCAGGTATCAGCATGCACTTTATCACATCAGCAAGAGAATCAAAACAGTATGATAGTAAATTTGACTTCTTGTCATGTTGAATTCTTCTTTCAGTGCTAGTTATCAGAAAGAGGCAGTATTGTTATAATGTAATTTATATAGTGCCTTCCCCTGAGTGATGAACAGAATATTCCTCAGTATCCTCAGAGAATTAGTCTCTCTATCTTTTTTATCCCAGCTCAGCCACTTCAGCAATATAATATGCAGCAATATAATATCTGTGTGCAAGAAATAAATCAGACTCACTAAATTTAAGGATATTCACTTAAAGAAGTCCTTCTGGAGTTCCTTTTTCTTTTTTTCTTTTTTCTCATTCAAAAATGTTCTTGGGTACTATAGAGCCATTGACCCACATTAGATTAATTAGGTCAATTAGCCTTTATATAGTAATTACCACTCGGATGGCTTTGAATAACTCCCCTTTCATAAAGATGTGCTTCGAAAAGAGATTATCAACTTAAATTTCTGCCATATAGTAGCATTATGCGTTTAGCAATTCTTTCTGCAATGTGGCTTTAGGTATAGCAATGATATTGGGTAGAAAAGCTTAAGGACTTTACCTTGATGAGTTGATTATTCACATTCTCACACTGTTAAAAGCCACATAGGTATTTTCCATTCAGAGAGGCTATTGGTAACCCTAAAGGCTGTGCCTAATTTGGAACCAATCCCTGTCTTCAGACCCGTCAATATTAATTCCCACTGGACCCGGCACCTACCCTACGACTCTCTCGTCAGCCATCAACGTTATCTGAAATTTTTTGCTCTCTACTTCTCTCCTTCAATCACAACCCTGTATTTTATCTTAATTTGACAATAGCTACCACTTAATGAAGTGTTTGCTAGGTTCCAGACATTTCACATTCATTACTCCTAATTGTTACCTTGAGTTAACTCACTAACAAATATTTGTGTAAATACTTGCTCTAGATACTAGAGATAGAGCCAAGTAGATAGCTTTATCTCCTTGTAATAGTTGAGGAAATTGAGACAGAGGAGCTCAGTGACCATCCCAAGGCTCTGCAGCGCATGGGTTTGGACAAAGCCAAGAGCCTGACTGGCTCCCTGGCTCTGCTCCGCCCACCCACCAGGCTGGGACTGCGGTATTGGAACTACTGTCTCATTGGGTAGCTGCATTTGAATACTCATTTAACCTGGAGGCATAAGATTGCCAATAAAGTCAGAACTTTCAAGAAAAATGAAAAGACACTTAAGGAATGAAGTTGGAAAATAGAAAACTCAATAACTTATAATACAAGTCCCACTATTTGTAATTAAAGGCTTTAATTTTTTTTAACTTCAGGATTCTGATGCATATACAAGCGCAAAAAAAGTTGATGTACTACTTAAGCGAATACCTGTAAGTGAAAGGCGGGGTAATTCTAGGTGCATTCTTTTCTGCTTTCTTTGCTGTCGTTCACCCAGTCCCTGATGTTTAGATCAGAGGAAGGCAGTGCTAAATCGGCAGTTATGCACCGACATTAACATGTTTGGTAATTTTCAGCCTCTCACTGAACGGAACGGACTCTGTGAGTAAATTTACCCCATTGCTGAGATCTGGACAGTTGACTGGATGCCTGGAATATGGAGATAATTTTGTTCCTGTTTGTTGGTTTGTTTTTTAAGCATTTCAAGTTTTAGAACCTTGTAGGAATCAGAAAGTTTCATTTGGGAATATTAAATATTTCTGAAGGGCAATTTGACAATGTTTCAATAATTTAAATGTACATTTCTAGCGAAGGACAAATAAAAATAGGAATGCTCATTGCAACATTAGTTGTAAAAAAAAAAAAAACCCTGGAAATAATCTAAATATATATCAATAAGGTAGTCATTGAATTATACACATCCATGCACGTACTACATAAAAAACGATTATGTATATCAATACATTAGAATGTATTGTTAAATGAAAATAAAGATTAAAACAGATTATAATCTCACTTTAAAGCGTGTGTGTGTGTGTGTGTGTGTGTGTGTGTGTGTGTCTGTGTCTGTGTCTGTGTAACTGGATGGCTATATTCCAAAATATGCTAACTCTGATTATCACTAAATAGAGGGATTGAGGAAGATGTGATTTTAATTTCTTTGTACAATTCTGTATTATCTGAAAGTTCTTCTTTGATTATTTTATTCCCATTTCTCACTTAGATTACCCTAATCGCCCCCCACTGACAACTATTCTAATGCATTTGATGTAAATCTTTTTAGCTTGTATGTATTCCTAGAAAATGTATTTCCCATTTTGTACAGGTATTTTAAATATAGACAGCATCACATCCTGTTTCTTACATGTTTCATCTAGTAATGTGTTTTTTAAATCTGTTACTTTGTGTACTAGTCTATTGCATATAACTGCTGATTTATTCTTATAGCATAGGAATTATAAATAAGCATATGATACTTTCATAATCAGAAAAAGTCCAATTAAGCCTTTTTATTGTGAAGAAAAGAAATAATCATTCTCCTAACAAAAGCGCATAAAGCCATAAATTACATAATTTTGTCGACGGAAATACTATACAAATGGAGAAATAATTATTACACTGGTGGTTCTATTTTACTAAACATTTCTACTTTAGAAAAGTGCTTGGACACATGAAACTCTTTCCTATAGGTATAGAAAATTCAAAAGAGAAAAGAGACTATTTCTTTCTATGAAGACTCTAAAAATGCTTGACTTATATTAGAAGCCAAGAATTTCAAATGGCAAAGTTATTTTGAAAATGAAAAGTAGTGAAATGAAGTTATTACAATGTGTTCTCACTATATATTAAAAATGAAATTAAAATCATTTAAAATAAAAGAAATATGGCATTACAATGCAAACGGAAATGAGGAAAATCCCAAAAGGATAGGAAACGGTTGATGGACAGCACAGGAAAATGAAAAGACAATCAGAGGAAGTAATAAAGCCTATTGGGACAAACCTGAAATTTATATATTGAAAGTTCATAATTTTTAACTTAAAAATCTAATAATAACTGCTAATCCCTTTCCTTTCTTTAAACTTTAAGGATAAAAATAGAACATCAAGGGTAACTTAAGTCATAAATTTATAAGATAGATATTATATACTCTCAGGAAAGATGTTTTAACTTTCAAAATTTTCTTCAAAACAATATATTCCTAGATGAGAGGTATGAAAAAGATCACATATAACTATACATTATGGGGGAAAATGGCACGATGAGAGTCATATATATAAAGCAGATGTTACTGAAGTACGATGACCCCAGAAAAAGTTACAAAGAACTGTGTTTCTTCTCTTTAGGCTAGTTTTCACTGATAGCAGCGGAGAAGCTCTATAATACAGCACTGGCAGACAAAACCAAGTTGCTTTTACTAAGAGTATTTTGTTGAAAACAGGGCCTCCTTTTTTTTTTTCTTTCTCTCTCTCTCTCCAAAATATTGTGTTTCAAAATGAAGTCATTGACCTAGGCAAGATAAACAAATAATCTTCAGGGACCCAGAGGCAGCTCAGAAGAGCAAATTAAAGTATCAAAGCTTAAGTGTGAAAACCAAAAAACAAGAGTGTTCAGATGGTACAGGGCTAAATGGGAAGATGTCTACTAATGTTATAGGTGACCTGCAGAGAGAAAAGGCCTAGCACAGTGAGCCGATAATCTAAAGAGAAGGTTATAGCAGTCCTCTTTCTCTGGAAACGAATTAAACTGGAGACTGAGACTGGGATGTGTCTTGGCTAAGAGCCCTCTTGAATTTGCCTTAAATTCTTCCACAGAAACACTCTAAAGTTTAGGAAAATCATGGCCTTTAATGATTTGATGTAGCGAATATTTCATTCATTTCTAGGCAGAATGGCATAATAATTATGCAAAAGATTGTTGAATCATACAAAGTTCAAGCTTTGTGTCCTTTGGCAATTTATTCAGTTTCCTTGTGTATAAAATATATACATAGTAAGAGAATTTACTTCATAGAGCTATTGAAAGGATTAAACTAAATATGCCATCTGTAGGGTTTAGGACAAGATCTGGCACATAATATGTATTTAGTAGTGTTAGTATGGGTAGTAGCTATGGTAGAAAGTTTTTTTAAAAAGGAGGTTTGTTTATCATTTGAGCAACTACCTGACTTAGCTGATGAATCTCCATTTTCCTCTTTTCATTGTTTTTGGATTGTTTTATGTTTGTCCTTTTTTGTATTTTTTAAATGCAGACTTCATCGAGTTGATCTTTGGTAATTTGCAACCAACCTGGATAATTTGCACTGCAAATGTTTTAATAAACTCGAAATGAGAAAAAAAATATTGTAGTAAATTTTTTTTTGCTTTAAAAATTGTTTTAAATTCTAAAAGATAAAATGTTAAGTTTCCAAACTGATCAATACAAAAACTTAAAAAAATTAAAAAAAAAAAACAATGACTTCACTGTGTGTGTAGTTTCTAAAGAATTGAAGCCATCTACTATCATAAGGAAATACTTCATGCAAAATGCTAATGACAGTTGAATTTTAATTCCTTTTTAGAATAAAATTTATAGCTACAACATATGTGAGTACAGGTTTATGCACATTTCTTAAAATCTTTCAGAATACTATGGGGTTTGGCTTTTGCTTTGTTTTGCTGAAGTATGTAGGGACTTTTAAGGCATATGTTAGTTTATGGAAAGGTTTCAGAATTGAAATGTGAAAATAAGTAAGACAAAGATTGCTCTTCTAAATTATGTTTTTATCATGTCAATTAAAACAAAACTCAGTGCTTCTCAAGCTACATAAAAAAAAAAATCTAGTTGATAATTTACACAGTTGGTGAAGAAAACAACCTACGTGGAAAGGCAATTAAACAAGAGTTATATCACCATATTACATTTAAGATAGGAAATACATGTGCAGGAAACCAAGTAATCATCATTACTCTTATAGTTGTTTTCTGGAATGGATTCTCTAAAAATTCTAATATTACCCCCTTTCCTTTCCACTGTAACAAGTGCTTCTCACACTTTAATGTGCATATAATCACCTGGGGATCTTGTTAAATGCAGATTCTGACTCTGAAGGTCTAGAGTGAGGCCTGAGACCTAACCAGAGCTGTTACTGGGTTACCGCTATTCAGATGATGAGTAGCAAGGCCTTTAACTACTGCAGCCAGGAGTTGAAATGCCAAAAGAAGTGCCGGGGTTTTCCTTTATGTTTTGTTTGTTCCACTAACTAAAACTCATACTGAAATTCTTATCTTACTTAGCTTAATTCTAAGTTTAGCTTAGTTTACTCCTCTTTGCCCTAACTTCTCTTCACTGGTACCTTCTCTATTCCCACAAAAGTGAAGGTTCTTAAATACAGACACTAATTATTTTCTAGGTTGCCATAGGTAAATATTATCCATGTAACCCATAGACTAGGGGTCCTCAAAAAGTGGTTCTCTACTGTACTTGATGAGGGTGTTTTCTAGCAATGCGGACATAGTAAAGAGACTCTGCATGACTCTACTAAGGAGTAAGTTGTGCCAATATCTAATAATTCAGCAATCGTTTATATCTGGTTTTAGAATGTATTATAATAGATTATGCAGAAAATTTATTTTTCTAATTACATTTTACTTAAAGGTACTATTAGATTTGCATGCTCTGACCATAAACCAACTAAGAATGTTGGTGAGGAGTGCTGGGGATAGAGAGGATCTATCTGAAAATATACTGTATACATAGTAGGGAGGTGTAGGATAAATATTTTTCCATGGTTGATACATTTGTGGAGAGTCAAGAGTTTATTTGTCAAGTCCTATGAAACTTAGTACAACTCAAATATGACAAATGAATATTGTATTATTTCATCCCTACTGGCTTATTTAAAGTGCTATTAGGATACTTTAGGATATGCACTATGCATCAGTCCCTAAACCAAGAGCTTCTTGTGCAGTGGCTTATTAAATTCTCACTCTATATCTATGAGGCAGGTGCCATTATGTCAACATTACAGGTGAGAAAGATACAGCCTATTAAGGACCTTTTCAATTGAAAAAAAAATCTCTTGAAAAAATTTAACCCAACAAATATTTTTGTAAAAAGCTCTGTTGTATGGTTCATTTTACATGAATAAATAAACTCAATATATTTAAAAAATTAACTTACAAAATAGGAAACCAGAGGGTTATTATTTGCTTCATGGAAAGAATACTCTTCTGTCAGTATATGAAGCAGGGTTTTGAGTTACATATATTTAACATACACATAATTTTCTAGGTAAACACTTGCACAAAGTAATCATGTCTATTATAAAACTGTTGATTTGACCTTTTTTTTTTTTTGATTACTTAGGAAGTGAACCTACTATCTACCTAAGTGTTTCCAAAACTGGCCTGATCATAAAGAATGACCTGGAGTGTTTGCTAAAATTATAGATTTCTCAGTCCCTTCCTAAAATTCCTTGGAAATTCTGAATTCCTTGGAAATTCTCACCTCTCTCTGAGGTGAGAGCTAGGAATTTGTATATTTAATATTTTACCCACATGTTTCTTTTGATCAAACATTAGACTGCTGAGTAAAGCTCAGGTTTTTTACCTTAGCATTTAAAATCCTTCACAGCTTGGCCATAAGGTACATTTCCAACATCTCCTGCAACATTAACCTATGTTTAAAATTATCTATTCATTATTGTCCAAATAGATACTTTTCTTCCTTGGAGCTTCGTTCAAGCTGTTCCCTCTGCCTAGAATGTCCTTCTCTCACATATTTGTCTGTCAAAATCTTTTTCATCTTTCAAAGCTCATCTCAAATTTTAACTTCTCTCTAAAGGCTTCCCTGACCTCATGGTCAGGATTATGTTCTCTCTCCTATGAATTCTCACAGTTCTTTAAACTTCTATTGCAGTGATTTCCAAAATGTGATCCCTGGACCAGTATAGCATTAGCATCACTTGGGAACCTGATAAGAAAGCAAATTCTCAGGTTACACTCAGATCTACTGAGTCAGAACCCTGAGCATGGCACCCATCAAACTGTTTTCAAATGAGCCCTTTGACTCCAGCACATCCTGAAGATTGAGAACCACTTTTCTAATGTATTCTATATTTTATTATTGCTTTATTACATGTCTTAATTTCTCTCAGAATGTAAACTCCATGAGAGCAAAAATGGTGCTTTCATCATTTGCATCCTTTGCAGTACCAAGCACAGTGCTTTTCACTTAGTAGATCACAGTAAGTCTTATTGAATTGCTATTCATTTAGTGTCAAAATCTATGTATGTAAGATGAGCAGATCGTAGTGCACCAATTTTTCATTTTAATGGTATTTAATTATCTTTAAAGATTATACCATGATTGATTCAGATGCAGAAACATACCAATAGTAAAGATGACTGAAATGAAAGAGCTAGTTACCCTTATTCCTCAACACAGAGACAAGGCCTCTTAATTCTGCTTTAGGTTTTTCCTCTAGGCTTAGTACATATGATGCCTCATAAACGTTTACTAATAATAACAATAACAATCTCATCTGGAACTTTTCTTCTCTTGTCTCTAAGGCTTTTATGCTTAAAGAAAAATTTCTAAAATTTCTTAACTGGGCTTCAACTTCATAGTGTATCTATAAATAAATTACATAGTAAACATTGCTTAGTATGCCTAGTAAACATTGCTTAATATGCCTGTCTACTATTTATCAGTAAATGAATTTGAGATATATTTCATTGGAAAATAAAGTGAAATAGCTTCTGCTATAGTAAAAGTCAATGTAACAAAGTTTTAAGAATTCACTACATTGAAAAATAAGCTAAAAGAAGGCAATAATTTGTATTGATTAATGTTTAATTTATTGTTGTTTGAAGTTGTATAACAACAGACTCAGACAGCCACTGGATTCTTAAAAATCTTTAGTAAAACAAAACAATATTGGTGAATAATCCATATAATAGATTCACTGACTAGCATTATTTTGCTTTCATAGAATATCTTTCTTCTTGTTAAAAAAATAAAAATAAAATCATAAATTGGTTCTTGTCAAAATCCAAAAAATCCAATTAATAACCAAATAATTATTTCTAAATACAATTTATCAGCTTACTGAAACAAAGCCACTGTAAAAGTGCTTTTCATAGTTACAGTATAATGGGAAAATACATCAGTCCAAATATTTTGTTGTAAAAAAGTTAACAAAACTGATCAAATCGAAGACAAAAAAAGTAGAACAATTATGATCTACTTTTTTAAAAATAAAAAAAGCATGCTTTGTATTTAGTTGCCTTTGTACTTTGCCTTATTAATATAAGAATATTTTTGTTTTTGTTTTTGGTTTTAGAAAATACCATCAAATATTCCCAGAAAAGACTTCATTTCATCAGCTTCATCTTCAGGATGATACCTACTGGCGGATAAAGGCAAACGTAAAAATAACTATGATTGTAACAATTTATTTTAAAGTACACAATAAATAATGTAATAATAAGTATAAAATGGATAAACTTGAATATTGCTGAGAGGTTAATACATCAACTGAACTTTAATATGCATGACCTTGTGGGAAGTCTATGAGGGAAAATTAGACTTCATAAACTGTTAAAAGTAGGGACTAAGTCTCTTAGATATTTCTTTACATGTATTGGAAAATAATGTCATTTAATCAATATGTGAACGGGTCTATAACTTATTCAAGAAGAAGGGGGAAACTGCTACAGAGTTAGCCATGAAAATGACCAACAGTTGGGGCACTGATTAGACTTAATCTGACTTTTTTTTCCCATTGAACCCTGTAGAATTGTGAAAGAACAGGGTTGCTGAAATACAACTTGAACTTTTGAAAAATTAGCTGATCTCATTTGGATTTTTTAAGTGACTTTACCCTTTATGTTATCAACATACTGCATTCAAATCAGTAAAAGAAAAATAATGGTTTAATTAATAGTATCAAGCATATATGTCCTCAAAAATTGGGACATTTGATGTTATAAATTATTGTAAGGAGTTTAGCTCACTAGGGGTTTAATATTTTAATATCTTTAAGGAAATAAAATGTTTAGGTTCTGATTTTTAAAATGAACCAAGGAAAAGAATGTTGAATTTTTCCATAAGAAGTTTTTATTGGTATATCTTGAAATGTCTTTAAAGAGTTCTTACCTGTAATCAATTTTGGTTTTACATTCACTGCTTCTAAAAAAGAAATCCACTTTCTTAACAAAATTTGAAGAATCTGATTTTTTTTCAGAGTGAGTAAAGCATAGCTTTTCAATCTCTGGTGATAGACTTTGTTTCCTTTGTTGTAAATGGACCTATATTTTGAGATTAAAAAAACAGCAATCATTGAAAATTTAACTTTCAGGCAGAATTTAAAACAGAAACAAAGAAGTGCATCTTCTTACAATATCTGCATGTCCAGCTTGTTGAGGTAATTTTGTCATAGAGGATGCACTGAACTTGGACGCAGCAGAATTTGATTGATAAATATCTAGCTTCTCACTTGACGAAAGAAAACAAAAATCAAAATTAATTAATTGTAAAATATGGCAGGTAATATAAACAAACCATTCCAATTTAGATTAATAGTGGTTCTTTAGGGAATATGATTAAAGTTTATCATATTTATCACCATAAGAATTAATGCTATTTCTTAGATTTATGGAAATCTTGGTATATCTCCTTTCTTTTAAACAAAATAATTGATATATTCCAAATTAAATAAGAATACTATTTTTTAAGGACCTAGAGAAATAATCATTCAATAATTTTCTTTGAAATTGGATCTTATGCTTAATTGTCTATCACCTAGCAGTCTGTAAATATTTTCTAAATTTCACTTGCTTAATTTTTAATCTCCTTTCTCTATTCTGATATCACTGCAGGTAGACATCTCTAGTTATTTTCCTATGTGTAGCTAACTGTATACTAGAATTCACCTTTAATCTTCTGTATTAAATTAATCCATTAAAAACATGCATTATTCACTTCCACATACCAATATTGTACTAGGAGCTGGGTGTAAAGTGGTAAACAAATTCTTATGGAGTTAAAATCTAGTGAAGGAGCAGACAATGAGTAAATAATAACTATACATAATTACAGATCCTGAAGTAATACAAAGGAAATTAACTGAGTAATATTATAGGAAATAACAGTGGGGAGGCATAAACCCACTTGAAAAAGATGGTTGTGAATGCTTCTCTCAGGAGGTGACAATTTAAGCTGATACTAATAGGCTAAAATCTGACTGCCATGCAAGGAGTAATAAATAGTGGGTAGGGGTAGGGAAGAATCATATATATTGATGGGATCTTTTTGTGTTTGATTAAGAGCAAGGAATTAAAGTAGTAAAAGAGTGTAAGAAGAAAAGCATGTCTCCTTTCCACCCCACATTCTCAGGTCCTGTAGGCCTTCTTCCCATTGGCGACTTCTGACACCAGTTTCTCAGAGGCTTCTCAATAAGATTCCTTTTTAAACCCACTTATTTTCTATTGGCCACTTTTAAACTCTCCCAAAATTATTTATAGTTTTCTAAAGGTGTGGTGCACAAAACTGTTCATGTGCTTTTTTTTTTTTCTTAAATGCCTACAGCACCCAGTATTCCTAGGTGGTCTCCCATCCAAGTACTAACCAGGCCCAACTCTGCTTAGCTTCCAAGATCAGACAAGATCAGGCACATTCAGGGTGGCATGGCCATAGTGTTCATGTATTTTTTTGATCTTTCTACTTCCTACCCAATTTTGCTTCTTTCTGTTCCTCTTTGATGCTTCTAATTAGTTTATTCTGTAGGACTCAGAGTTAGAACCAATAAATGGAAATGACAACAAATATTTTTAAAAGCTATTGAATGATATGAGAGATCCAAACACGGAATGAGCATTTTGGAGTAAGTTCCTGGTCAGTGGAGTTCTCTTGGTAGAGATGGCATGATTTCTTGCCAGTGATGTTGGATGGTGATTCAAGGATCCAGTGATAGGGAGATTAAATGACACTTAAATTAAGCCCCCTTCAGCTCTAAAATTCTCTGAAATCTATGATTCTTTGATGTTGATGATCAGTAAAATTAGTAAATCATAGCAAATATACAAAAATATACCGCAAATTTAATATATATATTTTTTAACACAGGAGAAATAAATAATCCTTCAGTAAGTTGGACCCTGAATAAAAAGTTGTCAGAATTTCTTCCCTTTGGGAAAGTTTTGGCTGTGGTTATAATTTCTCTCCCTTGACTTCTAAACAAGTCCAATATTCAAATATATCTTGCATTTCTGCAAAAATATTTCAAGTTGAACATTTCTAAAATTATTGCTTCCTTTTCCAAATGTCTTATGTGTTTTATATTCTCAGGTCACATCTCCATCTACCCACTTGCCATTTTATTCTTCCCTCTTCCTCGATTACCATATCCTATCAACTAACTGCTAAATCTAATCTGTGTTATCTATGAAATATTTCAAAATTCCAACTCTACCTCTCAGTTTTTATCATCTCAGCCCTAGTTTGGGCCTCATCATAGACTTTCTTAAATTGGCCACCATGCCTCTGGTAGTTCCACCCTCTACAATTCATTCTATATATCATATCATATCACTACATTTCATTCTACAAATCGTTAGAATGATTTTTTTTCCTGATCAAACATTATTTGGTGATTAATGAATGATCTTGGATCGCTCCTCATTGCCTACTATGGAGGCCGAAAACTAGAGGCCTCTAGGCTATATCTGGCCTACAGACGTTATTATTATTATTTTTGGAGGGGGAATGCTGGAGATTTGACCACATTTTTAAGAATTAGTTGTTAAAATTTAAAAGTCAGGAGATATCACATAAAATTTTAGATCCCTAATTTTTTCTTTTTTGAAAATCAGAGTATTTGACAACACTAAAATTCATTTTCTGCACAGCAACAACTTGTTGGAGCTGAGTAGTAGTTGCTCTCTTTAGATGGGACACTCTACAGTTGGCCTTGGCCCACCAAGTCCTGAAGTCAGTTTGAGTCTATAATCCCTGACCTACTAGATTCTGTACAGATGTTTAAGTATAGCACTCAAGGCTCTTTACAATCAGTCCTCATCAATCTCAGCCTTAATGTTGTGGCCACCCAGACCATACTTAACTGACTCTTTGAACATGGATGACTTTTTAAGCCTTATCCCTTTACATATGCTCCTTCTACTTGGAATGCTTTATTGAACTATTCAGTTTTCAAGTCTTATGAAAAATGAAGATTCCTGGGCTCCAGCCCCAGAGACCATGATTCAGCAAGTTTAGCGTGAGGCCTAAGAATGTGCATTTTTAAATATCACCCTTTAGGTGATTCTGATGCACTTAGAGACATACGACTCTAAGAATTAAGAGGGTTTAGTTTGGCTAATACATTTATAGGTACTCTGACATCTTGAGTTGATGCCCATTTTCAATTATGTATCAGGAGAATACAAAGTTGTAAAAAGTTATATATGGATATTCCAAACCTAAGTACTAAAACTTGCCTGTTTGACATTTCTCTTTGGAATTTGCTCTTTGACTCTTGGAGGGATAGCTCACTTCTCCTCGTACTTGAACTCAAAGTATTTCCAAATCCTATATAAAGAGATAACATTTTGAAATAAAATGCCAGGAAATAGCTGAATGGAGCTTTTCGCAAGTTCTATAAGGGCTCTCTCCAACAGATATAACCTGGTTAAGAAAGGAATAAATAATTCTTCTCAATAATTAAATTAAATTTACATAGAGAAATAAGAGAGTAAAGCTAAAAGAGTAAAACCACAAAACATGTAGGTTAGTTTATTAGTCATTATATTAAAAGGTCCCCAAATCACATTTATTTATTTATTTGTTTGTTTATTTGTTTGTTTATAATTCGCTTAAATGAGTATGTTGCTCATTCAATATTTTAAATGGTCTACATGTAATTAAGTTCATTAAAAGTGCTCTATACATGCGGGAAAATGACATTTATTATGACTGATTTTCCCATTGGATTAGGCTACCTCAAAGGATCAGAACAAATTGCCTTTCAATTTGCAGTACTTTTAATTTTAAGGTGTACACCAGTAGTTTTATCTGGCAATACAGGAAATTGTGCCTACTAACTCCCTCATGTCATAGATTTTCCTGGCCTATTTTGTGAAGGTGGTCAAATCCTACTCCTTCTGAAAGTAGTATTAACTCTTTAGGTAATTCTTAAAGCCCTGAAACAATATTTCAACTTCTAATTGCTTCTCTTAGAAAGCTATTAAAAAGAGAATTGGGGTAGTACATTAAGGGGCAACTATAATTCTGAGGGCACGATTTCCTTCTGGCAGCCATCATGGGAGACAGTGTCTCCATCTCATTGTCTTGTCATACACCTACGAAGATTTTCACTTCTCTGTTTAAGTGAAATAGAATAAATTTGCCAGTAACTCAAAGAATTAAATCCCATTATCCAACACTGGAGAAACTATTCCTTTCCTATTTATTACTTATACCTGAAAAGTCAATACTTCT
>NW_011888803.1:12739027-12741796 GCF_000151845.1 Pteropus vampyrus
AGTATAGCACTCAAGGCTCTTTACAATCAGTCCTCATCAATCTCAGCCTTAATGTTGTGGCCACCCAGACCATACTTAACTGACTCTTTGAACATGGATGACTTTTTAAGCCTTATCCCTTTACATATGCTCCTTCTACTTGGAATGCTTTATTGAACTATTCAGTTTTCAAGTCTTGTAAAAAATGAAGATTCCTGAGCTCCAGCCCCAGAGACCATGATTCAGCAAGTTTAGCGTGAGGCCTAAGAATGTGCATTTTTAAATATCACCCTTTAGGTGATTCTGATGCACTTAGAGACATACGACTCTAAGAATTAAGAGGGTTTAGTTTGGCTAATACATTTATAGGTACTCTGACATCTTGAGTTGATGCCCATTTTCAATTATGTATCAGGAGAATACAAAGTTGTAAAAAGTTATATATGGATATTCCAAACCTAAGTACTAAAACTTGCCTGTTTGACATTTCTCTTTGGAATTTGCTCTTTGACTCTTGGAGGGATAGCTCACTTCTCCTCGTACTTGAACTCAAAGTATTTCCAAATCCTATATAAAGAGATAACATTTTGAAATAAAATGCCAGGAAATAGCTGAATGGAGCTTTTCGCAAGTTCTATAAGGGCTCTCTCCAACAGATATAACCTGGTTAAGAAAGGAATAAATAATTCTTCTCAATAATTAAATTAAATTTACATAGAGAAATAAGAGAGTAAAGCTAAAAGAGTAAAACCACAAAACATGTAGGTTAGTTTATTAGTCATTATATTAAAAGGTCCCCAAATCACATTTATTTATTTATTTGTTTGTTTATTTGTTTGTTTATAATTCGCTTAAATGAGTATGTTGCTCATTCAATATTTTAAATGGTCTACATGTAATTAAGTTCATTAAAAGTGCTCTATACATGCGGGAAAATGACATTTATTATGACTGATTTTCCCATTGGATTAGGCTACCTCAAAGGATCAGAACAAATTGCCTTTCAATTTGCAGTACTTTTAATTTTAAGGTGTACACCAGTAGTTTTATCTGGCAATACAGGAAATTGTGCCTACTAACTCCCTCATGTCATAGATTTTCCTGGCCTATTTTGTGAAGGTGGTCAAATCCTACTCCTTCTGAAAGTAGTATTAACTCTTTAGGTAATTCTTAAAGCCCTGAAACAATATTTCAACTTCTAATTGCTTCTCTTAGAAAGCTATTAAAAAGAGAATTGGGGTAGTACATTAAGGGGCAACTATAATTCTGAGGGCACGATTTCCTTCTGGCAGCCATCATGGGAGACAGTGTCTCCATCTCATTGTCTTGTCATACACCTACGAAGATTTTCACTTCTCTGTTTAAGTGAAATAGAATAAATTTGCCAGTAACTCAAAGAATTAAATCCCATTATCCAACACTGGAGAAACTATTCCTTTCCTATTTATTACTTATACCTGAAAAGTCAATACTTCTACTAGAAATAAAAATTATATTTTCTCTACCAGCAGACGAATACTTTTAAAAAGGAAATATTTTTGTCTTTCACAAACATTGGCAGACCATGTACGATCTTAGCATGGAAAGCTGGATAGTATGTTTAATGAGGAACAATTCAATAAATAATCTGAATTTGAATAGGGTCTTTAAAAAGGTAGCAGGGAGCAAAAGAATAGAAAAAGCTCATTCACTATATCATCATTATGGAATAACCTTCACCTCTGTCTTTAGGAGAAAGAAATGCTGTTTGTGGAAGGATCACATTTTCAGTTTTGCTAAAAATTATAATCTTAACAAACCAAAGCTAGTTAAACAAGCACATTAAAAAGACAAAGAAAATTCATCTCAGAAACTGAACTGAAAAATATTTAAAGAAATTCTCATGAAATTATTTCATGCTAAAATACAATTTTACCTGATGTTTTTGTCTTCTTATTATCAACTGGAAGGCTAGTAACTTCTATTAAGCTTTCATCATCAAAATCATCCCAAACTTCATTTCCCAAGTCAAAGTTCACATTCAAAACTTCTGAAAATGGAGAGTTGCTATTATCAGCATCCGTCAAATTCTGGTTCCCAGGTGCATTAAGATCTCTGTTAAATAGCACTGTTCGAAGAGCTTTCTCATTTGAATTTGTAGAACAATTCCATCTAGAAAAATCTGTCATGTGTATGTATAAAAGAGTATATGGCATAAGAATCATTATTTATTGATAAACAAAACACATCTTTTAACTACTAAACAGAGGTCTTGAGTAATAGTTTTCAAAAACATTGGGTCAAGCATTGTTGAATACTATGTTCAACCAATTCTTTTTACTAAATTATACATACTGATAGTTGGACTAAACTTAATTTTCAATAGATTCTTTTAGACTGAATTAATTTTCCCTCTTAATTCCTACATGAGAATAACTCTACTTGATTATAATATCTTTGATTATAATAGCTTCTAAAATGTTCTTCCTCCCTCTAGCTCTTCTCCTTACAAGTTAATTATATTTTTTGAAATATATTTGTCCAAAATATATCCTAATTTTTCTCCTGCTAAAAAATCCTGTGTTATCCATTGCTTAAAGCCTGGGCTTAGAGCCAGACTTCCCGGGTGAAAATTCCACCTTTCTCATTTACTAGTTCTATGATCTTAGACAAGTAATTTAAAGTCTCTGAGCCTAGTTTTCTCTTCTGCAAAGAGGGAATGATAATAGTACCTACAACATAAAATTGTTATGGGGACTAAGTGCCTTCTCTTGTGCAGTTTTCCATGACAGTGTGCTAATAAATGTTTAA
>NW_011888803.1:12741846-12838262 GCF_000151845.1 Pteropus vampyrus
AAACACATCTTTTAACTACTAAACAGAGGTCTTGAGTAATAGTTTTCAAAAACATTGGGTCAAGCATTGTTGAATACTATGTTCAACCAATTCTTTTTACTAAATTATACATACTGATAGTTGGACTAAACTTAATTTTCAATAGATTCTTTTAGACTGAATTAATTTTCCCTCTTAATTCCTACATGAGAATAACTCTACTTGATTATAATATCTTTGATTATAATAGCTTCTAAAATGTTCTTCCTCCCTCTAGCTCTTCTCCTTACAAGTTAATTATATTTTTTGAAATATATTTGTCCAAAATATATCCTAATTTTTCTCCTGCTAAAAAATCCTGTGTTATCCATTGCTTAAAGCCTGGGCTTAGAGCCAGACTTCCCGGGTGAAAATTCCACCTTTCTCATTTACTAGTTCTATGATCTTAGACAAGTAATTTAAAGTCTCTGAGCCTAGTTTTCTCTTCTGCAAAGAGGGAATGATAATAGTACCTACAACATAAAATTGTTATGGGGACTAAGTGCCTTCTCTTGTGCAGTTTTCCATGACAGTGTGCTAATAAATGTTTAACAACTGTTTCTCAAAAATATGCATATGTATACACACATATAAGTTTATTATATGCATTAAATGCATTTATTATATGTAAAGGATATGTAGTACACAATTCACATACAATATACAGCATGCTTCATTGTAAATTCCATATATCTAATTAATTCTCACTGAATGTTTTCATTGACATCTATGGTTGCAACTGATAAATGAATGTAGTTCTCGCATGAATGCTATTTAATATTTTTGTTGACTTTAAAAAGTAAGATGAAAGTAAAATACCAAAGATGTATGTTGGGACTTCACCCATTCATCCACTGGCTTAAACAACTTCTTTGCTGAATTAGATAATAGTTTTCAAATATTAGAATAGTCCCTCAGTTGTTTTTTTTTTTTCTATTCACGGTGTAATGGCTATAGACACAACACACTGTTAAATTTAATCTGCATTATTAACAATTGTTCATCACTTTCCTAATTCTAAACAATAAACAAAACAATAAATCAAGCTCTGATTTGTAGTGTTTGCTGATTTCCATGGTATAAATACTCCCACTGTAGTTGATTTTTAGGCCACCATCATGAAATTACTGAATGCAAACTTGAGAAGAAATGCATAATAGCACCCCATTAGATACAAATATAGAAGCAAATAATCTCAAGAACACAGATAATGAAATGTGGAATAAATAGGAAGTGATTAGTTTTGCCTATGTATAGCCTCTGTTTTAAATATTTTAACTAAAAGTTAATATAATTAAACTTTTAACAAGTTGAAAGATTTCCCAAAACTTAATAATCTCTCACAAGCCAGTACAAGTTTGCTCCAATAAACTACTGTGTTTCCTTCACTTTAAATATCTTCAACCCTCTTCTTTACCTATCCAAATCCTACTTTATCCTTCAACTGTACTTATAGTGCCAGTTCACATTATTCTACTTTTACATATTGATGTATATTTGCAATATAATATGTACTAAAAACAGAAGTAGGTATAAAATACAATGGGAATACGAAGAGAACAGGACCTAAACCTAGAACGGAAGTCAAAGTAGATGCCTCTAAGATGGTAACATGGTAAGATGGTAACACTGGAATTTGAGTTTGATGGAATGTGATTTTGGAACAGGGCAAGAAGTCAAGTCAAGATATTCCATGAAGGCAGAACAGCATGTGAAGTAACAGCAGTAAGAAAGACCAAAGAACATTTGGAGAACTATACACTTTCAGAATTTCTGGAACACAAAATAGAAGGCAAAGCCCATTGAGATTGCACAGGCAGTTAAGTGCCAGATTATGTTGAAGTTTTTTGCCTTGTTAAGGAATTTACTTCATTTTTCTTATAGGCAACAAATAACTATTGAATATATTTTAGCAAGAGATTTACATGGTCAGATATGCCTGTTAGATAACTTTGAAGAATTATGGATTAGAGTATAATGAGACTGGAAGAAAAAAGTAAGAAAGCCATTGCGATAAGTAAGAGACAATGAATGCTTAAGCTAGATTATCAGCAGAAGATATAGAGAGGAAAGAATAGATAGAGATGTTGAGGTAAAATACATATGACTTGGTGATTAATTACATGCGAGGTAAGATATTTAGGCTGACTCTTTCCTGCCTTTAGCAGCTTGGAAAAAAGAGAGGATTCTTTCATTGAGCTAAGGTGGGAAAAAAGGAGCAGAGTGAGGTGTAGAGAAGATAGAAAAAGTTCAGATGCTGAAATGTTAACTTTTAAAGTAGATATGTCCAGAAAAGTGATGTGTGTAGATGGAGCAAGGGCTAGAAAGAAAGATCTAGATGGGAGTATAGATTCAGAAATCATCCGATGATAGCTAGGAATTGAAGACACACACAGGCTTGGGTGATATTGTCTAAGAAAAGTATAAAGTGAGAAGAATGTAGAAGCAAAAAAAAGAAAAGAAAAGAAAAGAAAAGAAAGAAAGAAAGAAAGAAAGAAAGAAAGAAAGAAAGAAAGAAAGAAAGAAAGAAAGAAAAAAGGAATCTTTTTGCAACATTTACAGTAACAAAAGTACAAACAGTTCAAGAAGTGGTAGGAAATCCAATAGAGTGTTTACTGAAACCAAAGGAGAGCATTCTAAAAGAAAGGAAAGAACAGATGTGTCAGATACTACAAAGATCAAAGAAAATAAAAAATTGAAGAGTTCACTGAATTCAGCACTTAGGAGATCTCTAAATGGCCTGAGCAAAAGCAGTTTCAAAGGAGTGATGGAGGACCCAAATTTCAGTGAAGAGTGACCAGGAGGTAAGGAAGTGAGCACAGTGAGTATGAATTGCTCTTTCAAGAATTTTTGTTTCAATGGGAAAGCAAGAGATAGAGGGCGTAAAGACTACTGATTCTGTTTTTCATCTGCCTGGCATGCTTTCCCTTCTTTTAGTAGAAATATCAAGTCCTTTGGGAAACTGCTTCCACCATTCCATGCAATCATGGTGAGGGTGTCATTCATGATACTTTGGCTTCCCCAGGGCCACAGAGGTGTAACACATGACCCAATCCCCAAGCTACAGGGATTGATCAAAGGGTGAATACTAGACTTAAATGAGGCCGGTCAGAATGAACTCTGCTCTGCCAAAGCTAACAGAGAAAACTGCATTTTTCTACTGAGGCTGCTAAACTGAAAAGATGTGAGTTAGAGGCACATTGCCATGGGAGAAAGCCTGTTTAAAAAAATAAAGCTAATTAGTACCCAGAATATCTAAAATATGGAGAGAAAGCCAGAGGTATAATAAGATCATTTGAGTGCCTGGATCTAGAGAGATTAAACCCAGATACATAACTGGACTTTTTAGCTTACATGAGACAATCGGTTTCCTTTTTTTTGGCTTAACTCACTTTGAGTAGAATTTCTGTCACTTACAATCAAAAAGGTTGTGACTAGCTAGATAGGGACATGAAGCTGAAGAAAGAAGAGACTTGGGTATATGCTGAAGAGAAAGAGACAATCGGGAAGAGAGCTTAAAAATATGGGAAAGAGGAGGATAAATGGTCTCCTAAAGTCCCAGGAAAGGCAGGACTGGAAACACTAAGATTACAGATGGAGGGCTAAACCTTGAATAAAATAAAAGATGATTCTTCTTTTAAGACAAATAGAAAGTTAAGGATGGAGACAGAGAAATATGTAGTTGTGGTGTGGAAAGCTGAAAGAGTCATACACTATGGGTTCAATTTTCAATTCTCCACTGATAAGTAAAAGTCAATTTCATTTTACAGAAATGGCATTGGACTGGTAATCAAGAGATATGGACTCTATTTCTGGCCCTGACCCTGCAATTAATTAGATATGTGATTTTGGGCAAGTCATTTAATCTCTCAGAGTCTTGGCTTCTTTCTTTGTAAAATGAGAAATTGCACAAAGGTCCCTTACGATTTAAATTTTGTAATTCAACATGCTTTCTCATATAAATTCTGACATCTTTCTTCTTGAAATTGGAATACAGATGATAAAAATTTCTATATTTTCCTAAAAACATTCTAAGAGCAGTATTTGAATACATTTAAAGCATGTTTTGTCACCAAAGACTAATGTGTAAAAAATATAATATACCCAATTACTAATAATAATAGTACCAAATACTATAAGAGCTTAACATACATTATCTCATTTAATCCTAAAAATTCCTAAACTATAACCAGATGAGTGTACTGAGATAAAATGGATAAGTATAATATGAAAGGTTACACAACAACTAAATGGCAGAGCTAGAGTCTGAACCTAGACAGATTGTTCCTAGATCCAGTGAATTTAACTATTATACTATACAGTTCCTTAAAAAAAAAAAGGAAAAAGAAAAAAGAAACAAAGAGTAAAATGTAGGCTCATTCAGTAAAACAGGGATACAGTTATTATTGGAGGTTAAAGTATCTAGATGAGACTTTAATATAAATTGGATTTGGAATAGTGGGTGAGAAAGAAATAAAAGTAGAAAAACTATGTAAAAATAACAGGAAAGTAAGCAGAGGGAAGGATAAAGTCTGGTATGGAGAAGAGCAGTGAATAGAGCAGCAGTACAAGGAGTAAGTTAGAGGACTGTAGGTTGAGCGGAGATAAAAACAAGTCAATCTTATACCTTCTATGCATTTTGTAATAATATTCAGGCTTTGAACAAGTTGAATAAACACTCGAATACACTAGATGAGATAAAGGCACTTTACTTGATCTTATACTGGGTCTAATGGTGACCATGGTGTCATAGGAAGTGGTGGGTACTCCAGACCTTGCCTGCCTAAGATCGTAAATTATGATTAGAGGAAGCATAAAGTGACAGCTTGATGGAAAGAATGGCAATAGATGCCCCAAGCTTACCACTTCTACATACAGCTACTTGAACAAACAACTGTATGGCCAGGATTATTTCTCACACATTTTAACAGACTGGTTATTAATAGCGTGACCCAGAAAAATGATGCTATTAATGAATGGCAGGATCCAGGGTAATGATGAACCAAGCACAATGCTGAAAAGTTTATTTGTATTATCTCATTAATTTAATGACAGATATAGATAAAAAGCAAATCTAGATTATGTACTAGCTATAACCTACAAACTAAGTTATAGTCTTATATTATTATAGAAATTTTAAGAATCATAGGTTTTAGAGATATTAAAGGTCACTCAATTTAATCTCTTAATTTTAAAGATAAGACTAAGGCCTAAAGAGAATAAATAATTTTCCCAAGGTCTTACAGCTATTTTGTAAAACTGGACTAATTTTATAAACAAAATTATTTTAAATAATTCTAAAGATATATAAAAGTAATAGTTCAGCATTTTAATACTTTTTGTAGCCAAAAATCCCTTATTTTCCCAGCTTTTCCTTCTATTGTCTTTAAATAAAAATAGTCAACACTATGTAGGGAAGAGATTTTTAAAAAAATTTATAACAGACATAGCAAGACCATCTGAAATAACAGATCCAAAGAATTTGAAACTGGTTCAATAACCCAAGAAAAAAAATGTTGCCAAGTTAATAATCATACTAATTTAAGATGTTGGTTTTTCATTAACATTATTTGTCAGTCCAAAATAATGATAAATCATATTCTCTCTCAAGTCAGTATCAACAGTAATTTACCTTTGTCTTGATATTCTGATGGTTCTTGTTGAACATTTACACAGATTTCATGCTGATCCCTCTGCTCCATTATAGAAAATTCAGGCATGTTTAAATATTCTGGCCTTTATAAAGATAAATAAAACCATAAAAATTTAAAGGAAATATTAAAATCAATATGACTTTGGAAAATACTTATTTGTATAAACGAAAAAAAAAAAAAAGGTTCACTCATTCAACACTTCTATGATAAACTGTACCAGCCTGGGTAGTAAAGGGTAAAAAATAGGTGTTTAATGAAAGCAACAGATACTTAATCATCTCTACATGCCCCCTATATGTAGATATCTGCTATCTGTGTATAGCCTTAAAAATCTATTGCTAATGCTACTTCATGTTAGATAAAAAAGCTAGAATCTCTTGAAGTGGTGTTGGCATCCGTTCTGATTGGTCAGTGGCTGTTCTGTACTGGTTAAGTATATTAAATGTCATTCCTGCATATAAAATTCCCTTATCTAGAAGGGAAATGACATACACTATTGCCTTCTAGACATCACAATATAGGTAAAGAACATTGAGTTATAATCTAGGGCTTTCTGTTTATTAACTAGGAATATGAGCTTTGGTTATTTCATCTATAAAATGGAATAAAAATACCTCATTTTATGAGCCAGTTTCTTGTTAAGAGCAAAAGATATAATATATAAGATATAAAAGTAAAAATTTTAAATTATAAAGAATTTTATAAATCTGAGGTATTATTAATATAGAGTGGGCCCCTAAATGGAAAAGATTAGACTTTGTGTACCAACATGAATTCTTTTTTTAAAAGTATATTGTCACCTGTTAAGTTTAGGAGGCAAAGAGAGCCTGAGGGCATGACATATAGGATGAATAGTTTCACAGGGAAGAGATTAGTCAATGAATGTTAAAGTATTCTATAACTGTAGAGTTCTAAGTAAATTTAAGGTATGAAAGACAATGAAACTCTTATGATATCATTACTTTTTATGGAATCAAATTGTGATGTGAATGTAGCTACTGACCACCTTTCTTTGAATAAGTGATTATTTGGAGGAACAGAGAGTTTATAATTAATATTGTACCTTAGATATTAATATTATATTTGTACCTTGATATACTGAGAAGGGAAGGTTTTGGAGTAAAACCAAACTCTTTAAGGTCCACACTTGGAGATTTATTCATTTGTATCTATTAATGAAAAAATAGATAAAAGTTCAACTACCAATTTCACATCAATACCTTTTAACAAACGGGGCAAACAACAAATTCCTGCTGGTACATAAGTCCAAAACCCAGTGAAGTATGAGTAACCCACACTAGTTCTCAACTCAAATCTTCTTCTCAGGCTCTTCTTAAATGTTGATATTCTTCAGGGTTCTTTACTAGGGTTTCAAGAACTCTTTTCACTCTGCACATTCTCAATCAGATTTCTTCTGCTTCCATGGCTTCGATTATCATCTACATGCAAATAACTCTCAAATCTATACTTCTAGCTCAGCTCTCTTTCCTGATTTTCAGTTACATCCACCTGACACTAAAACACCTTGAGCTAGAGATCTTGCAGGCTTCTAAATTCAATATTTCCAAAAATGAACTTATCATGTCTCTACTCTTCTAAACTTGCTTTTTCTTTAGAGTCTCTACTCTATGGAGGCCCCACTTTTTTCCAAGTTGCTTGAGTCAGAAAGCTGGGCATCATCTTTAACTACTCCTTCTACTTGTGCCCTCATAACCAATTAAGTACCAAGCTAACTCATTCTATCTCTGAAAAATATTTTAAACGCAGCCACTTTCTTCCATTGCTACTTCCACTACACTAGACTAGGGCATCATCTTGCTTGGATTATTGTAAAACTAACCTAATGAGTCCTTGTGTTCCTTTTGTAATCCATTCTCTACATTGCATCCATAATGAATTTTATAAAATACAATTCTGATCATGTCAATGATTAAAGCCCTTCAGTGACTTCCCAATACTTTCAGAATAAAGTCCTAATTCTTAAAATAGAAAAAAAAGTGTTCATGATCTAGCTCCTACTTACCTCATCTCTTTCCACTCCCCTACTTGTAGTTGAAGTCCAGACATATTGTATTACTTCAGGTGTTTTTTTTTTTAAAGATCTCTTTGTCAGCTTTGGACCACTGCATATTCTCTATGTCTGGAATATTTTTCAATCCCTTTTCACCACCATTCTGGTGCCCACCTCTCCATACCTGGCTTATGCCTATATATCCTTTAGGTCTCAATCATGTTTATTAGGAAACCATTTCTGGCCTATCAAATATGGAGTGGGTACACTTTCTATCTAAGTTCAAGTTATCTTACACTTTTGTCACAGAACCACTTATCACACTAAATATTGAAAAAGCCTATTTACTTATTTGTGCCCTTCACTTAACTATAAGCTCTATCAGGGCTGGGACTAAAACTATCTTATTTGTCACTGTATCTTAGCATCTATTATAGTGCTTGACACATTCTTGGTGCTCAGTGACTATGGAAGGTAAGAAAAAATAATATGGAATAAATGGAAGAAAAGGAAGGAAGAAAAAACCTGAGCTGCTAAAAACTTATCTCAGAGAAGATGGTAGGTAGTCATTTCAAACTGCATGCCTCTCCCTGTTTCCAAATATTTCTCTTGATTTAGCCTCATAACTTAGAATCTTCAGTTATAAAAGCCCTAGAAAAGCAGCAGCAAACTCTGCCATTTTATTGGCTCTGTTCTGTAACTTGATCAATAATTTTGTCATGGATATGATGACTTAGGCTTAGCATAAGTCTGTTAGTGACTAGCTTATCAAACAGTAGGAACTCCCATTCCTTCATCACTTGGAAGGGAGGCTCTTGCTCAGTACTTATGTAAGTGCATAAATCAAAATCAACTTCATACTTCCCAGCCTTGTCTAGCACAGACAAAACCAGGAAAGGGCAAGAGTGTCTAGTTTCAGCTACATATCCTTCTCCATTTCCCTCTTCTCTAGTTAAAAACAAAAAAGAAAGAAAGAAAAAGAATAAAAGGCTAATGAGGGAAGGGGTTGTATAATTATGTACCAAAAGAAGATTTACAGACTAATTATTAAGAACTATACCTTTTTCTTTAGAAACAGTATTATGAATAATGGTCATATTCCTAGTCAAGTTCTCAAGTAAATCTAAAGTACACTGTGGCTACCTACCTAATCGATACACAGAACAAAGGAATATTCACATACACTTAATTACAGGACAAGGGAGAAATGTTATTAAAACTAACCTTGAGACGTTTAACTGGAGGAAGAGATGAAACAGCATTTCTGTTTCTTAAATCAGACAAATATGAAGAAATTGTTGATTTTTTCATTTCTGACTTCTGTGCAACTCCAATTTTACCTAGGAAAAGAAATTCTAGATTCTTTAGGTTAAATTTTAGGTATTGTTCATATAAATCCAAATTTCTTCAAAATTTCTAACCTAATATTTACTTTTTTATGTTGTCCACAAGAGAAAGAAAATTTTTTGTGTTATAAGCTACATAATGCAAATACCACACATAGATAATTAGAATGTCATTACTATTTATCAAAGACCTTTCAGATTTTAAAACCTGAAATGAATTTGTTTTATGGAACTCACAGCAGTCATGTCCACAAACATGTTTATTTTTACAGTGATGATTACATTCTCGGTTCCCAGGTTTTCTGTAGGCAGTCATTCCTAAATTAATATAAGAAAAACAAACCTAGTTTTACTACATCTATTATTATTAATTTAACTAATTTTTATAGTTTCTTTCCTTTCAGACAGTACAAAGACTATGATTTTCCACACTTCCTCCAATATCAAACCATTTAATATATAATTTTAAAAAAAGACATTTCTGACAACAGTCAGTCCCTGCCTCACAATTAGCCCCATTCTAGCTTTTTACAAGGAGCACTGAGCCACATATAAGCTTCTCTTAACTTCCTTGATGAAAATAGAGCCAAATATCACAAAATATCAGTGACTTTTGTCCTGCATAAGGTAAAAATGCGGGTGGAATTTTGAGACTTTTCTGCTGCTTTATACTTAAGCCTGAAGAACCTGGAAAGAAGCAAACCTCGTGGCATTACTGACAGCTGCTAATAGATAGTACACCATACATATCTGATAAATGTTAGAAATAAGTGCTTCAGGGGTGTAAGAAATTTGTTATATAAATTCATAGAAAGGAGAGAGTTCTCCCAGCTTGACCCTCCCTAAGCTAGAATTAATACATATAAACATGTAATTTATTTTTCATTTATTATATTTTGAGTAGGATCTTTCTTGATCTTAGTTCTCACTAGTAATGAGAGTATGGAACGAGATATTTGAACTGGTCCTTGAATGACAGACAGGATCTGGATATGAGAAGGGGACCAAAGGAAGATGTTCCAGGTAGAGGGCATAATATCTAAAGGCAGCAAACTACAGACTATAGAAATCCCTTTATTTTTGCTGAAGCATAGATTTTTAAGTCAACTAGCAATGCTGTAGACAGTGAAGACTTTTTAAAACCTTTACAACCTTTCTTGGTCTTTTACATTTTCAGTGCTGTTGCAATCAAGCTTTCTAAAGGCATGGCACATCTAGACAATGATAACGCTGTATATGTATAGCACCCTGTGGTAAATGGATAATGCCGCTCACCATATGAGGCAACCGGCTAGATGCCTTCAGGCATATTGAGAAGATCAATATATTGGGTACTGATAGAATAATAAAATATCAGCTGGAAGCTGACAGCTGAACTATAGTGTTCCTAACTGAACATAAACAACTTTGGAAATATTTAAACAATTCTCAGATAAGGCCACTCTGTGACTACAGTAGAAGACAGATAAGACTACAGTAAAATTATTTCTGAATCTAGAGACAAGAACACTCAAAAACTACAAAAATAACTAAACATCCCCCTCTTCTGGCTAACACAAATGACTGCTATTTCTTTAATCCTCCCATCCACAAGATAAGATGCTTCAAAATATTCCATACTCCTCTTTCTGACAGTACCAAATCCAGGATTGACCTCTGCTTTCTTTAAACCCTCCTAAGAATCACCTAGGAAAAACTACAACTCTAAAATAAGCTCCTCCCAATTCCCTGAGATGACGCATGGTTCTGCCAGTGCTATGCTCTCCTTTGCTGCAGCAAGTTAAAAAATAACCCAACTTTCTTCAAATACATATGTGCTCCCAGCAGTCTTTGGCTGAAAAGTTTTGACATACTTTGCAAGGCGTGCCATGGCTTACTGGTTGAGAAGTTTTGCCCCAGTTCATGATCTCATCTCTCACTTACCTGACTAACCTTAATTTCAATCTTACCACATTGCAATTTACTCTATATGCTGTAGTTTAATTAATCCTCCTAAAAGTTCAACTCTGATCAGGTCATTTGCCCATTTAGAAACATTAGTTACTTCCTGCTGTCAACAAAATTAATTCTGTATTTAAGGTCCTCTACAATATAATTCTAGCCTACCATTCTAATACCCATACATTCATCAAAACACATTCACTTGCCTTTATTCAAATAATCCCAAACCTTTCCATGATTGTACCTTTGATATTATCTATTATCTTAGAAGACCCTTACTTCTTTGTCAATCAGAAGGCTATCAACTTTCAAGGCCAACTCAAATGGCACAGCTATCATGAACATCTACCTTGATCACCCCATCTAGAAGTAATTTCTCTCTCCTTTGAGCCCTTATGGCATTTTCTTTGTACCTCTCCACTTAGTTTACTGTATGCCAGCTTATATTTAATGTACTTACATGAAAAACACAGTAGGGAAGATTAGGGTATCCTAAACTGAAGAAAACATGAGTTCTAATATAGACTCTTCTCTGTAAAAAACAGAGATTAAAAATAATACCTGTTTTGTTTACCTCACAGAGATGAAAAGATAAAGTATGTGAAAGCATTTTTAAATTAAGTGATAAACTAATAGTGTATGTATTAACTCTACTAATACGTTAATTAAAGATTATACAAGTAATTATAACACTAAAATTGTTCTGAGAGTTATGAAGGGGAGGAGCACAATGCTATTTGATAACAGAGGGAACTGTCCTGGTCAGGAATGTCTTAGAAGTCTTCCCTAAATAAGTGACAACTGGACTGAGGAGTAAAGAAAGAGTGGGAGTTAATAAACCAAAGAGAGGACAGCATGTGCAAAAGCTCTAGGACAAGGGAAAGCATAGCACATTGAGAAACTGAAAGTAAGAGTGTACAAGATGAGACTGTAGTGGTGGAAAGGTCAGACAGCCTATTTTTGTAGGGAAACAGCTCCATCGTGGCACTCTGGCAATTGCATGTCTCCACATAGGCCATATAGGCAAGGCTGAACTATTTACAGAACGCCCTCTGACTCATCTTGGGACATGTCAAGATAGGCAGTCTTGTGAAGCTCGTCAGCCTCCTTAGCTTGCAGGAAGCTCCATATCTTGCATGAGGCTGCCCCCTGGTTCCAATAAGGCATAGGACTTTTCACCTTGCCCCTTTTGGGTATAGCTGCGGGCTATAAAACTGCTTAGCTGCAGTGAGAGTTCACTCCTTAAAAACAAAGCACCCCTTCATGTCATTTGGCCCCTCTAGTTCAGTGTCAGCCTATGGGATTAGGGATGCAAGCAGCTGATACCACGCTGATCTGGTTTGCTGTTTAAGTAATAAACTGTCTAAATCTATTTGGGTCTCTTGTGTCCTTACCAGCCAATTCTATGGAGGTGAGGCAAGACCACAAAACAGCTGCCACCCCACTGCTGCTTAGGGACTGATTCACATGACAGTATGGAACCTTGTAGGGGATGTTAATGATTTGGATCTTTTATTCTAAAAGATATATGGAGCCACTGAAGTGTTTTAACCAAAGAGGGGATTTAATTGAATTTGCATTTTGAGAAAAAATCACTCTATGGCGTCTAATAAGGATAATGGATTTGAGAGAGGACAGAGTGGATGAAAGAAAACTGTTAAGAATCTACTGTAGTCATTCAGTAATGAAAATGAAAGTAACTCAGTCCAGGTGGTGGTAATAGTAGAGTCAAAGAGAACAGACTGATTCGAGAGGTGTATAGAAGGTAAAAATATATTTTATGTAGAATCAAGTGGAGTGCTTTACTTTATTGAGCAGTATATTGTTTTCCTTGAAGTTTTACTGCCTTCCTTATAGTCTAGCAATAGCTACCTTAAGTTTTTTTTTTTTTTTTTAGGTTCATTCAATGCTTCAAAGATAAAGATAAATATATGGAAACAATTCACTCACTTATTTCCCTGTAATTGATACCTCCTTTCCTGAGTCCTCCATTAGCCTCCTTATGCAATCTAGGCCTGTCCTATAGTAGTCATCCTGGAGCTTTCTTTCACTAAGTTCCTGGACTGAATCCACTATTTCTGGATTCTTTAATATTTTCCTTTCTTGGTTAACTGTTTTGTTTTATTGTGTTCATCCTTAAACTGCCCGAGAAAGGGCATATGAGAGTTACTTTCTGAATACTTGAATGTATTAAGATAGCTTTTTTTTTTACTTATCATACTTAATTGTTTGGCTGGGTATAGTACCCATCATGGAAAATAATTTTTTCCCTGGAGTTTTAAAGTTTATTATCTTCTAACATCCAGTGTTGTTGATAAAAATACTAACACAACTTTGGTTTTTGTTTCTTAGAAAAACTTATGATTTTCTCTTTACCATGATGTTCTGAAATGCTGCAGTTATACCCCCTTTGTAGATTTTCTTTCATTCATGCTAACTAGCACTAAGTAAGCCTTTTTGATGTGATTTATGTCTCACCTCAAGTCTAGATAATTTTCTCAAATTATTTCTTCTAATTTATTTCTCCTCTCTTTCTGGAACACTTATTAGTTAGCTATTGGACTCTTAGATTGCCCCCTTTGTCTCTTTAATTTTCTCTTTGTCTTTTTGCTTTCATTTATATTGTAGTGACTCTATCTTCTGGCCCTCTAGCTTAACCATTTTTTTCCAATTATAGGTTTTATTTCCTTACACTCACTCTTGTTTCTTAATTGCTTTTTTTTCCCATGGCATCCTATTTTATTTTATAGTTCCAATTTCATCTTTAATTTCACCGAAGTTACTAATTAGTTTATATTACATTTTATTACATTCCTGAATTATCCTATTGCTCTTTCATCCATTTTCCGTTTACTTATTTTGGGCTCTCTTTCATATGTTCCAGATATTCCTCAAATGTCTCTTCAGCCTTAGTTGTCTGCTTCTAAAGTAGTCTTATTCTATCTCCATTTAACAAATGAGAAAATTAATTCATACAGAGGTTAAGTAACAGGTTCAAGACTATGCAGATAGTAAATAGCAAACCTGAGATTCTAATTCAGGTAGTCTAATTACAAAGCTTGATCTCTCAACCACCTTACCTCCTAGTTATACTAGCTGCCTTAGGTCACCCCAAGTAATACATTTAATTTATTTAGGAAAAAAAATCTTTTTTGGGAGTGGGAAGACTAAAAGGAAATGTCTTGCAGATTGTTTTGCAATATAGGATAAGAAGCTGCTTTCTCCTTTAATCCAAACCTCTAATAGATGCATTTCTAAGAATTACCACAAGATGGCGTACAATGACTACAAATATTTGTTCCCAGTGCCAAAAATTCATTAGGATCTGGCAGGATTTGGGACTCCCCAAAATTTCAAGGTAGAGTTAGCAGGTCTTGTCAGAAATGAGGACTATATATAAGTCTGTTTATGGAATACTATTGTATGGATATTACCTAAGTGACAAAAACTTTTTACTATATTTCTGTTAGAAATGGCACTTAGAAAATACAAGTGCTCCCCTAACCTCACCCTATTCCCTACATCCTGCAAATTATCTGAATTTGTCTTATTAACAAGTATAAGCTTATAGAGATTATACTTGTTAATAAGTATAACTAAAAAAATGAGGTTACCAGAGAAAACTGACCTAAGGTGTACTCTTCGATATAAAGTTAACAGATTCCCTACTCCATCACCATCATAACCTGAAACATTTTCAGAGTTTTGTCACATACATTAATTTATATATGTTTTTTGAAGTCTCAAAGCTTTTAAAGTTCCAGGTATTTAAAGGAAAACAAGTTTATTAATGTCAACTAGACCTTTGTTCAAAAAAATCCAGAAAAAAATTGAAAATAGTAGGCATCCCTGACACACTTAGCCTCACATCCTAATTATAATTCAAATAATTTGGTCTGTGCATAAATTACTGAAGTTAATATTGCTAAAAGAATATTACTTTGACTTTAACAGTTCCTGATTTATGTTAATCATAGATTTATACACTTTATAGTTTTACTTTTTAAAATGAGCATCTCCTTTTAATCATTTGTCAAATATTATACTATCACTTTGTTATTTATCAGGAAAAGAATCACACTGATTAATCGGAGTCCTTGATTTTACAATTTAGTGCATGTATATAACAAAGAGAATAAAGAAAAGCTGACTGCCTTTTGAAAAGTATTTAAATGTGCACACTTCCAAAGTGCGTGGGTATTGGTTTTATCCTTATATTCTTTAAGTACATTAAATTTTCATACTCTGAATGGCATAGCAAATGCAAATGAATATATTAATATCTAATCAATTTTCTTCAAATTAAACAAAGCTCATACTTCTTCTTGAGAATGAATTTAAAGGATAAGAAGTTCAAATGCCTCAACCTCATATATTAAGAGGTAACTGGCATGAAAAAATATCTAAATTTTTTATAACTAAAAAAGTGTATTTTTCACATTGCCATATTTTAAAAATAGCAAAAATATTTTCCCTTAAATTCTATAAAAATTTTATCTCTTGGACTATAACTATATATGAGAAATTGCTGCAAAAAGCATGTTTTCAGAGTTGTAGAAAACATAAAAATAATTCTATTATGTACAGTTAGGTGTATACTTTTGTTTTTATATATGGTCCTATAATCTGACATATACAATATTAAATATTTTACAAATATACAATATTAAAATATTTGTTGAACTTGCAAATACCTTTGGAAATCATAGCAACTATATTCTCTGAACCAAATATCAGTTTATATCATTTAATAATATGATCTGACATGAAGTCAGGAAAACTGAAATTTGGATTTATTTGAAAAAGCCCAAATTTTGTCCTAACCTTAGTAAAGTAAATCTGACTGCTTCACTGTATCTGTTACTGAGAAAGAAAATGCAGATAGTGTAGGTATGTTATGTTTAAAGGTATAATCATGTATCTTGATTTGGGGATATATGATTTTGCACATAAAAACTGAATTATATAGTTGGGATGTTCTTAAGATTTGGGATGGTTATGTATACATGTATGTGAAGGGTGTGTGTGTATAATAAAACAATATTTGTCTGATAGGAAGCATCTTTTAACTGTTTTCTACAGTGTTGTGCTGAATTTGTGGGGAATTCTGGGCCTTATAAAAGACTCATGGTAGTGTGAAGTATAGTAAACATTTCAACATTTTACTGCAGTAACAGAAACAATTCAAGATATTTAAAAAAAAAAAATAGGCCTTTGCTGGGGTTTTGAAATGTATTACATGGCCACAGATATCTTACAAAATACAAAAGCAGTAACACAGCTAAGAGGGACTGAAACCCCAAAATGGAAAGTCATCAGAACTCTGGCTCTGGCATTCTCATCTTTGCTCCTCTCTGTACCTGTTTTACTCTTCTCATCCATAGTCCAACTATATATGATTCTTACCATACATGGTAAAGCATGGCCATCTGATAGTTAGTTCTGAGTTTATATTATCTTACTGCAGTACTAATTATAAATCGTCTTTCTTAAACTGTGGTATTTCCTTCCTTCTGGGAATCTGGACTTGGGACTGAATAAAAGAAGGTTACTTGGTTCCCAATAATTTTGCTGCCAGAAAAATAGTGGCCAAATGGAGATCTCAAGAGAATGTAGTATCAAGACAAAATAGACTACTTCTGTGATGTGGGAGTCAGTTCTAAGAAAAAGGGGATCATTGAAAGCTAAGCTGAAACCCTTCTTTATTTTTTATATACAAACATATGCAACCATGAGATTCTTTTTTTTTCAGCTAAAAAAAAAAGGGGGTGGTGGTGGTGGTGGAAAAAGTACTTCTAAAAGAAAAGATGATATAACATTATAACATCAACAATGGTAACACAGAAAGTAAGTTATTAGTTTACATTTTCACATATACCTTTTTCAGGTGCTTTTAATACAACTATTTAAGTAGGCATTCCTCCAGTTTCATTCAACAGATACTGAGGACCTACAATGTACCACTTTCAAGATATATTTTGGAGACAGAATGATAGAACATGTTGATATATTGGATATGGGGTAAGAGGAAGGGAATAGTCAAGAATAATTCCTAGGTTGCAGTACTGAGTAACTTGGTAAATGAACAGATGGTAGTACCACTAAATGAAATGAATATTGAAAGAGAAATAAGTACACTAGATGTAGGATGGAGAAAGGGAAAAGAGATCACAAGTTCAGATATGGAAATGTTGAAATGAAGGTGTTCAGCAGATCTCTTGATATATTAATGACATTTAAAGTAATTAAAAAAGATAAGATCACCTACAAAAATAACGTAGACAGAAAAAGGGAGGCCTGGGACTGAATCTTAGGTAACTCCAACATTTAGAAGTCAGAGAAGGAACGGAGGGTGAGAAAAATATGAAAAAAGTAGCCTTTGAGAAAAAGGCAAGTCAAGGAAGAGTAGTGTCATGGAAATATTTCTCCATTTGCTTATTAAACACAACCACTTAAACAGGTATTTTAAGGACAGACAAAATTAAAAAAAAAACTGATCAATGGTGTCGAGTGCAGCTGAGAAATACTGTTCTTTTCTTTCTTTTTTTTTTTTTTTTACAGATTTGGAAACCAAAGCTCAGAGAAATTGTATTTTGCAAAGATCACAACTAGCAATACATATCAGAGTCAAGATCAGAATCCACATGTCTAACTCAAATTCTTTTTTTCTAACTTTTTATTTAAGTATTTTTAAAAACTAACTTTTCCTTTTTTTGTCTAACTTTTTATTTAAGTATATATAATATAGAAAAGTACATATATAGTAAATGTATGACACAATGAATTCTCACATACTGAACACACCCTCAAAATCAACAACTAGATCATGCAAACAGAGAATTATCAGCATCTCTCAAAGCCAATCTTATACTCCCTTTCAGTCACCTCTGCCAAGAGTATCACTTGTCCTTTTAATAGAACAGATTAGTATATTGGTTTTCTAGGGCTACCATGACAAAGTACCATAACCTGTGTGGTTTAAAACAAGAGCAATTTATTTCTTGTTATGGTTCTGGAGGCTAGATGTCTGAAATCAAGCTGTTGGCACAAACATACTCCCCCGAAACCTCTCCTAGCTTCTGATAGCTCTAGAAGTTTCTTTGCTTATGAAGACATAACTCCAGTCTCTGCTTCTCTCTTTGCATGGCTTCTTTTCTCTGGGTCTGTGTCTTCATATGGAGTTCTCCTCTCTGTATCTGTATATCTCTTCTTATAAGGACACTAGTCATATTGGAATAGAGTAGGCCCTAATTTTAACTTGATTACATCTGTAAAGATTCTATTTCTAAATAAGGTCACATTCACAGGTACCAGGAATTAGAATGTCAATGTATGTTTTGGGAATACAGTTCAATCCATAACAATATTATCATTTTTTATAATTTATATAAATGGAATCATACAGTATTACTCTTTTTTATGTCTGGCTTCTTTTTGCTTAGCATTATGTTAGTGAAATCCATTCATATTACTGTGTGTAGCTGTAGATGATTCATTCTTATTGCTCTACAGCAGGATATGGTCCATGAGCCAGCCACCTATTTTTGTAAATAAAGCTTTACTGGAACACAGCCATGTCCTTCATCTATATATTATCTATGACTGCTTTTGAGTTACAGAGACAGAGCTGCGTAGTTGTAAAGGAGGCCATACCGCCTGCAAGCCTAAAATATTTATTATCTGGCACTTTAAGAAAAAGTTTGCCAACTCTTTAGAATTCTATTGGGTCATTATACCACAATTTATTTGTCTGTCCACGGAATTGCTGATGAGCATTTGGCTGGTTTCTAGTTTAGGACTAATAAGATAGTAGTACTATGAACATTCCAAAGTATGTCTTTCGGTGAACACACATGCATACTACTGTCAGGTATATACCTAGAAGGGGAATTGCTGGCTCATAAAATATGCATATTTTAAGCTTTAGTAAATAGTGCTGGTTTTCCAAAGTAGTTGTACCAATTTATACTCACATTAGTGATTGAGAGTAATGGCTGTTACACAACTTCATCAATACTTGGTATTTTTCTTTTCCATTTAAGTCCTTTTGGTGGTTACAGAATGATATCTGATTATAGATTAATTCTTATTAAATACCCTTTCATATGTTCTTGATTGCTTGCATATCCTCTATTTGAAAGTATCTATTCAATCTTGTGCCCATTTTTCTAATAATTTATCTGTTTCATATAGACATAGGAGTTCTTTATATATTATGTGTAATAGTTCTTTGACAGTATATTAGTTTGCTAAGACTGCCATAACAAAGTACCACAGACTAAGTGGCTTCAACAACAGAAATTTAGTGTCTCACAATTCTGCAGGCTACAATTCCAAGATCCAGGTGTCAGCAGGATTAGTTTCTTCTGAGACTCCTTTTTCTTGGCTTTTAGATGGTTGTCTCTCCCTGTGTCTTCACATGGTCTTCCCTCTGTGTGTGTTTGTGTCCTAATTTCCTCTTCTTAAAAGAATACCAGTCATATTGGATTAGGGCCCACCCTAACTACTTCATTTTAACTTAACTATCTCCTTACAGACTCTATATCCAAATATGGTCACATTTTGAGATACTGGAGGTTAGGACTTCAACGTATGAATTTGGGAAGGACACAATTCAGTCCATAACAGCCAGGAATATGTATCGCAATTTTTTCCTCACACTTTATGGTTGCGTTTCCCTCCCTTAATAGTGTCTTTTAGTGAACAGAGAGTCTTAATTTGAACATGGTAAAA
This sequence comes from Pteropus vampyrus, assembly GCF_000151845.1. Lineage (NCBI taxonomy): Eukaryota > Metazoa > Chordata > Mammalia > Chiroptera > Pteropodidae > Pteropus > Pteropus vampyrus. The sequence continues at coordinate 12,761,550 of NW_011888803.1, forward strand.
TTTATCAAATGTTTTTATAATTAGCGCTTTTTGTGTCCTGTTTAAGAAATCTACCTATTCCAAGGTCTTGAAGATGTATTTTTATTTCTAAAGTTTTTATTGTTTTCCTTTCACATTTAAATCAGCCATATATTAGAAATAAGTCTTGTGAGAACAGGGTCAAGATACAGTTTTTTCAATATGGATACCCAAGTGATCTAGTACCATTTTTTTTAAAAGATCGTTCTCAGAATACTGCATGATACAGTCACTTGTCATGACACTGATTTTGTCATAAATCAGTAACTGTGTATCTGTAGGTCCATTTCTGGACTCTAATCTATTCCATTGGTTAATATATCTATCCTATGCCTATACCACACTCTCTTAATACCTATTGTTTAATAATAGGTCCTAATATCTAATAAAGTAAGTGGTCCAGTTATATTTTCTTCAAGTTTACCATGACTATTTTTGTTCTTTTGAATTCTTGCATGAATTTTATAGTCAATGTGTTGTTTCAGGGAAAAAAAAAAAAAACCTGCTGGGATTGGGACTGCACTGAATCTAAAGATTAATTTGGGAATCTAAAGCTTAATTTGGGAAGAACTGACATGTTTATAATATCATTCAATTACTTGTTTTCCTTAATTTGCTTGCAATAATAATTTTTAGTTTTCATGTAGTGGTATGACTATCTTTTGCTACTGCATTATTGGGTATTTGAGATTTCTGATGCTATCATAAATAATATTTTTAAAATTATGATTTCTATCTCTTCATTTATGCTAGTATATAATAATAAAATTTATTTTGAAATTGAATATAATTCACACCGTAAAATCCACCCTTTTAAAGTAAACAAAATATTAGTGTGTTTTTAGTATATTCCCAAAATTATGTAACCATTACCACACTCTAATTTCAGAACATGCCATCAACCACAAAGAGAAATCATGTATCTATTAGTAGTTGCTCTTCATTTCTTCCTATCCTTGGCCCCTGGCGACTACTAATCTACATACGCAGTCCTCCGTAGCCCAATCTTTACTTTAATACAGAAGAGGAATAAATATAGCCATTCACCTTTATTGGATCCTGCTACAGTAGATCTATCTGAATGTTCAGAATTGGAAATCTCTGTTTCTGATTTTTTTCGTATAATTATTTGATTTCCAAACTTCTTGGGTCCTAAGTAAAAGACTTCAAATTTCTGCTGAATATCAAGTCCAACTCGAAAAAGGAAAAAAGAATATGTGCTTATTTAAATCATATAAATCCATACATGAGATAATTTGTTTTTCTCTCTTATATTTTTATACCTGTTGGAACTAAAATGGCTAATAAGTCCAGAAAATAAAAATGCAAAGAAAAAAGTTTCAAAATTAAAATTTATGCATCATAAAAATGAAAATCAGTGTTCCCACATTAATTGAAAAAGATAATCCATGTTATCTTTTACATATCTAAATACATAAAACTTCCTTTAAAATGATATATATTATTTAAATAAATTACTTTATACAATATCTTTTACATATATTGTTGTTCTGTTTCAGTATAAAGGAAATAATTTTAAAATTTTATCATATTCTTTACATTCATGTCTTCATTACTTCAATGAACTTACCATATTCAGAACTAATTAGATTTATGCTAAGATCTTCAGATTTAAGAGCTCTTTTCACATCAATCTTTTTAGCCCAATTTCCAGCTTTTAGCAAAACAGAATCCCTGAAAAAGGATAATGCATCATTTAATTAATGATCTGAACACCAAATGAAATAATACATTAATCTTCAAGAGATAATTTATCCTATAACATGTCCTATGTGGTGACAAACTGAAGTCAGTACTGAAAACTACTTTCCCCAGATTCTTGGAAGAGGAATTGGGGTGTCAGTGGAACTACTGTGATCATAATTTTAACTGCACATTGACCCAACAGCTGATTTCAAGATGCATTGACTCATGGCAGGCCCATCTGAATATATAGTTGCTATCAATAACCCATGAGCTTGCCCCTAAATCACTACCACTTTGAAATGGTTGTACCTAAGTTACATGACTTTGTGAGAACTTCAATAGTGTCTTTAAAATTGATATAAAATAGATTGTATCTAATAACATCACAAACAAACCAACCACCAATTTTGTGACTGAACTCATTTTAGTCTCATACAGTCAAGGCTGTCAGATTTAGTTGTCACAGAGAATAAAGATTTGTACAATAACATATTCTCTATAAGTGTGTCATGGCTAGTTATGGGAGAGTAGTTACCAATGAAAAAGCTATTCTATCAGTCACTGCAATCCCTTTAGGAACCTTGCATGGGACATTTTAGGAAAGTATCTTTCAGTACACTGGTAACAAGAGATTTCCATTTCAGAGTCACTGCCATTCCTGAATTTGCAATGTACAGTAATATGGTTAGGAGCATAGGCTCTGGAGTCAGAATTTTGGGGTTTAAATATAGAATTTAGACTACCTATATGACCTTGAACAAACTGGTTAGATTATCTTGGTCTCAATTTCTTCCTCAATAAAATATAAATAATAATAGCACTTGTCTCCTATAAAGATTAAACAATTAAATACCTGGAAACTACTAAGTGCTCAAAAAAAATAGTTATAATTATAACTTAAATCCTAAGAGTTTGCTTATGACAGCTTAGGAAAAATAATAGTATTAGGAAAAAAAGGCTGAAGTAAAAGTTAAAGAATATATGCTAGAGTACTAGGTATAAAGAAAATACCTCCTTTTTATATTTGATCTAGCTGGCTGGATCCTACAACGGAGCTATACTAGTTTGTTAGATTTAAATTTGAAAATAGAAGATATATTTTGAAGTGAGTAGGAGGAAGATTACAATCAAAGAGTAGTAAGGTCATAACTAACTGGAGAAAAGCAAGAAAGTATGAAAGTTCAGCAACAGTGGACTACAGTTCATCTATTTACTTGTTTCAAACCATGGCGATAGACTTTATGCTTTGTTCATTAGAGTACTAAATATAACAATCTAAAACAACAGACCAAATTTTAATATCTTTTTTAATAGACAAATAAAGAAACTACCCCATTATAGTGTCAGGATATGTAATTCAGTCAGTCCTCCAGTTATTGTATTACTTTTTTTCTCAGTGGAATTTTTATTTTTATAACATATGTTTAGAAATAAAATCAAATAGAAATTTTACACTTACATAATTTTGTGCTTAGAAACCAGTTGATTATCTGCATCACCTATAATTAAGGTAACATAGTGAGAATCTGATGCTGTTCTTTTAGTTTGTAGCTGTTCAAAGTTTCTTAATTTAATGGTCACTAATATTTCTGCCATGGTATCACTGTATCTTGCAATCTTTAAGAAAGGATAGGTATAAAAAATGTTAAAAATAACCTTACTATCCATACTCAGCTCCAAGTCAGCTATGGATAGCATTATTCCTGAAAAGAAAATTAAAATATCTAAAAATCAAAGTATTTACCTGTTCCACTTCAAGTTCATATTTTGGAAGATACATCACTGTTTCTTTTATTTGAGTTCCAAAAGGGGGATGTCTATTTAAAATCTAAAAACATTTATATCATTATATTCTTACCACAACACTAAAAAGGTTTTAGTAAAAATTTTTTTGAGTCAATAGTTTTAATAATGCTTATTACTTAAAACCTTAAAGTTAAAATACTTAAGACTATGAGAAAGAAAATCATTTTAATAGAAATAAACATAGAAAAATTAAGTTTTAAAATTTAGATAGAATACAGGTAACATTTGGAGTAAGTGAATATTAAATACCAGTTCGAGTTCTCTTGCATCTGTTTCTTCTATTTTTTTAAAAGAAGTCAAACCTGCATTTACCATTGCATTTGACAATGTTATACCTGTGGAAAATTAATCAAATAGCAGTTTTTAAACAATTCATTTTAAACTAAAACTATACTTTAATATTTAACTACATGAGTAAAAAAGAATTGTCACAGATTCAGACTAATAACTAATTTTTTTAAGTTGTTTTTTTTTTCTTTTTAACACCTACAGCACCCAGTATTCCTGCATGGTCTCCCATCCAAGTACTAACCAGGTCTGACCCTGCTTAGCTTTTGAGGTCAGGCACATTCAGGGTGTCATAGCCATAGACTAATTTTTAAAAGTTTCTTAAAAAAAGTTTTCAGTTGGATTAGTTGAGCTGTAGTATTATTCAATTATACATATTTCCTTTTTCAAACTGAAATAAAATATGCATTTGATTTATAAGAGAAAGAGGAACTCTTTGGTCTGCATGATGACTCAATCTTTAGTTTTATCATATGTCATCCAGACAGCAAGTCCCAAGAGACAACTAATGTTATACTTGTGTTTGAAAACAGGCAACATGACTCAGAAATAAGAATATTGCTTCATGAAGCTATGGCATTCTGAGCATTTCTGTCTCAAAGTTCTCTGTTTCTGTACCTAAGTGAGATAATTTTACTCTTCTGCCTAAAATTTCCAATGCCTTTCCATTGCATTTAAAATAAAATGGCAATTTCCTTACTGTGGCCAAACTACCTTACCTATATGACTTGACCATAGTCTACTTCTCCAATCTAACTCCTACCGCTCTCCTTTCTGAATACTCTCTAGATACACTGCTTTAATTTTGTCCCTTAAATATATTAAGTTTACTTCCATCTTTGGACCTTTTCTTTTTCTTTATGCTTTAAGAAACTGAAATTTAAAATTCTTATACTCATATGAATGAATTTAACCAAATCCCAAAATAGAAGATATTGTCAGAAATATAAAATTCCAAAATATTACCCCTCTGTCTAAGGCACATATATTACTGTTGGTGGTACGACATTCCTATATTCTTACTCATATCTTTATTATTTCTTGGGAGTTTCTCATACTCATTCTTAATATACAACTTTCAGTATTCACATTTCCTTAATGCTCATTTCCATTTTTTCTCAAAACTTCTCCTGAATTTTAATTTTTTAGTTTATAAACATTGTTGAAAAATAATGTGTATTCTTTATTTCTTTCCTGATGCTCTGTAAGTACTTAGATTTGCTTTTTTGTTTGGATTCTCACACTTTTCTATTATATGAATTTTGCTGGGCAATATATGCTTCTTTCTGTTCAGCTGTACTGATTAAGTCTGAAGAACATATTTAGCTTTTGGCAATTTGGAAGGTACAGAATTTAACTAATGCCTATACTGACAATATTCTAAAAAATCGTGAAGACTGGCTTTTAAAATTATAATGAAACTTATGAGTATTCATTTAATCTAACTTCAAATTTTTCTGTAAATTGCTATTTTCTGAATGTTGTATGTAACCTTCTTTGCAATTCAGAACTCTTAGCTTTGTGGGATGGGTGTGGCATTTGGTTTGCTAGGACTTCTGAAGAAGGCTGAGTCTTTACATCAAGTATCTCTCCTCTACTTCGACCTTACTTTCATTAGTCAATCCCCACCTTCATTCCAGCTCCCAGCACTGGTCAGCCTTCTGCCACCCACTGATTTCAAACTTCAAGGAAATAAAAAGTAGGATATCTTTGTTTTAAGTAATAATAATAAGACAATCCCTAATGACCTTTTACATGATTTTTTTTAATGTCCCCAAGATGTGTATAATATTGTAAAGCTAACAAGACTGTCCATTATGGGATAACGACTCTGTTTTTAGAGTTCCAGCTGTCTAAGAAGGAGTAGGGTCACGAAGCCAAAGGCACCAAACTGGGAAACTCCAGAGTGCTTTACTCACACCCGTCTTTGGAAATTGTACCCTCCAGAGCTTTTCAGTTTATACCCTGACCTATCCCAATAGACCAATAGACAGGAAATAATCAAGTATAATTTGCAGTATCTCTATGAATATCAGTACTAATAACATAATGTTATTGAAAAAAATTTTTTTAAAGTTAAGATAGAAACAAGTGACATAGTTTTCTGTAATGAATTAAGAATGGCCAGAGCTGTTAGCTCTATATCTTGTCATTGAGATTAAAATAAAAGTCATAAAAATGGAATAGACAGCAACACATAGTTACCTAATTACTAAAACAAAACTTCACTCTTGGTTTGAAAACAAATTAAAAAATAAGAGCATTAATTTGTATTAGGTTTCCCAATTGATTTCAAATGGAATCCTTTAAGCCAGAGCAAATAAAAATCAGATTTTCAAGATAAGTAAAATACAGTACCTCATTTAGGCCTACAAATACAGTTTTTCCTTAAAGGTATATAATCATCATAGAACAATTTTCTTAACAGTGAAATACAAAATAAATCGCAGACATCGACAAACTGCCTACCTGTTTTCAGTACCTACCAATTTTTTCCAGCTGCTTGGATACATGCAGAGAGTTTTCCCAAAGTTTACATCTAAAACATTTAGCTAAAATCAAACTATTCAATAGTACAGCAAACTTCTGTTCTTGAAGAGCCAAAAAATCTGACAACCCTAAAAAAAAGTTTCCAATATTAAATTTAGTATACTAGTTTACTGAAAAAATATTGAAAATCCATTAATCCTGTAACATACATCTTGTAATTCGTGAGCCACTTCTGAAAATCTTCGCGGTATCTTGTGTCAAAGCAAAGTCTTGTATAGGAATGCATCCTAGCTGAGCCTGAATAAGACTAGGGGAAAGAATAAATTTCACTTTTTTTTCTTTGAAAAATTATGATCTCACAGTATTTGACATCACTGACTAAAGTATCTCTTCTTAAAATTCCTCTCTGCCTTGATTTCTGTGACACTACTAGAGTCTATATCTTATATTATTGTTGCAAGTCATTGTTGACTTCCTCTTCATAGTCTCCAAAAGTTAAGTTCTCATTTCTCTAATCTTATTTATTCACTTCTCTTTCTCTCAAAAATCTCATTTCTTCTAAAGACTTTCATTATCATCTCTAAATTGATGAATTACAAATGCTTACAGGGCATTTTCACTTAGACTGTTCCTTTAATCTCCGTACATCTAAAATTTTTGTCATATTCTCCTCCAACACAGTTGTCTTTGGGCATTACCATATATAAGTATTATAGAAAAATAATAAAATTTGTATAATCAACAAATATTTATTAAGTGCCTATGAGTAACAAGCATAGTGTTAGGTACTGAGGATTCTGTTCAACATATGAGGGTTGGTAGCATATTAGTTGATTATTAGAAATCAGCAGTTGCTTGGCTACAAAATTTGAGGGGTAGGTGGTAAAAGGGGAGAAGAGGAGCTACATCCACTGTGCCTACTATATCCCAGGTTCTTTGTTACCTGTTTTGCCTGTTTACTTAGATAATCAGACATTGATATACAAAAAACTCTATAGATCTAACTAAAATTATTAGATTCTCTTGTATTACTCTCTTGGAGGCAGAGGGGGCATATCTCTTGATAAGACCAAAAACAGTCAGATGTACAAAGAGTACAGGTAGAAGAGTTACATTTCATGGTTTAGTTTTAGCAGATGATATGTGAAAACAGAAAGAAGTAATCAACTCATTTCTTATAATGGATATAGATAGCTAAAACTACAGACTACTTACTTCTTTTGGCTCTAGTATATGCTTCTGAAAATTATTTTACATCATCTATTAAAAATGGTTTTAAAGTTACATGGTTCATTAACAAGAACTGATGGAAAAATGTTGATAGGGTGCTTTCAAAAGAGGATAGTTTGTGAACTATCCCGGAATGCACAAATATAGAGGATACACAAAATTGCTAGAATTAAAATAAAACGATTGAAATATTTATAGCAATAAGTCTATTAATAAGTAGGACACTTCTTCAACATAATACTTCCCTGTCAGAAACCTTGTTACAAGATGCAATAACAAAACAGGAATGGGAGGGAGTACAGGAATTTATTCCGTTAGGTACAGAACTTTGGCTGGGATGTCTTTCTCTCTCCACTAGATAAGGCTATTCTGGGCTTGTCCTCAGTAGAAACAGAAGTCTCACAACCTCAAATGAGTGACACCTCTGCCACCTGAACTAATGGGGGCAGAATTACATGATAGTTAAATAATGACTAAATCAGGATTATTGTAAAGATTAAATGAAACTAGTATTGATTCAGTTTGGATTAGGTTCAAACATGACCAGACTATAGTGGCTTAAATACAAATGATTTATTCTCTAATGTAAAAGAAATCCAGAGTTAGAGACTCAAGGGTTTGGTTTGGTGGTCCTACGAGTCACCAGAGACCCAGGATTCTCCTTTATTTTTACTGTGCTATCTATGACTTCCATGCTTACGCTATCTCATGGTCTAAGAAGGGTATTGGAGCTCCAGTTATTACACATTCACTCCATGCAGAATACTGGAGAAAGGCGAAGGGATGTGAATGAGAAATGGTGCCCTGTTTACCACCTTAGTCCATTTCCTTTAAGCAGCCTTCTAGGAAGACTAACACAACATTCCTGCTAGCATCTCATTAATAAGACAAATCTTAGTCACAGGGCCACATTTACCTACAAAGTGGACTGGGAAATGTAATCTTTTTCATGTGTTGGTAAGAATGGATACTGGGACAATTAGCCAGCAATTTCTGCCATAGATCTGTAAAGCATCTAAAGGAGTGCCTGGAACACAGCAAATGTTCAAGAAATGGTTATTACTGATTATCATTGGTTGAGCCATTTAAGACCTGCTCTCAGCTTCTATAGTTATCAAACTAAAAAAAAAAAAATGATACCAGAACTTCCCGGGAGACTTCTGTATCCTGGCCAACTCAGTAAAGGAAGGTTTGTTTAGAAAAGGTCTGTGTAATAGAAAGAGTAGAAAACCTTCAAATGAAGAGAAGTTAAAGGTGTACTATGAAGCTGTACTGACTCTCCCTTAAGAAGAGAAAAAAGTTATTCTGAAACCATTTTTTTTTTTTGCCTAAACATAAAACAAGAATGCTCCAAAAATCAACTGAGAGAAAAGATCAAGATGGCACATGGAACCTTCTATATACTTATTCCTCTTCAAATTCCATGAAATGATGGACATATATGTATGTGTGTTTATGTGTGTATGTCTCCATCTATAAAACTATAGGAAAGCAAAAGAGTATGTCATTGGTGGACCAGAAAGCTGAATGTTAGAAATCAGATCTATGAAGATAAATTTATGAGAAAAAAATAACTAAAAGAGATTATCCATAATACATCAAATATTTTCATGTATATACTCTTTCACCCAGAAATCCTTGAAAAATATGGAGTAAATACAAGGAAGTTCATTTCAGCACCATTTATACCAGCAAAAATTTGTAAACCACTTAACTTTTCATCAGTAAAGGAGTGGTTAAAAAAACCAATATATTCATACTCTAGAATACATTACTATTAAAATGTACATTGCTATTAAAATGTACATTGCTATTAAAATGTACATTGCTATTAAAATAAATGAGGTTGATATGTACATACTGATACAGAATCTTCATAGCATATCACAAGAACAATGATAATAGTATAAGCTTGTTTACACAATAGACATTATATATGTTAATTAGTACATCTATATGTACTAAATAAACAGAAAGGAAATAAATAGTAAGGATGCACAGCGAACTACTGATAATAGTTACTTTTAGGAAAGAAAGAGAGTCAAGGGAGACCTTACTTTGTGCTTTATAAATTTTATTTTTGACTCTTTAAAAATGAAGCCATGCCTTACTTATATATAACAAGAAACAAATGCATAAGAAAAGAAATCACCGATTTGTAAGATATCCTATGAGTTCATTAAAAAATACCAGTTAAAGAAAACAGAGCAAGTGCTGAAGACAAAAGACCGGGAATTAAAGTTATGAAAAATAAAAAATAGCCTTAAAGTAAAGGACAGAAACTTGAAGGATGGAAATATTAAACTAAGAGAATTAACATTTGAAATTTAACAAAGTTACTGGGATATGAGGGAGACATGAAAGTGGTAACTATTAGCCATTATCACCCACCAAAAGACTGTACATTCTGGATTAGGAGGGACCCCATACACATTCTTTGTCCCTGGTCAAGCTCAAGTAGATGCATAAAGGTGGGGAATAATAATGGGCAACTAAATTATGATACATATAAAAACAATTATAAAGTCATCAATTTTAATCAATCAAGAGAATGTATGCCTAATGTAAGGCAAGGTAAATGAAAGCACTTTAATTGCAAATAGAGAGTTCTCAAGAAGATGCTTTGATATGATTCAATCATTGGTGCAATTGAGTATATCAGAAAAACTATTCAGAGAATCAAGAGACCTAGGTCTAGTTTGAGATCAGTCCCCAGTTTAGCAGCATAACCTTGGGCAAGTCACAACTTATCTGGGCATCACTTACTTCATTTGCAAAATGGGAGGACTGTGCTATATGATCTCTAAGATCTCTACGATCTCTAAGGAATTAGAATTTCTAGAGAAATACAGCTAAGAAACAGAACATTAACTTCTGTTGTCCAAGCTACAGATTGGTCTGATGAGCTGTATACAACAGTGAGAAGTTTGTTTCTGAGACATCAAGGTATTTGGGAGATAACATTCAATGAAATGTTAGGGAGTATCCCAGAGAAAGAGTGACCTCTAAGGAAGAAAATTAAATTCTTTGGCTGACTGGTTTAATTGAGCTACATAAAAAAATCATTTCACCTGAAATTGCATCATCTAAATCAAAAAGTTTAACTGTAAGATCTAAATATTCAGAAAACCAAGCACTTGGCTTAACATATCATTGCATTTGTGTTTACAAACTGGGTAAAAGTCACAAGTTATAATGTAACATGCTTACTCCTCCGATTACTACTCCTCTATACAAACTTCCTTTCTTAGAAGAATAGTCATCCTACTGTCACATATCTATTCCTTCACTCATATTTTTGCTTTCACTATTTGTCTCTCCCAGAATGACAGTATCATTCAACAGACATTTATTGCACATGTTTTCATACTGTCCATTATATTTATATGCGTGGCTCTCATTTAAGCTAACTTGAAAGATCCTAATGATGAGAAGCATTTCTTCTATTATCTACCTTGCCTCAACAAAACACACTCTCAATAAATATTTGTTGTTTAAAAAATTCACAAATCATCTATTTTAATGAAAGTCTGAGTTTTGGGAAATTAATTTCACATCTACATTCCGTCTCATTTTTATGTAAACATGTTATTTTTGTATTAAGGAAAACAAATTTAAAATAAGTTTTAAAACTAAAAAATCTTCATAAATATGAATCATGAACAGGTAGTTAGTATTTTAAGACATTTAATGATTAATTATCTTTACCAATTTACTTTCATTTCTCTTGTTTTGATCCTTCCTTCCATTGGAAATCTGTAAATAAAAACAGAAGGCAAAACTTTCATTATTATTACTTATTTTAATTAAATAAATCTTGTAAAATTATTTAAAATATATTTAATTTCTGTACCTGATAGTTATCCGATTTGGATCTTTGTTCAAAGTATTCAGAGTTTTCTTTTCATTTATCCTTAATCGTACATCTAGAAATTCCTTGCAGCTGGCTATCATTGTGACCTATAAAATTTCAGCATTTATCCATTTAACTATGTCCATTCTTTACTTCTTTCCTCTTATCTGCATTCTCTGTATTTATTTTTCATGTGGCCTTCGGACATCACAGTTTTATCACTTAGCATAACGGAGTTAAAAATTTGCTCTATACATTTTGCTTATTTAAGCATTCATTTATTCATTTACCAAGAAATGTTTACAAACACTTGTTATATGCCAGACATTGTCCTAGACACTAGGACTAAGACTCTAAAGATTAACAAGGTAAAATTTAAAATATTCAGCCTAGTGCCTACCACAAAGTAAGCCCTGAATAAATGTAACTCTTGGTACTACTGCTATTATATTATTATTCACCTTTCTATAGTTTGCAAATTATGATCTCGATTAAGGCTAACTTTGTAATGAAAAGAATGCTTTAGACATTAAGAAATTTGTATCCTAGAGCCTAGTTCTGCCAGATGACTTTAAGCAAAGCACTCTCAGTGCTTTGGTTTCTTAAATCTGTAAAATGAAACTAACACCTTTTCTAATTCTCTTATACACTTACTGAACTTAAAATCAGATGAGTTAATGTTAACAGTAGGGATTTTCTACTCTTGATTTCGTCTTAGTTAAAAACAGTATTTACATATAAATAAAGTCTACTTCTCATCAATTTTTGTACAATTTTTAGTATAATAATCTTACAAAAATAATCAACTTAGATAATTTAAATAAAAACGAATGGTTTAAATTTGAGAATAAATATAAATATCGTTTCATATACATGTCCCCAGTAAAGAAAGAAAGCACCAATACAGTTACCAGGTACCAACACCATGACTATGATTCTATTCACTGCTGTACTGCCAAGTCGCCCCCACTGTTGATACATTATTACAACATGTTTTTACTACCATTTTCTCCACAATCGGTTATTTTTTTGTGGTCTATCACCAATATATTCTGTTTCTACTGTTATTGTTATTCTGTTTCAAAAGGTTTAGGAAAGAGTTGCAATTATCTGGCACATGTGTTCCTCATCATCCCTCACTCTTGGCAGACTTTCCTAATATATCATGCCACATCATCTTCAAATCTTTCTCAACATATTACACTTGGTAGCCACTACCAATGTAATTGGCATTATCATGTAAGTTGAAAGGTAGCTGCCAACCCTACTTTAGGTATGTATATAAATTTTCTTAGCTATGATACAGAGATACAACTGAAAATATATGCTAAGAAATAATATTCCACATCACATGACCAAATATATATAAGGAGAGAAACATAAGCACTATTAGAAATGCTTTCTTTTCTGTTCATTCATTCTTAAATTACATAAGCTATACAAATTAGTTGTTTTCCTGAGCTTATTTTATACTATATCATCATGTATTTATTTTCTAGTGAAAATTAATTTACCAGATCTGATAAAGTTTCCTTTCCACTGATTGTATAAAACTTTTTCACTGTCTCAAATGTAATGTAATACCAAGCCATCAATCTTCCTGTCTCTGTGGGAAAAGATGGAAAAATAAACATTCCATCAGCTGAAACAACTTGCTTTTTCATGAAGTGAACAATAATTTCTTTAACATCTATTCTGCACCTGTAATGATACCAGAGACAAAAGACATCCCCCAAAATCAAGAAGACACAGTCCCTAGAACTTACTAGTTTGCTAGGGAGATAACCACATTCAAAATAGCTAGATTAGAGAACAAAATCCAGTTAATAATAATATTTACATACATAAACTTAAATATGGAGAAAATTAAACCTAAGAGAATGGTCAGTGTGGGATGGCCTCGTGGAGGTAAGGGTCTTGAGCAGGATTAAAAGTAACTAATATGCCTTGGCAAAAAGGAAATAAAGCCATTATGACCTCAGGAAAAATCAAGACTTGCTTATCAAAAGACTAAAGTTAAAAAGACTATCGTTAGAATATTGTAATGAGAGAGAGCTTGATTAACACATAGCTTGACTATGACTACAAGTTCAGGTCAAATTGACCTGTTTCTAATCCTTCCTCCACCACTTATTTGGTAGGTGATCCCATGCAGGTTACTTTATTAGTTTCTCAATGTAACGTGGAACTAACAGATATTTGTCGTATCTCAGATGATTACTGTGAAGATTAAGTGCTATAATACATGTAGACTACTTAGCACAATGTCTAACATTAAATAAATGTTGCTTACATTTATTATCAAACATGATGAATGATAAGACTGCAAAGGCCCTGAAAGATCCTTGAAATGCTATAAAAGGAATTTAGATTTGGGTTTTGGCTTGTAAAATAATGGAAGCCTACTTAAAATTCTTGAGCAATATTTTAATTAAATTGGGGCTTGAAAAGAAATTGTTTTAGAATTAGAACAACAGGTTGGTTGTGGGTAGTGGGATAGATAGAGTGGGAGGAATTAATGAAATATAATTCATTTAAAAGGTTACTAGTTTCAATTATAAGTTGTCAAAACATTACAAAGATCTTCAAGTCTTGTGAACACACACAGAAAACAGTTGAGAAGAGGTAAATGGCATAATGCTTCTCAAAGAAAAGATTAATGTTTATGTACGTACTACAGGTTTTGCTGATGAAAAGAATTTGACATTCCATCAGAGTTAGATATTCCATGGTACAGTGGATAGAACTCAAATCAGGAATAGACAAGTAGCCAGGCTAGCTTAAAAGCCACTTTCTCAATTAGGAATCTGGTGAATATAATATATTCAGCCAAAATATGGGTAGTGCAGTGGTTCATAAAAGGGAGCTTCTGAGAGCAGGGTGTAAGATACCAAGAATATGGTTACCAAAGGAACTAATATATTAAACTTTAGGATGTATTTAAAGATGCTCCTCTTATCTTAGGTGTTTATAAATTAATATAGGCTATCTCCCTGCTAGGGAAAATGAAAGGTTTTGATAAAAGACTTGATACTTGCTGGCACTTTAGTAAGGATGAAGGTTTTCTAAGTAAGTAATAAAAATAACTAAAAAGAAAACCATGAAGAATGTGAGTCAAGGTAGAAGGAATGGGAAGAATTAAAAAAGATATGCATGTAAAGAGAAGAAATAGAGGTAACTTGCTATCAATGCAGCCCTTAAATGAATATTCTCATAGTAGCAAATTCGGGATATTTTAAAGTAAAAGTCATAAAGTTGGGAGTTAGGGGTAGAGGTGGAGATCCTCAGAATGCACCTCTCACATCCACTACTGCAAGAAGTGTCTCTGACTGATGGCCCCAGCTGCTATGCTCTGAATCCATTACCATGTTCACACTGAGATCATACTTTAAATGAGATGCTCCAAACCAATGACTGAGCATGGCAGGAATATTAAGGTAGGCCCATAAGACAAGGGACTCCCTGGATGAGAAACAATCCATAGGTCAAACAAGAAGTCATAATGGAAATTAGAAAATATAACTGATAATGAAAATATTAAAAATCAAAGCTAATAAAAATTCTTAGCCTTAAATAAATATATAGTATTCCTGTACACTTACATAAATATTTATTTCCTATAAATGTACAGCATAGATATTCCTATAAAATCATGCATTCTCTAAAAGTGCATACTAAATGTAACAGGGCTTATGGGAAAAATTATAGCGAAGAACTAAAAAATTCACATAACCTTATAACAAGAACACTAAACTAAATAATAATCCTAATAAAAATACCACCACAGTTAAAAAGATATGTTAAGTACTCATAAAATTGTATATACGTACATATAACACTTTATTGTTTTTTTTTTTTTTTTAAGTAGCTTGATAGTGTAGGGGCTAACAAAATGTTCAAATTGGGCATTGTATAATATGTACTTTCAAGGCAAAATATATGGTCAACCTGGGCCTAGAAAAGGATCAGGCAAAAAGGGCATCATGTACAGTACTATAATCCACGAAGAATTAGCTATGTTCAGCTAGATTTGTGTATTTTATGTTAAGCTGCTGGAATAATGAAGTCAATATTTTCCCCCAAGAAATTTCTAATCATGAGTGCTAAAAACTGTAAAATACTCTCTCTCTCTGTTATATTATACTCTAAATAGAATGAAACACAGAGAGAGAGGGAGAGAGAGGGAGGGAGGAGGAGAGAGAGAGAGAGAAAGAGAGAGAGAGAGAGAGACAGAGAGAGAAAGAGAGAGAGAGAGAGAGCGCGCGCGAGCGGGCACGAGCAAGCATAAATAATCATCCAGATAATCAATGACTGAAGAATTAAGAACTGGCAAAAGGACATCTACAAGAGTTATAACAGGTTTGAAACAATCCAAAGATGTGAGCATTTCACTCCTCTGCTAAAACTCACCAGAATCAGTGAGGACAAATTCTATGCCTGTCAAAAAGAAGCTCTATAATTTTATAAATAGGACTCTTGTATAAATTTATCATGTTAATAATGATGATAACCTGTTGAGAACTGAGATCACAATTTAATTTCACCATCATCTAAATTTTAATAGAGCAAAATTTCTTATTTAGTCTTAAGTTAGCAATTGTTAAATTTACTAGCAATGATGGAATATTTACCATTGGGTTTGAAATTAACACCTTCATCCATTGTTATCAAGTCCAGAGATGATAAATCATTCAGATTCTTCAAACATAATTCTGTTCAATTATAGAAAACACATTTCTATTATAGCAAAATAAGGAAGCAGCACAAAATAAAATTTATTGTTAAATATATGAAAGCTGTATTTCTGTGTAATTGCTGTAGGAAGAACTGTAACCCCTACTTGAGTGGTAAGAAAAAGTTCATTTAAATAAAAGAGCCAACTAATATTTAAAATTTTCTAATAGTAACAATAATATAAATAATAAAGATAACACTTGATAAGCAATAAAATAACATTTACAACTTGGAGCTTTTAAAATATTTGTATTATCTCATTTAATCCTCAAAATAATTCAATAAGGTAGGTAATGTTAAGATTATTTCATAAACAAGTTAGAAAACTAAAGAATAGAGAAGCTAAGTAACTTGCTCGAGGTCTAAGTAACCACTTTGCTATCTGACTTCTATTAAGGCAATGGTTTTTATTTTTCTTTTCTTTTTCTAACTTTTATTAACAATATATATATATACAAAGTACAAAGAGTCAAATAGCTCTAAGACTGTTCCAAAAAGCACCAGTATTTCTCCCTCCTCTGAGTTTGCCACTATCTTGAGGCAACCATTTATGACTACTTTAGCCAATGCTTTTAGTATTTATTTCAGCTTATCTAAATATGCTACTATCACTACTTAAAGAAACCTCAAGGAAGCAATGCAAGTTTACTCTCACTGATTGATGGGGATAAGAGAAATTGTAGTAGTCTGCTGCTTAATGCTTGCTCTGTTCCATGTATAAAGCCCAGGAGATTAAAGATAGTTCATAGCAGAGAGTGGGAATACCAGAACTTTTCAAGTTTAAATAAAGTGGCTGCTCAAAAAAACACAGCCCTTAGAAAGCAAGGTTCTTTGGGAAATACTTTGGTTTAAGCAACATGGCTTAGACAGCTTGATAGTTTAAGTGTTTGGTTAAGCAAGATTTGAGAAGTCCTTGCTACTTTTCTAAATTATCCACTATTAACAAGTAAATTAATCATCCAAAAAAGAATTCTTACTATATATGTTGAGCACTAGTCTAAGCTTTAGGTTTATAGCAGTGAGCAAGACAAGGTTCCTTCTCTATAGAACTTATATTTTACTGAAGAAAGCAATTAATAAACAAACAAATAATAAATTATACAGTTTCAGGTATTAAAAGGTACTATGAAGGAAAATAAAGATGTGAAAGGATCTAGGGAATGATAGCCAGCTGAAAGAAACTAGAATAAAAGAGGAGAAAGAGACAAGAGATCATCAAGTCAGTGAAATAGGAAGATATCAAGTACAATTTTGTGGGCTCCGATGAAAGTTCACATTGTATTCTAAGAGTGATGGAGGATATTGAGCAAGAAAGTAAAACCAAATTTAGGAAACAACATATTCTACACTAATGATCCTTCCTAACAGATTTAAGGCAGACCTCCAAGGATACCAAAACATTATATTCAGCTCAATTAAATAAATTTGGCTAATCTTTGTAGGCAAAACTTAGCTACCTTATAATGACTGAAGATAAGGTAAATATAAACTGTGAGTCTGCCAATTTAACATAAGTTAAATTATTACAGTTATCAGACTACAGCAAGATATCTCTTGGACCGTCTGATTTCTTATGTGTATTTGATCATTATGATCAAGATATATGCTTTAAAAACATTACAAAATTGGTCGATAAAGGAAAATACAACCATTTTACAGATCTGTTTCTCAACAGCAGAGTCATGAATATATGATATTGCTTATCATCATGTTTCAACAATATATTTATTTTTTTAAGTCAGGGGTCCCCAAACCTTGGGCCATAGACCAATACTGGTCCATGCCTGTTAGGAACGGGGCCACATAGCAGGAGGTGAGTGGCAAGCCAGTGAAGCTTCATCTATATTTGCAGTCACTTCCCAGTGCTAGCATGACCACCTCAACTTCACCTCAGATCATCAGGCATTAGATTCTCACAGGAGCACTGGTCCCTGGTGCCAAAAAGTTTGAGGACTGCTGCTTTAAGCAATATAATTTTACTACTTCATCCTTATCTTTGCATTTTTATTTGCCATATGTGTATATCCAAGTAGAGAATAAATTAAAATTGGCTAAGTATTTTTAGAGGATCTAATATTTTTTCTTTTACTGGAAGAGAGACTTAATATAATGAAGAGGTTGCAATTTTTAATCCTAATAAAAGCTCAACAATCTTTTGATATTTTAAAAGATAGTTTATAAAATATTGAGTGATTAAAAAATAATGCTGGGGTTTGATAGGCACATATCATTAACACAGGTTAGGATAAGAAGTCCATAATCAAATTAAACTAGAAAAGAAAAATAGTTATGTGTCTATATGCAACATTTTCAAAGACCAGAGTCATTTTAAAAATACAAAGTTAACATATTGTACAAATGAAAATAGTCTGATAAAATTAATAGATTAATTCTTAAAAAGTACATGTGCCAAGCTTTATTTTCGTGTGAAAAATAGTTCATATATTTTTCTTCAAACAAGTTTACTTAAAAAAAAAATTACAAGAGTATTCCTACTTACACAGTAACTGACATTTTTCATTAGAATTTATACAATATAATTTTTTAAGAAGGAAATACATCTAACCTTGTAATTTTGCTTCAATTCCATCTTTGTTCAATCCAGGTGCAAAACCTATATAAAATTATAAAAATTTGTAAAAAATAAAATAGAATGGACTTAATTCATTTTGATAGGCTCAGTTTATACACTAACTAGAAAAGAGTAGTCTAATTAAATCTTAAACAGAAAAAAATAGCTTATGAATTAAAACAAGACTAAACATTTATAAAAAATAACCACTGTTGTGAAATCATCTCTATATCAGTTGCCTTCTCTTTTGTTTATTTGATTGTATAACAGTGACCAGGAATACTGTATCTACTTTTTTTCCTAGACCTCTGAAAGTTTTTAAACTGTGTCCATTAAGTGGTATTACAACACATCAGATTTTAATTTGATATTCAGTTATCTCAAGTATTTTTATTTTCTAACCTATCCACATGAAAGAATCCTCTAGAAGCAATGTAACCAGATGTGTGTTAGTTTTAGAAGCAGAATGAAAATACCAGCAGCAATAGGAGTACTATATACTTTGATTTGAGCACCAATTCAAATAAAATTCAAGACTTTTTTTAACTTTAACTTAAATAATTTTAGGCATTTTAATTATTTTCTAAAATGTCTATTTTTAATGGTGCTAATTTCAAACATTACTGAAACACTAGAAGTGAAATAAAGATTTCTCATATTTGTCTACTTTTGCCTCTAAATGTATTTATGACTACTGTTACTTTTGTTTCTGTTACCTATTAGTTTCTGTAATCTATTCTGTGACCTATTAAAATAATTATAGGCCCAAATGGCTTGAAAAAATTACTACTTTTCCAAGTAAAAGTAACAAACCATAATGAGATGGATTTTTCAACGCTCTGATATAAAGCAAAGTTGACCGTATCCATTCCAAAGCAATATTCACATCTGTGATGGTATGCAATACTATCTCTGCATTTAAATGTTCAATAAGATGTTTGTGTAAACTAATGGGAAAAAAAGTTTTGCATTAGTAATAAATATTTCAATGCCATAGCTCTTACTGTTTAAAAACTTCAATAATATTTTGAATAATTCAATAATATAATAGAACAATATACTCATTGCTACTTTATTAATGAAAGATATCATAATTTTCAAAAATACAAGAGAAAACCATTAAAAGCCAGTTCAACTATCACAAATATTTCTCTCTATTCCATATCTCTAGAAGACATTATTGCTTTAAAACAGGGTGGGAATGACAACAAATAACAAGTTTTGGAGAAAATGTGGAGAAAAGGGAACCCTTGTACACTGTTGGAGTAACTGTAAACTAGTGCAGTCACTAAGAAAAACAATATGGAGAGTCCTCGAAAAATTAAAAGTAGAACTACCAAATGATCCAGCAATTCCACTTCTGGGTATTTAACTGAAGAAAACAAAAAAACACTAATTGAGAAAGATATAAGCACCCCTATGTTCACTGCAGCATTGTTTGCAATAGCCAAGATATGGAAGCAACCTAAGTGTCCATCAATACATGAAGAGAAAAGAAGATGTGGTACATATATAAAATAAAATATTACTGAGTCATAAAAAATAATGAAATCTTGCCATTTGTGACAACATGGATGAACCTAGAGAGTATTATGTTGAGTGAAATAAGTTGGACAGAGGAAGACAAATACCATATGATTTCACTTATATGTGGAATCTAAAAAAAAAACAAAACAAAATGAAATAGAAACAAATTCATAGATACAGAGAACAAAGAAATGATTGCCAGAAAAAAGAGGGTGGAGGGTTGGGCAGAAAAGGGGAAAGAGATTAAGAAGTACGAACTTCCAGTTATAAAATAAGTCATGGGGATGTAATATACAGCATAGGGAAAAGAGTTAATAATATGGTAATAACTATGTATGGTAATAGATGGTTACTAGACTTATTGTAATGATCACTTTATAAGGTATATAATGTTGAATCACTATGTTGTACACCTGAAACTAATAGAATATGGTATGTTATATGTCAACTACAATTAAAAATAAACTTAAAAAAATAAAATCTAAAAAAATGGTAGGGAGTGAATTATATCCTATTTTCTCTAAGAGTATTATAATCAAATACTTTATTAATAAAGGTTTTAGACTGCCTATCATTAAACAAGTTTTAAAGATGTAAAGAGATATGAAAATTATATTCCTCCTCTTAATTTTGTCTTTTATAATAAAGACAAATAATAACACATGCTAAGAAACACTGCTTAATAAAAATTCGTTTTTAACTGTTAAATTTCTTAAAAGGACACAAATTTTCAAGTTAGATTATTGAAAAGTTTCAGGTAAATGGTCTTAGAAAAAAGTCCCTAACCAAATTTCCTTTTAATATATTAAAAGAAAAAATATGGGCTATATAAACGATATCATTTTAGAATATTTTTTGTATTACCTGCTTTCTACAGTGTCACTACAAGCTAACATTTGAATATACTTCTCTCTTGTACTTAATCGAGTCATAATAACTGCAGTAGCTGTAGTATCAAACTGGAAAAAAACACACACAAATGTACACACACAAACACAGAAATTTAGTAAAGAAGAGAACTAGTTGATATCAGTCTTCTTCAATAACTCAAGACTTTGATTTTATATTAAACAGTTCCTTGATTTTATATTAAACAGTCTTAAACTACAGGTCAAAAAGGCCTTAAAAATGCTTCTGAACTTGAATGTTAATGAAAATATAATCTAAAAACTTCTCAGTAGCAGAGATGTAAAAATACCACTTTGGTTTCAGTGAAACATAATTTTGTCAGTGGTGAAATCAAAACAATCTTAGGTACCTGAATACAAGTTGTAATATTTGATGTAGTTTACATGTAATCTAATTTAGCCTATAAAAATTAGAGATTTGTACAACAATATCTTGACATTTTTTGAAAAGATATTCTTTGTAAATGATCCCTTAGTATCTATATAACTGACATTTTTATTCAAGTATTTGTCAAAGTAAGGCATATTTTGTGATGTGTATGGGCTGATTTTTAATTGTCACAATAGCTGGGGAGCATTACTGGCATTTTGTGATAGGATCCAGGGATGCTACATATTCTGCAATGCATGACAGTCCTACACAAAGAAAAACTGTCCCATACAACATGCCAATAGTATCCTCATTCAGAGTAAAAACAAAAACAAAAAAAAACCTCAAAACAAAAAAAGCCTTTTAACAGCATACACATTCATAAATTCAACCATTCATCAACCAATGTAATCTCGAACAGTGGAGGGAGTATATCTCCTTTGGTGAGACTTCTTTTACTCCTATTCCTCCATTAAATTAGATTTTCTCAGTTAAATTTATTTCTAAACTTCATCCAAATATGAAATCTTAATCTTTTGTTTAACAAAAATTATGCAAGAAAAATTTTTTTTGCTTTTTACCTTGTCTTTAAAATAGGTTACAAAAAGTAAAATACTGTCTCTTACTTGAGGTCGACCAGCTCTACCAATCATCTGTAGAATATCTGTTTCACTGTACTCTTCAAACACTCCTCCAGCATAATGCATTGTAGATTTTATAACTACTAGGTGAGCAGGTAAGTTTACTCCCATAGCCAAAGTACTGGTAGTAACTGCATTGGATTAAGGAATGTTACTTTTAAGACATATAATTTTACTGCTTCAGGTAGACATTTTCTTATAAAAGATATACATATGTTCTTATAAATATAATAAAGACTCATATATGGGGAACTTATTTAAAAAGAAAAAATAACATTACAATATAAAATAATATATATTAAAGCTAAGAAATTGTTGAAGTCTAACTTTTCAAATTGCGTTATGTTCAGTAACATGATAAAGAACTAAAACTGCCAAAGAGTTTACTATAGCATGTATATCCATGGATAGTTACATAATTTTGGATTTGGGAGAAAAGCAGAAATAAGTCAGAATACTTAAGCTTTTTTTTCCTCTTAAAAATAATTTTCCAAAATATATTCTAATAGCCACAAGAATATATTTTACTTACAAAGAACTGGTAGATCTCCAACAATAAAAGCTCCTTCAACTACTTTTCTATCTGACAGCTCCATACCAGCATGATGATAAGCAATACCATATATTAAGATATCTGTAATAGAAATATATCATCTGTTATGTACTGTTAATATTTCAACAGTAACTGACACTTTATCTATAGCTGAAATGCTATTTAAAAATTATCTCTAAACCTACCTTTCAGTTTTGAATCTCTTATGGAATATGCACACTTCTGTAACCTATATAAAATACCACAAAATTATTGAGTTATTCCCATGAACATCAAAATCTTCTCAGTTTATTAATTAATTTGAAGCTTATAGATATCAAAACATTTTCACAATATCATTATTTGAAAACTGTCTTCAAGAAGTTTCATACTAACTTTCATACTCAGAAGTCCCTAATTTTATAACCCAGCAAAAATCAAATAACCTAATTAAAAAATGGGCAAAGAATCTGAATAGGAACTTTTCCAAAGAAGACATACAAATGTCCAACAGTACATGAAAAGGTGCTCAACATCACTAATCATTGGGAAAATGCAATTCAAAACCACAATTATATTGTACCACATACCTGTTAGAATAGCTATTATCAAAAAGACAAGAGATATTAAGTGCTGGCAAAGATGTGGAGAAAAGAAAGCCCTGTGCGCTGTTGGTGGAAATATAAACTGGTGCAGCCACCATGAAATATAGTATGGAGGTTCCTAAAAAACTTAAAAATAGAACCACCATATGACCCAGCAATCCCACTCTGGGTTATATCCAAAGGATACATAATCAGCATCTCAAAGAGATAGCCGTACTTACATGTTCATTGCAGCATTATTCACAATAGTCAAGTATGGAAACAACCTAAGTGTCTGTCAACAGATGAATGTATAAAGAACATGCGGTATATACATGGATAACATGTTATAGCTGTCATGACAACATGATGAACCTAGAGAGCATGATGCTAAGTGAAATTAGCCAGAAAGAGAAAGATAAACACTGTATGGTATCACTTATATGTGAAATCTAAAAAAAAGTCAAACTTATATAAACAGTAGAAAAGTGGCTACAAGGGCTGGGAGTGAGGAGAAAATAGAGAAAGGTTGGTAAAAGGGTACAAATTTGAAAAAAAAAAAAGTCTCTAATTTTTTAGCAGTAACATTGAAGCTCACTTTTAAATCGGGAATTTAGAAAACTCACTTTCCACAGGAAAAAACATAAATAGTGATTATGTTCATGCGTCAAAATATAAGTCTACTCTTATAATTTGCTGAAAAATATTTGTAGCGAATAACAATTTTTAAACCTCTACTATATCACTAGTAAGTAAACCAAAACAGATGGAAATAAGAAATTGTTGTTTATTGTGTCTGAGTTATGGCATTTAAAATGGCATTTAAAACTAGTTTAGAAGAGAAGAGGAAGAAAGTTTTTCTTCACAACTTGAAATGGATTTCTGAGTACTTCTGAAGATTTTGCAGGTTGGTAGGGTCGATTCTTAATTATGTCTAAGAACTTCCAAATTTATGTTTTTCCATTCCCTTATCGCAGACATTATTTTTAATATAACATTCATAACTTTTTAAAGGATTTATAATGTAATGACAAGAGGGCAAAAGGAAAGGACATATTAGTATTAAGCACAAACCCTGTGCTATGCACTGTTAGGTGTCTTAGATATGTTGTCTTGTTTAATTCTCACAATAATATGGTGTGATAGTTGATTCTCATTTATCTAACCCTGAATAAGCTATTGAAGCTGAAAGAAGTTAAGTAATATGCCCAATGGTACACAGCTGGTAAAAGTGGCAGCACTGCAATTCAACAGTTCATGTTGTTTTTAATAACAGCATTTTATTCCGGGGGTGGGGTTGGGGGTGGGGAAACAGGAATAAAAAAAGGGATAAAGAAAGAGTAAAAAGACAAAGAGTAAAGAAAGAAGAGAATTGAAGGAGACAGAAATTTTCTTTAAGTAACTAGATAAGAGTGAGAAATGAAAAAAGGAATTATGCTATATGCTTCTGTGTAGGAAAATGATTACCTGAAACAAAACAAGCTAATTTGTCTCCAGCCGAGAACAGGGTAAAAGGGAGGGGATTGAGTACATTAGCTTTTTTGTTTGTTTGTTTCCTTTATTTTAATTAGTTTCAAGTATACAGTACATTGGTTAGAGATTTATATAGTTTATAAATGATCCCCCTGATTGTTTCTTCTCTCTCCTGGTTTTCCACCTAGCCAACACATTAATGCTAACTGAATTCCCTATGCCATGCTCCCCACCCCTGTGACCATCTATCAACTATACATTAGTTTTAAGGTACTTAAATACTACCTATTTCAGTTCCTTACTCATATAGATATGTTTAAATCAAAATGCTAATTAATTATTAAGTATTCACCATAGGAGGCTATATAGTTTTCTAAGTGAATGATGCCACCATTGAATACAGAATTCTGTAAGTTTTTAAAAACTGCCTTCAGAGTTAGTTTATGAGCAAGAAAAGAAGTCTCATTACTTGACAGCCACATCTGTTTCTGACTAAACGTCACATAGCCCAACCTGATCAACTAATTTATTCACCCAACAGGTAGAAAGTTCCAAACTCATAGCTACTTAATAGATTTATACCTATACTTTTTTTAAATTCCAGTTTTACCTTTACTCTATTACTAATTTTTATAACTAACTGGTCAACTTGTTTTTGAAACCCCATCTTTGTTAAAAAAAAAATTTAGAAAATTAATAATCAAGAATATTATAAAACCAAGTACAGCTGGTATGAAAGCTATCAATCATGATTTGATTATAGAAAAGGCTTTTGCCAGAAAAATGACCTAATGGATGTATACATTCCCCCAATAAACTTGATCACTGGCCATAAATAGCCAAGGGATCTTCTGATTAAAACCAAAAGCTCAGGAAAGCCTTCTCACTATGAGAAAACTAACAATTAACTTCCTGAAGTTAACCAAAAAACTTCAAAATATAGAAATATTTTGTTATTTAAATTCATGATACAACAGAAAAAATATTTAATATAAAGCTAAAGAGACCAGAGTAAAAAAATGATGGGCATGTTAGACAGGTTTAGAAACCTTAGTAACAGAATCTGGGAGTTGATGTGCAAAAAGAAGTCTTTTGAGAGTTGCTAGAATGTGACTGGTTAAAGTAAATTGACATAAGCAGTAGTCTCTTTCCCTAGTCTACAACCAACTCAAAATGGCATTCTATTCCTTTTTTACTTATGCTTTTCTCAGGGATGAAGCAAAAGCAGAACATATAAGTGAGATTCTATTCAACTGTTTATTGTTCCTAGTAAAAGACTATAAAATAAACATGCTTTGGAGTATAAAACAAAGAGGTGAGTAGAAAGAAATCTATGTTATTATTATGTTGTTAGCATTAATTTCACTGTCTTCCTTTCTATCCAAATCTCAGAGGCCATCTACTTTTTGGCTGTAAGCTCTTTGTTAGTTTCTTTCACTCTTTCTGGCTCTCTACTGTATCTTACTGTCTAATCATGTTTTGTGATGTTTATAATAAAAGCACTTCTCTACATGCTTCACACTCTAGAGTTTTGTTGTTGTTGTTGTTTGTTTGTTTGTTTTGCATATGGCAGTAACTATATCAAATTAAGGGGATCAAATTAAATCCTTGAAGTGGAAGTAAAATTGGGAAAATAGTATACAGAATATAAATAGGTGGCTACACCTGTAACTCTTTAATGGGATAAATGTCTAGAGATCAATCTTTTTTAGTGGATGGAAAGCTAAAGAATGCCAAAAAACCAGAGTGGTGTCTTCTAGGCTTGGTATACATCTTTGGTTGACAAAGTGACCACAGGTGATAGCCACAGGATAGATAGACTGGTAATTGGAAAGCTGATCTGATCTAAAGTAGAGAAAAGTACATCACCTCCCACACAAAATTAGATAGAAAAATCATTATCTGCTCATATCCACATGTAACTATCCAATCCAATTTTAGTCTGAGATCTACCACTAAACATGTTTGGTTCCTAAAAATTGTTATTAATAAGAAGAAGCTAATATTCATTAAGGAGTAACCATGGACTAGCACTCTGCTGAGACCTGCTAAGATTAAGTGGTAAGTCCTCTTTCCTCAATTAAGTTTATAATCTTATAATTAGAACAGATATTAAAATAACAATTAAACAAGATTATTTATTATAATAATAAGTGCTATGAAATAAAAGTACAGGGTACCTATAAAAGTAAATGGGTAACTGAGAATCACAGAAAAATGATATTAAAGGTGAAAC
Source organism: Pteropus vampyrus (assembly GCF_000151845.1). Taxonomy (NCBI): domain Eukaryota; kingdom Metazoa; phylum Chordata; class Mammalia; order Chiroptera; family Pteropodidae; genus Pteropus; species Pteropus vampyrus. The sequence goes on from NW_011888803.1 coordinate 12,788,519, forward strand.
TTGAAGGATGGATGAGTTAGGTAAAAAACCATTCAGGCAAAGAAAACACAATGCAGGAAATCCCTGTGCAGGATAACACTTTGGTGTATTACAGAACTGAGAGGCCAATATGGCTTGACTATAGTGAGAGAAGGGGGAGCATGGTCATGATAAGTCTGGAGAATTAGCTAGACATCAAATTATACAGGTATTGCAGGATTAAGGATTTCAGATTTTATCTTATTGACAATAAGAAACTATTAAATGGTTTTAGGCAGGAAACTGACATTTAGCTTTGCAATTTTAAACAATCACTCTGTTATACAGATAATAGACTAAAGCGGGATAAGAGTATGTGCCTCACCAACAGATAAAAGGCAAGAGATTAATAGTGATTTGAACTAGTGTGGTGGCTATGCTGATGGAGACAAAATAATATGAGATATATTTAAAAGAAAGAATAAATAGGATTTAGTAATTGCCTGTGGGGAAGAAAGTGAGGGGGATAACAACGATAGGTTTCTGCTGTAAGCTATTAGGGAAATGATGTATAATTAAGATGGGGAACACTGAAAGAGAAGCTAGTTTGAAAGAGCCAAGGTTCTATTTTGGACAAATTAAGTTTGAGATTCCCATAGACATACAATTGGAGATGTCAGTTAGGCAGATGGACTGTAGACATGGAGCTCAGAATGGAGGTCTAGATTGGAGCTATAAATTTAGGAAGTCACAGACATATATAAATATATGTGTACATATAGTCTTTAAACCTATGGGACAGATACAAATACCTAGGAATGTGGAATTAGAAAGACTAAATCTTGGATAGAACCCCTAGAATGTTAACATTTTAAGGGTTAAAAAGTTGAGAGTTGGGTAGGAGAAGTGAAAAAAGGACAGAGAGCTGTCAGCAAAGCAGGAAGAAACTTGGTACATGATGATAATGGAAGTAGAGTCCAGTTTTTAAATAAGGTGGGAGTGGTCAAATGTGTCAGAGGCTCCTGAGAGATTAGAAAGATTCCCCATTTAGTAAAAGATTACAACAGATGTTGGATTGAAAGTGGACAAATAAAATGAAAATAGCAATATTAACAATCTTTCAGGAAACCTGGCTATGAAATAAAGAAGACAGGATCATAGTTGTACTAAGATTCATTATCTCAATCTTCCAAGTTACTATTATCCTTATTTTACAGATAAGGAAACTGAGGCTTGGAGAGGTCAGTAACTTGAAAAGGTTAAGGAATGAAGCCAATTTTCTCATCTCATCTAGGCAATCCCTACAAATCTTTCTACCACCAAGAAAAAAATGAAAAAATATACCTCTGTTTCTGTTCCACAGTCATAATAAACTTAGCACCTTTCACAAGAACAGAAGCAGCCTGTTGCACACCTTTTCTTGTTGCACAGAACTAAAAATGAATGAATAATTTCTGTATTAATTATATAAAAAACTGAACATTACACTGAAAAATAAGCAAACAATAATGCATACCACAAGTGCAGGTTTCTGATCAGAGTACGTTTGTATAACACTGGCGATTTTGTAGTTGAGGGCTAAATCGAACTTAAATTCAGTTTGGTTACTACTGGAAGGAAATCCAAGGACCACTTTCCGAAGTTTCACTGGTCTATATCTCTCATCCATTTTCAGACATACAGCAGGTCTTTCACCACTTGAAAGCCATTCTGCAATCTTTAAATAATATATACATTAAAAGTTTTTCTAATAAAGTTTTATGGCTAAAAATAACTCAAACATAGACCACTTTAAAGTGTAATGATATTTAATCAAATATTCTTTTTCAATATTACATACTCTTTTGACACTATTCTATCGATATATTGGTAAATATTATCAATAGCAGTATTTAAAGATTATACCCACTTTTCACCATGATAAACTTCCAATGAATTATTATTTTGTTTTATTTTCCTTCTTAAGAGTCCAAAGTAAAATTAAAATTAATTTTGGTAGCGAAATTTAATTTTTCACTGTCATTGTAACTTCTTTGCTATTTTTCAGAACTATGTCTAGATATAGCTGACACTTTTGTGTTGTCCTAAATACTAGCTGAAAGTAATCATTGGCTGAGATTGGGAAAGGTTAACAAGTTTTCAACAAAGAATAAATAAACAGTTGAGAGGTGGCAGTGCCAAAAGCACATTTCAGACTCAATGCTAGAGTCACTAGTTGGCACTGTGGTGAACAATGGTGAGCTATGGTAAGCAATCCTTATCTTCACAGTCTGCTCAGTAGTCAGGCTTCATGCCTTGCTATGAACCTGAACATTGCTTTGAGTGGAAGATGGATTAGTGAGTTTCTAGTTGCACAGGAAGAAATTATTAAAACATTTTTAAAGTTATCATGGATAGTGATGAGATCACACAAGGATTCACAGTTTGAGAGTGGCAGAAGGCCAATGATAAAGACCTTAATTTAGGTGAAAATTGAGTAAGAGAACTTGTAGAGTAAGACAGAAGAATAGCTTCCGCAGAAGTAGTGACTATAACAATGGGAAAGAGAGTTTCAAGAATTACAGGATATTGGGAGCATTCAAGATCTTGCTCCCTGCCATATGTTGTCAGTTTGGCTCAAATAAACTCTTATCAAAATTTTCTTAAAAAATAAGAAGAATTACAGAATGTTGATAATAATTGCATACAAATCAATAAGAAAAGTTTAGTATCCCAATATGAAAAAAGGAAGTTGCAAAAAAAAGAACTTACAGCCATCAATGTTAAAAATATTTACTTCAGTAGAAATCAAAGCAGTACAAAATTTTCAAATAAGGTACCATTTTAAACAAGAAATTTAACTGCCATTTAAAAGTAATAATAACAATTTCATTGTTATACTATCCAGTATTAAATTCAGAGAGATGTCTGATGGTAGAAGCATAAATGAATATAATATTTATTGAAAGCACTGTGTTCTTAGAGTTTTACATACCCTTTGACTCAGTTATTTTACTCTAGAAGTTCATCTTAAGGACATAATCATGATGTTTTCAAAGATTTATTAATTTCAGCACTATTTACAATACCAAAAATGGAAATAATCTTTCAGCACTGAAGTATTAAATAAATTATAATAAAACCACAAATACTGTATTAAAGGAGAATATTTAATGACATGGAAACATTTGCAGGTGACATGCAAATCATAAAAGAGTATGTACATTATGATTCCATCTATGCATCTGGAAAGATGAACACTAAATTTTTGCTGTTTATATATACTTTAAAATTCTATTATTCTTGAATATGAATAAAACAAGTTGTCATTTTAAAAACAAAATGTGATTAATTGTGACAAATTAAATATAAAGGCAAAATTTTCCATTGGAGTAGATAATATAGCAGCTATTTGTGAAAACTCTGGACTCTGAAAACAATTTCTAAGATGTAGCAGGAGGAAAAAGTAGTAGTATAGTAGGCTGAGAAGTAAACAGTAGTGAGAAAGCAGAGTGAGGCTGTACTATTCTTCAAGTTTGCAAAAAAAAATGAAAAAATAAATTAGGACATATATTCATTATAGAAAGTATAAAACGGCATACAATTATTTCTTTACAAGTTGTATACTCCATTAACCATGAGATCCTCCTCAAGGGCAGGGTCTATATGTTTCCACTTTTGCATCTATCATTAGTGCTTACCATAATGCCAGGCACATAGAATTGGGGGAGGTGGATGGTAATCAGCTAACTAATTATTTTTATTCTCCACCATATTCTGCTATACAAATAGAGTTAGCTGGTTACAATAACCCTATATATTATTAGTCATTATGAGGTACCTGAAACCCACGAAACTGAGACTTTTAGATACTGGTAAACAACAGACTTGTACCAAAATGTTTTATTAAAAATAACCAAATTTTGTGGGCATAATACTGCCTTACTCACAAAATATAACCATCACTTTCTACAACATATTTTTCTATTAAATTGGTTAGATGATTTACCGAAAAAAAATCCTTGTTTTTCTCTAACATTAAAATGACTAAATATTTCACTAGTCATAAAAAATCTTATAGACTGAAATTTTAACTTACATCCTCAGCATTTGGAATTGTTGCAGATACAGCTACAAATCTCATTGGAATAAAAGTGGTAGTATTTTCTAAAGTATGAGATAAAGACTGTACTGTTTTCATTCTGCTGACTACAACTTCAAGAGTTGGTCCTCGATTTTCATCTTTTACAACATGTACCTAAGAAAAGAAATCAAGAAAAAAAAAACCATTAGCTATAAAAAGCTATCTAATCAATTAAAATGTGCAATAATATTAACACTCTTCCTGAAAAAAATAAGCATTTTCAATTGAAGAGATAAAACAAACACATAATTTGGTTGAAAATGTCTCGCTTCTTTCTATCCATTTAGTCATCTTCTTATGCTTATCTCTGAAAGTGAATAATGTGTTGACTACCTCATCAATGAGAAACAGTCGAACCAGCTGAACCAAAGAGTTGTCTCTCCATTTCCTAGTCATGCTATCCCATTTCTCCTAGAGAAAAAATGCAAGTAGTTTAATATGATAAGGGATTATAATAAATATTATTTATATTATTAATAAAATTTTAACATGACATGTTATAAAAGATGGGCAACATATTTTAGTTAACATCTCAAAAGTATCTTGCAAAGATTTAAAGATTTAAAAAATTTTAAGGATTTTGACAGTCTTACAAGTGCTTACAAAACTGAACTCCTATATGATTTTACTTATATGCAAAACCTAAGAAACAAAGCCAACAAACTAATCAAAAACAGACTCACAAATATAGAGGTCAATCTGGTGATAGCCAGAGGGGAGGGAGGTTGGGGAGCTGGGAGAATGGGGTGAAGGGTTAGAGAAGTAAAAATTAGTATTTGATGGTCATGGGGATGGGGAACGTGGCATAGGGAATGCAGTTAGCATTAATGTAATGGCTAGGTGGAGAGCCAGAGGAGAAAAAGAGCAATTAGGAGGATCATTTTATAAACTATATAAATGTCTAAACAAGGTACTGTATACTTGAAACTAATAATAAAATAAACTTTTTTAAAAGAGGAGAAAAACACACACAAAAAATTGAACTCCCATTTATTTTTAAGTTTAATCAAAAATGTTCAAAATTATAGTTAAATTACCTTTTGTAAGCTCTATCAAGGTTCTCTCTCTGCAATATATAATACTTGGGTAGAAGAATACCAGCAGTAAGTATGGTTACAAATTATCTCCAATAATAAATTGCCTATTCATATCTTTTGCCTACTTTTCCCATTTGGTTGTCTTTTGCTTATTGATTTGTAAGTATTCCTTATATACATTGAATACTATTACTCTTTGTTGTTTCTTTTCTATATTGCAAATATATTCTTCTACTTTGTATTTCTTTTAACTTTTTTCTTTGTGAAGAGAAACATATATTTTCTAATATACCAAGGAAATAATAAAGTATAAATAACACATACTGGAGTTGTCATAATAATGTGGGCATGCTGAATCTCAAATAGGTCATCCATTACTGTATCTCCAGTCAGTTCTTTACAGTTCAATCCTATTGGTCCAAATTTTTCTTTCCAGTCATCAAAACGCTGACTACACAGGGCTTTAATTGGTGCCACTATAACAATATAAGGTATTTATTTTGAATGTCAGTAAAATTTTTAAATTATTTTCACAAAACATTGGCTACTAAAGTTATCATAAAAATACATGTCTAGATGTTGCCTAATATTTATAAATTAAAAGTTAACAACAGGAGCATCTTATTTAGAGTTATAAAGATAATCACTGAACAGAACTAAAAATAGAAAAAGAAGTGATTTTTCAGGGAACTGTAACTAAGAGTGAAGAGAGGCAGGGCAGGAAAGCGTTGCTTTTCATTAGAAACTCTTTTGTGATAATTGAATTTTTAACCATGTGCATAAATTACTTTAATGAAAAAAATTATATATATATATATATACACCTATGAAAGGAGAGTATGGTTGATATGGAAATTTCTAGAATTACAAAATGTTTGATTTTATGTCTTTATCTTGCCTGTCCTTTTAAAAATGAAGATGTAAAGGCAAAATTCTCAATTGAAATATTACTTTCTTTTTTTATAACTCTGGGATAATGTGTTTTGAATTCAATGTAACAGACAAGACCAAATGTGATATATCTTTATTAAAAAAATACGAAAAACCATATAAGTTCTATGGCTTGAACTTGAATTTATATCTTATTCTTGCCTTAATGGTTTCTCATTATTATAATTAACACTCTTAAAATATGTAAATACTTACTATAAACAATTTTAATATTTGACCATGGCAATGGTACTTCCATTAACAATCTTGTTATAGCAAGTTCAAACACTACAGTTTTCCCAGAACCAGTTGGAGCACAAATCACAAAATTCCTATCTGTGTAAAGAAGCTAAAAAATAAAATGTAATCAATCATGGAATATATAAAATTTTTCATTCACTTTCTCAAGTTATTAGAAAATATGCCTGAAGAAGACTCTATGGAATGATAGCTCAAACATTTTCATCTCTAAATTTACTAAAATTGTGACCTTGCTTTAGATCCACCACCCTCAAAAAATAGCACTATTAATAATTTTTTGTCTTGTTTTATTTGTCAAAGTAATATGCTAGACCTAGAAAATCATTTCTTTAGATTCCAGATAAATTTTTATAAATTTAATAAATACACGCCAACCCACTTATGAAAATCACATGCATTAATTTAACAAACATTTTTTGAGTTCTTATACTGTACCAGTCACTGGGTACATAATTAACATGATCTAGTCCCTGCCCTTAGAGAGCAAACAATCTAGTAAGAAAAGGCAGATAAGTAAATAATTATAAAATACTTACATCATCAAAAGCTTTAGACTGTATATAGTTGAAATATGGGAATTCTTTGAAAATGCTTCTAAATTTTGCTGCTTAGATAACATTAAGGAGTCAAATATTTTGGAATTTTAAAAATTGGTTACTTTTAATTTAAAAGCTAAGTTAAATTAATACTGATAATATTTAATGATGAGGCTTTAATACTTGCTATTTTGACATCATAAGAAAAGAATTAACAGATATAAAGGAAAAGACTATGATGACATTAAAGGATGCTCCTTAATGTCTCTCCTCCCACAGATCACCAAATATACAGCTACACACAGAACAATTTTGAGAGAAATCCTGAAACTAGTTGAGTGACTACTATACATTGGGTTACTGAGAAAATATGACACTAAAACAGGTAGGAAAAGCTGAGACAATTCTCACCATAAATCCCACTCCTGGCACAGCACCATATAATTGGAAAAGAACCCTCAACTCTCACCTTCTCCCCAAGAAGCAAAGGGTTTAAGCCACACATTTAACAACCAACTTTTAAGGTTCCCATATGAAAAATAGGCCCCCCAAACTCTATGAACCAATAGGACTTGCATTCATGAGTTCCACGGGACTATAGCAAATAAAGAAGCAGTTTTTAAATGGGTATAGGAACACACACACCCACAGGTACACATCCAGGCTCAATACAGAGGTAACAGGGAAAAATATCTATCTCCAGTTTCTATCTAGAAGGCACATAACTGCATACTTCCTCAGCTGCTGCCTGAGGTTCTAGCTTCTAACCAGCCCACATTTAGATGCTGACTGCAACCCTCCCCTTTGGGACACTGAGGATCTTGACATATCTTCAACTATTGGTAGCCACTAAAAACAAAGACAGTGACTTGGGCAATTACAAAAGTTTGACAGGCAAATAGGAGTTTGGGCTGAGTTGATTGATGAGGTTCATCTCCTGCCTACATGAAACCAATCTCTTAAGACTGGGAATGTGGATGTTTCACCTAATGTGCAAAAACCAACACAGAGAATCAAGGAAAATGAAGAAACAGAGAATATGTTCCAAACAACAACTACAAAAAGATAAATCTCCAGAAACCAAACTTAATAAAGCAGAGATAAGTGATTTACTTGATAGAGGGTTCAAAATAATGCATAAATATCTTCAAAGAGCAATGCGTAAACAAAGTCAGAATTTTAACAAAGTCATAAAAAATATAAAGTACCAAACAGAAATTATAGAGCTGATAAATGCAAAACTGAAGTGAAAAACTCAATAGAGGGATTCAACATCAGACCAATCAAGTAGAAGAAAGGAACTTCAATGAACTTGAAGATAGGGCAGTGGAATTAAAGCAACCAGAGAAGCAAAGTAAAGAATGAGAAAGAGTAAAGATGGCTTAAGGGACTTATGAGACACTATCAAGTGGAGCAATATATACATTACTGAGGTCCCAGAAGGAAAAGAAAGAAATGAGAAGAAAGCTTATTTAAAGAAATAATGGCTGAAAACTACCCTAACCTGAGGGAAAGAACAGATATCCAGATCCAGAAAGCCCAGATTACCAAAGAAGATGAATCTAAACAGACCTACATCAAGACACACCATAATTAAATTTTCAAAAGTTAAAGACAAAGGGAGAATCTTAAAAGTAGCAAGAGAAAAGTTCTTACATGCATAGTAATACCCAAAAGACTATGAGCAAATATTTCACCAGAAACCTTGGGGGATGATATCTTCTAGGTGCTGAAAGAAAAAAATTGCCAACCAAGAAACTACCCAGCAAACTTGTCCTTCAGAACTGAAGGAAAGATAAAGAGTTTTCTAGACAAAAATTTAAGTAGTTCACTAGTAGGCCGGCCTTACAAGAAATACTAAAGTGAGTTTTTCAAGCTTCAATGAAAGGTTGCTAATTAGTAACAGGAAAAGGTGTGAAAGTACAAAACTCACTGGTAAAGATAAATTTGTAGTTAAATTTAGAATACTCTAATATTGTAATGGTGGTAGTTAATCATTTATAACTCTAGTATAAAGGTTAAAAGACAAAAGTAACATAACTAGAGTAATTTGATAATGGATGACAATAAAAAAGATATAAATCATGACATCAAAAATATAAATATAGGATGAGTGTAAAATCGTACCACTTTTATATACATTCAAAGTTAAGTTGTCATCAACTTAAAAGAGACTATTAAAACTATAAGAGTGTAATGCAAGTCTCATGATAACTATAAAGCAAAATGCTATAGTTGATATACAAAGATAAAAAGAAAGAAACAAAAGCATACCACTGCAGAAAATCATCAAATCACAAAGAGAGCAAAAGAAGAAGGAAGTAGCAAAGGAACAAAAAGCTAGAAAACAATAAATAAAATGGCAATAGTAAGTCCATATCTATCAATTAATACTTTAAATGCAAATGGACTAAACTATCCAATCAAAAGATAAAGTGACTGAAATCACATCAAACATCTTTCCAACCACAATGGTATGAAACTAGAAATCAATTACAAGAATAAAACTGGAAAATCCACAAATATGTGGAGATTAAACAACTTACAGTTAGGTCAAAGAAGAAATTGAAAGGGAATTCAAAAACCTATCTTGACAGGTTTGTCCAGACATTTGAAAATGGAAGGACAACATACCAAAATTTATGGAACGTAACAAAAGCAGTTCTAAGTTCTAAGAGGGAAGTATATAGCGATAAACTCCTACATGAAGAAAAAAGAAAAAACAGGCAACCTAACTTTATACCTCAAGGAACTAGAAAAAGAAGAACAAAATAAACCCAAAGTTAGCTTAGCTTTCGAGATCAGATGAGATCAAGCTTGTTCAGGGTGGTATGGCCATAGACTGAAGCTAGTTTCTTTAAATAATAAACGTCCCTTCTAAAATACTATATGACTTATTTATATACTGTTACAATTGTTCAGATCTATGCTCTCTCCCAAGAATATTAACTCCTAAAGGAAAATGAGTCGTTGTCTGTTTTCTTAACTGACATATCCCAAATACATGAACAGTGCCTGTCGCACAGTAAGCACCCAATTAATAAAGGTTTGCATTTTTTAAATCAAACAGATAATTTATAAATTTCACTTTACTTTCAGTTTTGCAAAGTATCAGAATATTTGTGTCATAACAAAAATGTAATTTTGAGTTTGTAGAACCATCAGCTTTTGAGGGAATCTCATTTTTCCTCCAAAATATGTCTCTTCCTATAAAATATTTATTTGTAACAAGCCCACTAGTGGGCCATCATGCTGGTTTTTCTCTCATTAGATAGTTCTATATCTGTTTACATTCACAAAAATGAATCTCTCATTCAGAGTAGGTACAGAATCCATTTTCTAGCTCATGAGAAAACTCAGCTACTAACATCATTTATCATCACTATCAACACTTGATATCAAATTTTTCCTTCATTCAACAAACTCACAGCAGTGTCACTACAATTATATATTACAGGTGGGAAAATGTATTCAGACTGAAAATGACGAGAGTACTGTGGCAGCATATATAAGACCAAACTTCCATTGGCCTGAGAATTCAAGAATAGTAAAATATTGGACAAGAATCAGAAAATAAGCTGTGTCCAACTAATCTCCAAACTCTCAAGTTATCATGAAAAGCACTGAATCTTCCACTTAAATTTAAATATACACTTGGTAACAATAAAATGTAGCAGTTCAGTGAGTTCGACAGCAAATCAACTTTCTGGACAATACAATGGATACAAGAGTAGGTAGTAGCCTTAACAAAGAGATCTAAACAATAGAAGCACTTTGGCAATGCTAATGTAGCATGAAAATCTTTAAAACTCTTCAAAAGTTACTGCCATATTAAGGCAGACACAGTAAGTCCCATCATACAGCTAATGAAACTAACTTTAAGCATTTACTGCTTACGTTATTTCCTATGCTGCCAGCCTACTTAGATCACCAGGGAGAAGGAAGTGTGGCAGGATTGAGACACCATGCTGAAGAGAAGCACTAAAGGCTGGTTATGTCTAAAGTTATTATTATAACTCTCTTATTGTCCCCTCTCCCCATCCTAACTCAGTTCAGTTATCTGCCCTGGATGCAACTTTCCACAAGTGGTTTGGCAAATATTTTCTAACTATACTTCAGAATTATCCCGGTCCCCTGAGTATTGAGGACTGGAATCACTCTCCCCAAGATTTTTCTAGCTCGACTGCCCAATATCTGCAATTCACTTTGTTTTGCCAACTAGACCATAACTTTTGTGGATTTTAAGGGCCTTCCCCAGCTTTTGAGTCTCTAATTCTCTAATCCTAGAATATGGTTTGATGCTATAACTTGACCTGCTCAAAAATATAGCATGGTTTCTCTCCTTATTGCTTAATAAATTTATTAAAAATTAAAACAAAAACTCTTGACCTGAGTATAGCATTAAATGATCTGATCCTAAGATATCTATCCAATATTATTTCCTACTACTCCTTTAATCATAACCTTCATTTTGGCCAAATTTGAATGCTTGTTCTTTCTAAATGCATTCCATACTTCTTTACTCTCACCCTTGCTCATGAATATTCTTTTAAAAAAAACTCTGTTATTTTATCTGCTTATTATATTTCAATGTATTTGGAGATAGAAAGATAAATAAGGCATGGTCCTTGCCTTCATGGGTCCATAGGTCATAGGAAAATAGTCACAAAATAGCTAATGAATTATAATAAAATAAAATAAGTAGACTGTTACAGACATAACACAGGGTGTCCAAGAAGCAAGGAAGATGTTACCTCCAGAACATACATATGTACTCAAAATATTTACATTAGAAGTGCCAAGACATGTAAGTCAGATTACAGGTATAAACTATAAATGAGGTGCTGTCAGAAAATACAAGATTTATAAAAATGTCCCCAATCCACAGCAGGATTCATTCTCATTAATTTGCTCTACCCATGTTTATCTCAATATGTTGTCCTTACCCAATAATACAAACTTATTTCTGTACTTATCTTGTCACAGACCGATAACAAACAGCTCAGAAACTGGCACTGGACTGCAGACCACACTTTGAGCTGCACTATCACACACACTGGATTCACTTTCCTCTCTTTTTCTTTGTCAATCCATAAGCAGAGACACAATGAAGCAAAGTGTTTAACAACTGTGATTTCAAATGTAAACCTGCTGTAGTAAAATAAAGGATACGGATTTCGGTGACAGCCTTCAAGGAATCTAAACCATTTTCTGTTACCCCTAAAAAAAATATCCTACATACTTATATGAATATTTTTAACTTTTTCCATAAAAACTGCTTCAATAAAATTTGCATAACTTTTCTTTGATGGTGCAATTTAAAAATATTATATCAGTTTAAAAAATAATGCAATATAATAAAGAAATGCAGAAATTACACATAGAGAGATAATCTACTCAAATTTAGTATATTTTTGTATTCTTCCCTATGCTAAGAAATACAGACTAGTTATAAAACCAAATGAAAAAGCAAGAAATTACCTTGAACTTCATGAGGCTGAGGTGCAAGTGAAAAAGATGGTGCTTTGAATATGCCTTCTCTGATCTCAGAAGCAGAAAAGTCATCCCTTGCTGTAAACATGTTAATATCTGAATATTGAGGTTTTTGCTTACTATTGCGATATTTCCATGAGTTCCTTTCATTAATTTCTCTTTGGACAATTTTTACTGAGCCAATACTGGAATCCAAGTTTGCACTGTTATCAGAATAAGTATTCCCATGTGTATTGTCAGATATTTTAAATAATCTGCCAAAAAGAAAAAGAAAAAAGAAAAAAAATGTTTGCACTTGTAACAGCTGCTTAGAATATGAAAAACTAGCATAAAATTGGTCTCTCTAAAAATACCTTAGATTATGATTTATTCAAACACAGAAACTAATCATTCTCCTAAAATATGACTTGCTAAGTTTACCACTGACTTATTCTTTTCACTTTCCCAAAACTCAGAAAAATCCATTTGTGGCAGCCAGCTTCTAAGATAGCCCCAATGCTCCCTGTCTCCTGGTATTCACATCTTTCTGTAGTCTCCTACTTCAAATCAGGACTAGCCTATGTGACTAGTGGAGTACTATGAAAGCACAAATATACACGACCTCCAAGGCTAGGTCATAAAAGACATTATCGTCTCCTCATGGTCTCTTGGATCACTCACTCTGAGGGGAACTAAACTAGTACATCATGAGAAAATTCAAGCAACTTTACGGAGAGGCCTATGTGGACAGATACTGAGGCCTCTTGTAAGTAACAAGCACAAACTTCCCAAACACTATTCAATAATCATTTCAGTATAAGAAATACTTTTTTACAAAGTTCTGGAAAACACAGAAAGTCCATCTTTACAATATCATTATGATTGTAATTTATTATATTAGACTGATAAAAAGACAATCCATCAAAGTAATCTGTTCACAATGGCCCTAAGGGATGAAGTGACCATTAAGGTTCCTAATACAACTCTCAATCTTATAAGTAATGGGGATGACAGCAGGTATTAGTCTTATAGAATTCTGTAAGAAATGACACCTATACAAATACTATAAAAACACAGAGTACTTTCGAAATTATTTTTACCAGTAATCTTAATGACATGTTTCATATAAGAAAGAACCAGTCTTCCAAGAAACTAGGGAGAGACATTTATTTTAGAACTGTAGAGTTCTATCTTTGGAGATAGAAAATTCAAAAGCAGATGGTTAGTCTAAGATAATATAGTAGAATACCATTATGAAATGGTATTGAGGGCAAGCAAAATACTTATGCCATAGGATGACTCCTTGCTATATGTTGTGATATAGGTTAAAAGCATAGACTTTGGAATCAGAAAAAACTGAGTATAAATCCAAAGCTCCTCCACTTTCTAGCTATGTGACTTTAAAGTTAGTTTGGGTTTTAAAATGCAAAAATTGTATACACATGATAGTTATCTAAATTCTTTGGACCTCAGATTCTTCCTAGGTCCTTTAGAACTCCCACTACACAAATTCCCCTATGTCCTCAATTTCTTCACTGATTATTACTATCCATTCCCTGGTCATACTAAAAATATTGCTTTGCCTTGGAAATCTCTTGCTCCTTGAAAAACACAAGTTCAACGTACTTGAAGGTTGAGAGTCTGTCTTCTTCACCCAAATCTACTTCATTATTTTTTCCATTTTCTCAGAAAAGTATCTGTGCTATCTAGCTATGCAACCTTGTAACCCTACTTATGACATATATCACACACATATGCATCTCTGATCACTTTAGAATTTTTTTCTCTCAATCTCAAATTCTGCCATCATCTGGGTTACTTCAACATTCATGTAGACAACTCATTCAAAATTCTACACTCAGTTTTTCGTAGACATTCATCTCCAGTGGCTTTCTCCCTCACACAATCTCACTCACTTACTCTCTCACCTTGGACACTGTTAGTATCCAGAACTTCTCCTCCTCTCAAATCAATCATTATGATATATTATTTTCTCACTACAACCTCCTATCCTTTTAGCTTGTTTGCTCAAGGTAATAATGAGGTCAAAGAACAAATTTACTATAATTAACCTCTTTTCTCCAAAACCATCTTCCCCTTCTCTTTCTCATCCACCTTTAATAGACTTAGAATCTATGACCTACCTATCTTTTTAACCACTCTCTTATCAATATTCTAAACTCAGCTTCCCTTTATACTTTATCATACTTATCTTGTAAAACCTCAATCCTATATGAATCTAACTTTTTTTATATATAATTGCAGCCAAGCAGTGGAAACACTACTGGAAAAAGCACAACTATTACATAGATGAATAATATTAAAATTTAGAGTCATCATCAGCAAAACTGCAGATAAAAGATCAATATACAAAAATCAATTGTATTTCTAGGTATTTGCAGAAGTCAATCTGAAAAATAATTTTTAAAATCCCATCTATAGTAGTATCAAAAAGAATGAAATATTTAGGAATAAATTTAACAAAATAAGTGTAAGAGTTGTCCACTGAAAACCATAAAACATCATTGAAAAAAATTAAAGAAAACCTAAATAAATGGAAAGATATCCCACGTTTATGGATTGGAAGACTTAGAGATATCAATACTCCTCAAGTTCATCCTCAGATTCAACACAATCCCTATCAAAATCCCAGATGGCTTCTTTGCAGAAATTGGCCAGCTTACCCTAAATTCATAAAAAATTCAAAGAACTGAGGAGCCTAGGTAAAATGGCATATATGACAGAGGCTTTGTTTTTTCCCGCTTGCAACTTCATCAAAGTTGTTGACAGAAACAAAGAGCAAACAGCAAGCAGAGTCACCTGGGATCAGATGAACAGAAGCCCTACAACTAGAGAGAAAAATAAGAAATCGCCCAGCAACAGTAGAAGGTAGGAGTGGGTGAAGACATGAGGTTGCCAGGTCCTGAGCGGCAGAGTGGGACATAGGCTAAGGCAGCTGCATCTGGCAACTGCAGGCAGTCCTCTTAAAGGGGCCGTGTCCATAACCAGACTTCGCAGCGACAGACTCACTCGCTGGGTTGGCTGCTCGGGGGGCACCAGGGACTTACAGGGAGACACTGAGTTGTTGGAGCGAGGGCAGGAGATGAGGCTTTCTCCCAGGCAGAAGTGCTCACAGTATCCATCATTCCTCTTTTGAGCTTTCCCTTCTCCCAGTCTGCAGAGGCAGCACCACCATAGCTGAGATGTCCTCAAACTGGATAACAGAGGTAGCTTCTCCCAGAGGGTTCTCTCATACTTTGCCTCCCCCAAATAGCAGCCATACCCAAGCCACATCCAGTTGTATCCTTGGCAAGTCCATTGCTCCTTGCTGAGCAGCTCCAAGCCCCACACTGGTAGCAGCTGGCTTTGGGTTCTGGTATGGCCTCTTGAGGCAACTATAAGTACAGCATGTGTGGATTGCTTTATGAATCTTAAAAGATGGTCCCGAAGGGGCACAGGTTGGGGCTTAAACTGCAACTGAACCCCTCTCGGGATTGTGCCACTTGACACCTACTACACAAAGCCACACTAATAATACCAGGAGACTTAGGAACTTTGCTTAGTACATAGAAGCAGACACAGAAAGGCAGCCAAAATGGGGAGACAAAGAAACAGAAACCATATGAAAGAACAGAACAGAGATCTGGGAAAAATGGAGTCAAGCAATCTAACAGATGCGGAATTCAAAACACTGGTTATAAAGATGCTTAATGAACTTAGGGGAAGAGTAGATGAACTCAGTGAGAACTTTAACAAAAAGATAAAAACATAAAAATGGTAATGGAAATTATAAAAGGGAACTAGTTAGAAATGAAGAACACATTATCTGAGATGGAGTGTATATCAGAGAGAATCAAGAGTGAATGAAGAAGAGGATCAAACCATCAATATAGAGAATGGGGAAGCCAAGGACATCCAATCCGAACGGGAAGAAAAAAGAAGCCAAGACTATAATAATTTAAGGAGCCTATAGGACAGAATTAAATGTGAAAACATCCATGTTATAGGGGTACCTGAAGGAGAAGAAGGAGAACAAGAAGTTGAAAACCTACCTGAAGAAATGATGGACAACTTCCCAAATCTGATGAAAGAAATAGGCATACATTCCCAAGAAGCTAAGAGAGTCCCAAGAAAGAGGAACCCAAAGAGGCCCACATAATTGTTAAAGACACATAATCGTTAAAATGCCAAAGGTTAAATACAAAGAGAGAATCTTAAAGCAGCAAAAGAAAAGCAGTTACTTACCTATATGAGAGCATCCATAAGACTGGCAGCTGATTTCTCAAAAGAAACTTTGCAGGACAGAAGGGCTTGGCACAAAATAGTCCATGTGATGAAAACCCAGGATCGACAACCAAGAATACTTTATCCAGTAAAGCTATCATTTAGAGTTGAAGGACAGATAAAGAGCTCCCCAGACAAAAATAAGCTAAAGGAATTTATCACCACCAAGCCAGTATTACAGGAAATGTTGGAGGGACTTCTTTAAGAAGAAAAGTCATGTATCAAAAACATGAATAAAGAATGGTAATAACTACATACCTATCAACAAGTACTTCAAATGGGAAAGAATTAAGTGCTCCAATGAAAAGATAGGGTGGCTGAATGGATAAGAAAGGAAGATCCTTACATATGTTGCCTACAAGAGACTCATTTCAGATTAAAAGACACACATAGACTAAACGGAAAGGGATGGAAAGATATTGCTTCCATGGACCTAGAGGATATTGTGCTGAATGAAGTAAATCAGAGAAACACAAATATCACATGACAAATGTGGAATCTAAAGAACTAAACAACAAAAATGGAAACAAACTCATAGATACAGAGACTATTTTGAGGGCTACTAGATAAGAGGAATTTGGCGGGGGGACGGTGAAAAAGGGCAAAGGAATTAAGAAGTACAAATGAATAGTTACACAATAGACATAGAGATATAAGTGTTGCATAAGGAAAATAGATAACAATGTTGTAATAAATATGTAAGGGGGATAAAAGGTACTAGATTTAGTAAGGTGATCACTTTGTGAATTATATAGATCTCTAATCACTATGCTGTAAACTGAAACTAATATATTATTGTATGCCAACTATAACTGAAAAAAAACCTCATTGAATTGTACAATGTAAACATGAGCAACTAATTGTCTATTATATTTCAATAAAGCTGGAAAAAAAGAAAAAAATCAAATAATTCAATTAAAAAATTGTGAACACACATTAGTATCAGAGAATAAGAATTGATTGGTGTCAGAAACCGCCCAGATCTTGCATTCACGGTCAATTGATTGCCAATAAGGGTGCAATGACATTCAATGGGGAAAAAATAGTTTTCTCAACAAATGGTGCTTGAACAACTGGATATCTATATGCAAAATAATGAAGTTGGACTCTTACCTTGCACCATATAAAAATAATTAACTCAAAACGGATCGTACACCTAAATATGAGCTAAAATTATAAAACTCTTAGAGGAAAATACAGGAGTAAGTTTTCACAACCTTGAATT
The DNA here is from genome assembly GCF_000151845.1 of Pteropus vampyrus. NCBI lineage: Eukaryota > Metazoa > Chordata > Mammalia > Chiroptera > Pteropodidae > Pteropus > Pteropus vampyrus. The sequence goes on from NW_011888803.1 coordinate 12,806,345, forward strand.
ATGCAATTGTTTCTCAGATATGACACTAAAAACTCAACAACAAAAAAATTTAGATAAATTGGGCTTCATCAAAATTAAAAATTTTATACTGCTAAGGACATCATCAAGAAAGTGAAAAACATATACACAATGAGAGAAAATATTTGTAAATCACATTGCTGATAAGGGACTTTTATCTAGAATACATGAAGAACTCTTAAAACACAATAATAAAAAGATAAATAACCCAATTAAAAAACAAGCAAAGGATCTGCATAGACATTACTCCAAAGAAGATATACAAAGAGCCAATAATCACATAAAAATGACTAATGCCCAACATCATTAGTCATTAGGGAAATGCAAATCAAAACCACAATAATGTGACAACATGAATGAACCCAGAGGGTATTATGCTATGTGAAATAAGCCAGAGAAATACAAGTACAATATGATCTCACTTATATGTGGAATCTAAAGAACAAAACAAATGAACAAACAAAACAGAAACAGACTCATAGATACAGAGAACAAACTGATGGTTGACAGATGGGAGGGGAGTTGGGATTCTGGGTGAAAAGGGTGAAGGGATTAAGAAGTACAAATTGGTGTTAAATAAAAGTCATGCGGATACAAAGTACAGCATAGAGAATATAGTCGATAATATTGTAATAACTATATGTAGTGCCAAGTAGGTACTAGACTAATCAGGAGGATCACTTCATAAATTATATAAATGTCTAACCACTACGCTCTATATCTGAAACTAAAATGAAGTAATATTGAATGTCAACTGTAATTTAAAATTTTTTAAAAAATTTTTAAAGAAATAATGACCAGTTTTCTTACTGGAAAAAAAAGACACACAGTGAGATACTTCACATCCACTAGGACAGCTATAGTAAAAAAGACAGAGGTTAGTAAGGATGTGGAGAAATTGCTAATGGAATTGTAAAGTAATACAGTTACTTTAGAAAACAATTTGGCAGTTTCTCAAAAAAATTTATAAATATAGTGTTACCTTATGATTCAGCAATTCCACTTCTAAGTATAAGTACAAAAGAATTAAAACATATATTCATACAAAAACTTGTACATGAATGTTCGTAGCAACATTATTCATAATAGCCAAAATCTGTAAACAACCCAAATGATCATCAACTGATAGATGGATAAATGATTGTGGTATACTCATTCAATGGAATATTATTTGGCCACAAAAAGGAATAAAGTAATGATACATGACATAAAATAGACAAATCTTAAAAATGTTATGCCAAGTGAAAGAAGCCAGATACAAAAAGCCAGATATTTTATGACTGTACTTATATGAAATACCTAGAATAAGTAAATTGATAGAAATAGAAAACAGGTTAGTGGTTGTGGGGGCTAGGATGTGAAGAGAGAGTAATGGGGAGTAACTGTTAATGAGTACAGGGTGTCTTTTGGGGAAATAAACATGTTTTAAAATTAGATAGTAGTGATGGTTGCACAACTCTGAATATTCTAAAAATCATGACTTCTATACTTCAAAAGAATAAATTTTATAAGTGAATTATATCTTAATAAAGCTGTTACAAAAAAATTCATAGACACCAACCTTAACTGGACCCTTTACAGTGTCCAACAATACTACCATTATTCTAATTAAATTGCTTTCCCATTCTCCATAACTTTTTCCATTCTTCTCATACTTCCTCAATACCCCTACTTTTTCCCTCAAACTCCATAGATTACCTCACTTCTTATGTAATAGAGAAAATAAAAACTATCAACTAAATCTCTTCTGAATCCTAAACACATATATCCAATTGCCTATTTGGACAATTTATAAGTACCTAAAATCAACATGTCTAAATCTGTACTCATCACTTTCCTCCAAATCTGTTCTTTCTTACAGTTTTCTATTTCAAGAAAGGGCACTACTATCTTTCATCATTCTGGCTCAAGCTGGAAACCTATAAGTCGGGTCTCATATCCAATAATCATTTAAGTCCTGTGAGATTCTATCTTCTAATTTTAGTATATGTGCTGCTGAAGTGAGCACTCTATCTTCTAAATAACTCTGAACTCTCTCATTCCTGCTACCACAATCCTAGGACAGCCTACCACTCTTTTTTACTAACAAAATAACTATCTAAGTGGCCTTTCACAATGTATTCTAGCTCCCTTCTAATTCATCATACTGGACTGTGGTTCAGTGGGGCTAAAGTACAACCCAAGAATCCAAATTTTTAACAAGCACTCCAGGTGATTCTGATGCAGTGGATCCATGGGCCACGGTTTAAGGGTCACCGCCTTAAGGAAAAGTACAAAATGTTTATTATCATTTTCAAGATTCTGAATGACTTGGCCCCTCCATACCTAACCTCTTACCATTCTCTCTTACTTTAAACTAAAGAAATTTTCTAAGAATAGGCCAACCTCTATGCTACCTTAGGAATTTGCACATACATATTCCTTCTGCCTGGAACACTCTCCTTCATTTGCACTTAGTTTTACTCTTTTCCTCCTTAAAGTTACGTTTCAGTACCATCTCTTCAGGAAAGCCTTACCTGAGAGTCCAGAACAGATTAAGTTTCCATATTATACGGTCTAACAGCTGTTCTCACAGGATGGTGGAGATTCTTTCAGGGAGTTCATAAGATCAAAATTTTCATAATACTACTAAGGCATTATTTGTCTTTTTCTCTCTCATTCTCTCACTAGTTTATATGGAGTTTTCTAGAGGCTCTAAGTCATGTGATATCACAACAGACTGAATGCAAAAGCAAATATGAAAATCCAAATATCTTCTATTAAGCTAGAAATTAAAAATATTTACAAAAACATAAAACAATGCCACTCTTCTCATTAAATTATTTTGTTTTAGAAAATAATTTTTAATATAAATACATTGTTTATATGGGCAAATAGTACATTCTTTGTTACCCGAAAATAAATTAGTAAATAAATATTTTTCAATTTTTTAGTTTTAATTTCTAATATGGTTAAATATCAACATTTAAATATTTTCTTAAAACCATAGAAACAAAAGCTTTTTGGGAAAATCCTCAATAATTTTTAAGTGTAAAAGAGTTCTGTCAAGAAAAAGTTTGAGAACCTCTCCTCTAACCATCTACTTCATCAAAAATAATTGTTGTACTGTTAATTACAGTTATTTACTATCAGTATTTCTGCTAGTAAATTTTAAGCTCTCTGAAGATAAGAACCTACTACTAGAATCTCAAAGTTAATAGAATGTCTGGTACATAGCAGACTCTATTTGTAGTTGATGTTTTTCTCATTCAAATTCTACCATATTTTATACTTTTGGACATACACATAAATATTCAACTTTATTACTGAATGTTATTTATTTAATTAATTACCTTTTCTGGAAGGCTGATGGGCTCTCTCCTTTATCTTCTGAAAAATTAACTAATTTTGTATCATCTGCAATATTTTTCTCAGGTGCTATCTCAGTGCCAATGTGATTTTTTAATTTCTGAGAACCATATGTCAGCTTGCCAGAAACATGTGATAAGTCATTGTTACCTGCCCCTCCTAAATTGAGAACATCTTCTTCATACTTCTTAGAGGGGAAGGCAAACTGAAATTTTTGTGTTGGTGAAATATGATTTGTGTTTTCATTAGTTAGCTTTAAATTCGATGTCAACATTTTTTGCCTCTTTTCCAGACCTATGAAATGAAATATATTAATTACTAAATGTTCTCCATGAAAACAAATTTTTGAAATGATAATGGAAAAATTTAATTAAAATTTTCAAGAGTTTACTAGGTAAATATAAAAGCCAAAAGAAAAGTATTAGTGCAATAACAAGATAACCTGTAATAACATATATGGTTTTGAAATATAGCTGACTGTTCCTCCTATGGTATAATATATTACTGAAGGGCCCTCGGAAATTAAGAATTATTGAAATTAAAATTTAAATTTATACAAAACCTACATTATAAAATAAGTTTAATTCCTGATCCACAGAAATAACCATAATTGGAATATTTAAGTATCTTATGTACTACAAATGATATAATTATATAATTATGACAATTTCTAAATTTATATAAACAATTTACACACAGAAAGACAATGACCAATCATAAAAAATGTTACTGAATATGATTCAGTATTAAAATATATGATACAATGCTTTTTGTAATATTGCCTCTAAAATGAAGATAAATGTTTTTGTCAGTGTGACAAAATGTTTAAATTTTTTTAATAGAGACTTTATAAACTTCCTCGAAGGTTTAAGAGGAGTATGGAGGCCTTATTAGGGCTTAAATTTGCTTTACTATCTCTATATATACACAATGGTATATATACTATATATTCTATGTATTATTTGGTACATACAAGAACATATATATTTGCATTTATAAAATGTTATAAAGCTTAATAAAATGTACATGCATGAACCTACCACCCAATTTAAAAATCAAAAATTTTATATTACATTAGATCACGTATATTGCTTGAATGTGCTTATTTTTAGCTTTATAAAATGATGTCGAATTATATATAATCTTCTGCATCTTCTTTTTTTCCTCTCAATATATTTCAGAAATCAAGTTTCTTAAACCAGAGGATCTTCCCTTTAGTAAAGGGCAAAGCAAAAACTAAATAGCAGTGATAGTTTTAACGGTAAGAGGAAACAATAGAACAGGTGTATGATACAGTGTATTGCGTGCATATAATATGCATATGTATGTATAGAGAAGGAAAATGTTTTAGATTTTTAAGATTTGGTAAGCACTATTTTGAATAAGAGAAGTCTCTAACTTTCATTTTATTCCATTAAAATAAAGGAATTAATTTTTTAATGTTTTACTAGATTTTTTTATATTGACATGAGCTGTATGGGTTTGGCTTCACAATAAATATGTGATAATTTACCTAACAGTTTATGATTTTCTATTTCTTCTTCTAATGCTTGAGTAGCTGGAATTTCTGAAATCAATGGAGCAGGTGGGAGATACCAATCCAATGATTTTTCATAGTCTGGAGAGCTATATAAAATATAAAAATGTGAATATATACATTAATAAAGCTATAACATCACAAGCTATGTATTAATTAATTAAATATCACTTAATTACAGACTCTTAGAAAATCATCCTATAAACTAACTTTCTGCGATAACTTTGATTTATCCCTATACAGCAGTGTTCTAGATCTTTTGCTCCTTGTGTTTCATAGGATTGATACTGCTGTGAAATATGCTACCTAAGTAATGGCTATAAATGCATCTCCTTTTCTCCAATTCAAATGTTTGTGACAGGAATCTTAAATATGCTCCAATATAAAAAAGATAAAAATAGTAAATCATTCTGAAACTTTAGCATCTTCATTATTACAAGTGACAAATTACTTTTGACATACCTCATAACTAATCATGGGTCATCAGCATAAATGACACCATTATTGGTATTTCAGAGTATTCCTAAAACACTATCATAAGTTAATGTCCTAACCCAAATATTCTTGGTCCAGAACTATCTAAGAACCACAGAAAACCCAAGAAACCAGCTGAAACTGACAATCACTTTGTAAGCCTACAGTAATTGATGAGATTTTCACTACCTTCTTGGCATTGTTAACTAACTATCTTTCCTTAGGATCTTTCAGCTGTGATCTTATTAATATATAATGCTTTAATATTTTCTTTCCAATCAAAGTTGACTTGTCTTTCATTAGAACAAAAAGATAAGTATTAGGTGACAGTAAATAAAGTTAAGAAGAGCACCATATATACTGACTATGCCAAGTCCCAAGGATGTTATGATTTATTTCTTATCTCTTCATTTAAGATTTCAAACTCTTATAAATAAGAGCTACTCCTGCTATATTTTCCAAATCAAAAATCTACATCACATTATCTGACATTATCTGACAGATTATCTGACAAAAGGCCAAAGCAACTGAAATTTACGACTATGTAGGAGGGTCCTCGAGGTCATCCCAGGGTCAATGATTCCCTAGGACTTAGCATATAGTTTTATTCATGACTATGGCACTCAGGAAAAACCAGACATGAGCTTCGAAGGTCCTCTCTCAGTAGGTATCCTTAATTCCCCCAGCAACAAGGTGTGACAGCATACGGGAAATGTTGCCAATGAGTGTTTTTGTTAATGCCCAGAGTTTTTATCAGGAGCTAATCACATGGGCATCCCCTCTCTGGCACATACCTTAAATTCCACATTCTCAGAAGAAAAGCAGATGTTCAACATAAACCATATTATTTGTATGGACAGCTTATGCACAGTGAGCCACTCTTACCAGATAATGATGAGAAATTTCCTAAAATCTAAGTTGGCAGACTCCAGTGTAAGGCCAACCTTGTAAGCAGACCTTTTCAAGACAGCAGTTCAGGCCTGATATATTAACTCTTTTCTGCACAGACTATTCCAGAAAATCCAAGATATAAGTTAACAAGATACAAAAAAACACATCTAGCTCTACTGTTCAGCCTCCCCATAAAGTAAAATCTTCCTTATGATTTCCCTGTTTTCCAGAGGTGCCATCATTTTCCCAGACACCAAGAATCCAATATAGTATAATTTTTTACCCAGTATATCCAGATACCTACCAGGCCTTATTGCATCTTATAGTTTCTTGAATTTATCATATTTCCAGTCACTATTCTAATCAAGGCTTTAATCAACTTATGTCTGGTTGAAAACAATACTGTTTTAACTGCCCTCACTGCCTCCAGGGTTTCTCTAATATATTTTACACACCTCTCACATTAATTTAGAATTGTTTTCATCATATTATTCCATTCAAAACCCTTCAGTGGTATCTAAATAATGCTAAACTTCTGAGTGGCCCAAGGCCACCTTAGTTGTAACTCTCCTACATGTACCTTATAGTCCAAACCAAAGTGAACTACTTGTATATCAAATAGATAATAATTCTGTCCCATCTCATCTTCATTCAAAAATATGTCCTTTACTAGGCTTGCGCCTGTACCTGACCCTACTACCATATCTACCTATAGAAGTTCAACTGTTTTATTCACTCATTAATCCATTCAACAATTATTTACTGAGGACTATGTGCCAGGCACTGTTGTATGTACTAGCGCTTACACTCATTCAAAATTCAGCTCAAATCCTGCCTTCATGAAATCTTCCATGTTCCCTAAGATTTTTTTCTTCCTTCCTTCTTAAGTACTAATTTAACCTATGTTTATCATAATCTTCTTTGTATTGTGCGTGTCCGTGTGAATGTCTATAGATATAAAATAGCAAGATGACAGATGATACATACATACACACACACACATACATACATACACACATACATACATACATATATACTATATATATGCTACCCCCTCTAGATTGTAAACACTTAAAGGTTTTGTTTTTATCTCCATTTAAACTGATAGTACAGAGTACAGTGCTTTGTATAATTAAGAATGTTATATAATAAATATTTGCTGATTCAATTCTACGGCTTTAAACACATATATAGTCATGTCCAAGATCCTAATTCTGGTCTTTATCCTCCACCATAATCTATCCTTAGCTTACTTTTCTAATGTTATTCCCGAATTTTCTATCCCAAGAGACTTCTCTATATCATCTCCTAAAAGTACTGTGAATTGTCCCATCTCTATTCTTTTTTTCTTGCTGTGACACTCTACCTTCAAATGCCCACTTCCTCTCTGTATAGAATTATCAAATTCTTCAAAGCCTCCTGAAGTCTTCCCCTACTACCGTAAAGCATGATCTAACTAACTTGGCTCAAGTCTCCTTTCAAATGTAAAATTTTATTGTATGAATACAGCATTTGCTTTGCACTCTTTTTGACTCCGTATTTATTGTTAGAAGAGCAAACCTACATGCCAATTTGCCCAGGCCAGTCCTGATTAACACCTGTTGTCCCAGTTGGATGCAACTCTTTCACTCTCAAAAGTGTTCTAGTCTGGATGATGGATTACATGGTCACATTATTTTTTAATGAACTTTCCATATTTGTTTTTCATCTCCTCAAGTAGATTTTAAGTTTTTGAAGTAAAAGTCTGTTTCAATCTTTTTATATCCCTTCACCATTCAACCAATACTTGAACTAATGTTTGAATGAATACAAGAATAAAGCAATAAATAATAAAATTTGCTCAATGCTTCATTTAAAAAAGATAATATTATAGAACAAATACACAGAAAACTTAGAATTCAGAGAAATACACGTGTGAAAATCCATAGACGTCAGTACTTAAAGGACTACATATTCTCCATTCTTATTTCCTTGGTGCCACATCTTTATTTCTGCTCCTACTTCCTGCTTGTGCTGAATTTACCTATTACTCTTAACCTTTGGAATATTGCCTTTTCTGTTTCCAAAAGGTGTCATCAGTACTCCTGTCCTGAGCTACTCTAACCATTACTTCTTTACCTTAGCCAAAAATTATTTGAAAAGAAATGCAAATAAATGCAAGCCAAATAGATTAGAATCTAGTCTATTTTTAAAATTACAACATGTAAAATGTTAAACTTTAGTTACTCCCTTATATTTGAATTTCATGTTTACCAAACATACACCTGAAATATCATTCTATCTATCACTCATTTTTATTTGTATATTTACCAGAGAAAATTAAAACTCTTTAAAAATAAAAAATCAGTAAAGCAATATACTATGTTATCATTCTTTAAGGAAGACTTACTTTTCAGCTTCATCTGTTTTTTCGAAAAAAAAATTATCCAAAGAAAACAAGGAGTCATTTGATTTCAGCATCTTAAAAATTAATTGGACTTTGTCATAAACCTAAAAATAAGGAAAAAGCAGTTTATATTTTATTTATGAAGATGTAAAATAATATTTCTGGATACATAAACTATAATCGTGTTTTCCAGAATAACCACATACTACCTTGCCTGCTGTATCTTTCACAATTTCCTCCAAAGCGCCTCAATATTCAAATACATTATTCTGTATTCTCCACTCAATTCATGTATATTCACAGTTGTAACCCTCTCTTCATACTGCATCAAAGCTTAGAATGTGTTTTCTCCCATTCTTCACCCAGCAAATCTACCAGTCCTTTCTCGTACAGCTCAAATGTCATTTCTCCTTCAAAGGCTTCTTGTCCTCTTCCAGAAGCCAAGACAGAAGTAATCACTCCTTTTGGGCTTTTATATTACTGATTAATACCATTGTTTTCAGTTAGGATAGTACATTTTATTGTGAATGTGTATCTCTCTAATAACACACTATGTAAATATGCAGGGAAATAAAGGGGGAAAGGTAGAGGGATATTGATGAAACAAGATTGCGAATGAGTTGATAATTGCTAAAGCTATGTAATAGGTATGAAGTTCGTTATTAAGTTCTGTATATGTTTATGTATGCTGGAATTTTTCCAAAATAAAAAACCTTACAAGTTTAACATATATATGTTTGTTTACATTCACATTGCATAACACATACAAATGTTTATGTTCTTTTTTAAAAAGTTAATCTTTACATTCAGAGATGTTATCTACAGGATAAAAACATTCAGCATTGGCTACATAGGAATATAGTAAAAATCTAAGGTGTGACAAAGCGTCAAATTTGAGAGGAGACAGTAGAACCATTTTTATAGACACATATTTTGCTTCCTTCACGTTGCAATTTTTCTCTCTACACATGAACGCTACATCCCAATTTTTTAATAAATTCTGAAACATAATAGAAAATTCTATGTAACAAAACATGAATCAGATGCACAAATCATAAAACATAAATCACAATTCTATTTATTCGGTGATAGTTAATACATTGTAAATCTTAGGATAGAAACTAAAATCAAACACTACATGAGCGCCACCTCGCGGAGACATCCATGTTACTAAATAAGATTATGTCCCTCCAATTTTGAGTTCTCCCTGATGTGGGGATGATACGTGTGGGAGTAGGTAGGGAGGAAGGAATGTTTCCACACGCAACCCTGACAAAAAGCTACGAAGAGGGCCAAATTTGTGTATACCTTATGTTGTGGGGTCTTTTATTGTCTTAGTTGAGTTTTCCCCCCTTCCACCTGTTTAACTTAATCGTTCTCTTCATTTTTCTCAATGTATTAATCACTTAGTCACGAACAAAAAGAAACAGTAAAATATAAACAAATTAGCATGGTTCTACAAATGTCTAAAACAATTTGACTATATGAACAATGGAAGCCTAGGGTAAGAGGGCAGAAGGCAGAAGGGAGTCACTCAGAAATATACTGAGGATATTTTTAAGTAAACAATTTCAGTACTTGAAAACAATTACCTGATAATTTCCATCAACTCTGAAATTTAAAAATTTACTCCCCAAACCTTTAATGTTGTTTTAAAATGTGATTTTTTTTCTAGTTCAGTAGTCATGTAATCAAATCAGGAAGGTTCCAAAAAGCCATAACTTTGGCATTTTCATTATGTAAATAAGTTATTTTTTAAACACATAGGTCCTACAAGGGACCTTGCCACATTTCTATATGAATTTGTGATTGTAGGAGATGCTAGATTTTGAATTAATTAAATTTTAGGTTTAGAGTCAGATTTCCTAAATTTCCCTGTTAGATTACTTTTTCTTTTTTTTTTTTTTTACAAAGTTTTAGTTTCAGCATGTGATATAAAATTATATTTCAAAAAATGATTTATTTTTAAGTCTATGCTTCTGCTCTAATCACTCTTAAAATACTCAAAATGCATCTGTGACTACATAATTTGTTGTCCGCTGAGATGACCTTCACCTTATCTAATTATCTTAGTGACAATTTAGTATTTTCTTACATTCTGTAATTTTTACTGTATGAAATGTTCAGATCTATCACTCCTTACAATTTTTACTCCGAAATATACTCCTTATTTCAAGAGTTCAGAAGCCCCGTTATAAAATATTGATCTACCAGAAATCGGTAGTGGGTGAAGAAGTTGAGACCAACAATCACCGGAAAAACCAACCACCACAAATGACTGCAAAGAATTTCACAAAGTAAGAGAAATAAACAGGGGAACAAATTACCCGGAGTCTCTGAGACTTGGCCAGGGAGACTTTACAGTTGGGGCCCCTGATCCCCACCATCTCCCCCAGGTTACCCACGCTGGCAGCAAGCTCCAGCTGGGAACCGAATCAGGGCCTGAAGCAAAAATATCCTTACGGGTTTTCCGAGGACACTCGCGGCCGCAAGGCAGGGAAGCTTCGGGGCAGGCTGTATGATCCAACACCCCAGCGCCCCCGCCGGCCACCCCGCCCACAAGACCGCGGTTCCCACCGCCGTCAAAGTGGCTACGATACACGCTCCGGTCCCACCAGCTCAAGACCGAAACGCACCTGGAAATAAACACTGGGGGCTCCTGGACCAGCCCAACAAAACGCAGACCTTTGAGGGGCCGCCTGCCTGCCCGCCGGCCCCACGCGAGCGGGAGCTTGAGGCCTCGCCGGCTTCTGACTGGAACGCGCTGAGGCGGCGCGCGGCCAGGAGCAGCCGGCTGTCCGACAACTCAGTGCCGGTTGCTGCCCGCCCGACAGCCGGCTTCGAGGGTCAACCACCGCCTGAGCGGCCACTCGTCCCCACCTCCTCGCCTCTGCCTCCCCGCAGGGACCCAAGTCTCCAGTCCCTATGTCCTCGTGAGATGTCTAGGCCCAAATTACCACCGGCTCCCACGGGACATCCGGGACACCGGGCTCCTAGGTCTCGCTCTCCCGCGGGAGTTCAGAGGGCACGGGTTCACGGATTCCTCCAAGGACCCCCAGCCTGGCTAAGGGGAGCTGCAAATAGTGGGTTGTCAGGATCCCCAACCTCTCTCCCTTTCCACTGCTCCTTTTTTTATCCTGAAGTTTATAATGAGTCTTTAATGTAGCCCGTTCTCATTAATAAAGTTCTTAATCCTGGTAACCTTTATCCTACTTTTCCCTCTCTACAAATAAACCTATTCTAGATACCTCATATAAGTGGAATCACACAATATTTGTCCTTTAATGTCTGGCTAATTTCATTTAGAATGTTTTTAAAGTTCATCCATGTTGGAGCATGTATCAGAATTTTATTCCTTTTTGAGGTGGATTATTTCATTGTATATACATTTTGTGTATCCATTTGTCTGTGGCCAGAGATTAGTGTGTCCAATCTTTTGGCTATTGTGAATGATGCTGCTATAAACGTTGATGTACAAATACCTCCTGGAGTCCTTGCTTTCAATTCTATAGGTATATACCTATATATCTTGCTTTTAATTTTGTAGGTATATACCTATATACCTGAGTGGAATTGCTGGATCAGATGATAATTCTAAATTTAATCTGAAAAACCACCAAACTGTTTTCCACACCTATTGTATGACTTTATATTCTCACTAATGGAGCAGGAGGGTTCCAATTTCTCTACATCCTTGTCAACACTTATTATCTTCCATTTTTTACAAATTGTAGCCACCCTAGTAGATGCGAAGTGGTATCACGTTGTGGTTTTGATTTGAGTATCTTGACTGAAGGGAATTTACAGTGATGTTGAGCATCTTCATGTGTTTAATGGCCATTTGCATATCTTCTTTAGAGAAATGTCTGTTCGAGTCCTTTGCCAATTTTTTCGTGTTGTTTATCTTTTTATTATTGAATGGTAGGAGGGTTTTTTTTTATAATATCCTGGCTATTAATCCCATTATCACATACATGATTTGCAAATGTTTTCTCCCATTCAGTAGGTTGCCTTTTTGCTTTCTTGATAGTATCCTTTGTGCACAAAAGTTCTTAATTTTAATTAAGTCTAGTTTTTCCATTTTTTCTTTTGTCACCTGTGCTTTTGGTGTCATATCCATGAAGTCATTGCCAAATCCAATATCATGAAGATTCTCTCCAATGTTTTATTCTAAAAGTTTTACAGTTTTAGCTCTTAAGATTAGGTCTTTGATTCATATGGGGCATTTCATGGACCAACAAGGTATATTATTTCAAATAAAAGGTGTGTGTGTGGATATATATTTCCCAGAAAGACTGGAAGAACTTGGAAGACAAATAATAGATAATCACAACACAGGAACAAGATAAATTTCTGCTACTACAACTGATGCCATGGGTTCTGGCTCATAACTTCAACATAATCGAAATTTTCTCTACTCTGTATCCTCCACCCTTTTAAAATTCTGATCTGGAGAAGTTGATATTGAAAAATTAGTGCTGATGACTCTAGAGAAGCAGAAGCTAAGAAATATTGAGATTTCAGGACTATTTTTCTCTGGGTAACAGCCAGAAATGGATTGTGCTATCGTTGACAGACTTGGGGAAAATAAAGGTAAAATCAATACTGAAAATTGTAGAATTAATGACTGAGAAAAGGAAAGAAAAGAAAAAAAAGAGAAATCTAGTCTGATATGATGAGATTCTTGGGAGTAAAGGAAAATTTTGAAAGTTATGCCCAATTCTGTGTAGGAGACTCCAATGTTATCTATGCCTTTAGTAGATACTTAAATACCAAAAGGATGAATGAATGGAAATCAAAGGATAATTTTTTTAGGGAAAGATGTAGTAAGTCTCTAAGTAACCAACAAAATAAAAGACACAATGGATTAGAAAGTAATTTCTTGAGTTCCAGCTACTACAGAGTATATTTAATGGTGATGCAGAAGAGACTTGTACATATAGTTTAGGAGATCTGTTTGTTTTTCAGGCAGAAATTGACTGCTTCGGTCAAAACGAATTTAAAATATCTTTTGTGCTGCAAAGCCAAGAATGTTGATTCTAATGGGACTGCCAGTAGGGTACTCCAATTAGGCCTAGAACCAGAGCATCCCATAGCCACAGCTAGCCCGAGTGTATTATTACAAAGAGTAAAAGAATCAGTTAATAAAGATTCAATATTCAATGGCTGTTTTTCTGTAATTATATAAGTAGAGTCTAAAGTATGATAACACAAATACTAAAGTAAGAAGCAAACATCCAAGAACAGAAACTTTGGGACAAAGAGCAGTATTTCACACTGAAATAGAATGATTTCTTGATTAAAAATTAATACCACAAAGAGAAAATGGAGACTGGTCACCAGTGTATATTCTCTATGGTAGTTGTATTTAGATTTATGTATACACCAGTGTATATTCTCTATGGTAGTTGTATTTAGATTTATGTAACAAATTGTAGACACTTCTTACAGACTATAGTAGGTTTAGTCATTCTTCTGCCATTATTATAAAGTCCCTGTGTAAATAGAAACTAACACATTTCTTTAGGTGGTTAGTATATGAATACTTGCTATTTCTCTTAAACAGCAATTGTCACCGATATTTTTGTTGTTACCTTTTTGTTTAAATGTTGCAATTAGAAAAAGTATATTTTAAAATCTTGGGCTTTAAATAAATTCCCATTTTATTTGCAACATCTGCTGTTACCCGGAGTGGACTTAAAGTATAAAGATATATCTTTCCTTACACTTCACTCACAAGTGGCCTCTTTCCCAACATATTCATATATACAAATCACATAAAAATATATATAGCAAAGCATATTTTAAACAGCTCTGAAAATTTTTAATTTTTTACTTCTCCCAACCTAACATGTGACTTGCCCTATGTTTTGAATTTTTCTACTCATAGAGATTACATAGCCAGTCACAAACCTCCATGATCTAAAGTGCATGACTGAAAAATCTCTAACATCAGAATGGAAAAATGTATACGTCTCCAAACACAAACAAAACAGTTGTTGTTTTGTTTTTTGATTAAAAAACAAAACAACAACTACAAAAAACTAAACAATTCTTTTCAAGTAACAAAATGTTGGCTTTTTTAGCCTTAGTTATTTGTAAGCGGAAGATCTCAGTTATTTATATTTCTTTTTTCCCCCCTCTTTAATTCCCTCCCACACTCCACTTATTCAACATCCATAGGATGTTGCCGTTTCCCCTTAAGAACTGGATCTCTAAAGGCGGGGCGTCTCCTCCCACACGCTTGCAGTGTGCTCCCAGGGCCTGACACGCACCCAGGGCCTGGCGCACCCAGGGTATTGTCCATGGCTCCACCTGGGGCACAAACCCAGGCCTTCTGCATATAAAGCAGACGCGCTAACCACAACACTATGGAGCCACCCCTATTATTATATTTCTTAATTGATAAATTTCTCAGAGATTTCTTACCTGTGCTTTAATTTCTGAATGCTAAAAATGAATAAAATCTTAGGCCCAATAAATAGTTCCAGCTCCCTCATTATACTGAAAATCTATAGCGAGTGATTTGCTTAAGAGCAAAAAGCTAGTCATTCACTGGCAGAGCCAGAGGACTCAAATTTCCCTGCTCTTTCTAGAAACCATACTAACTCCATTGGACGAGACTTGATAGATAATACATAACATATTGCATTCAGTTTTGGATGACTTGTTTTATAAGAAATGCTGACAAACAAAAAATGTTCAAAGGTGGGAGAACAGCAAGCTTAAGAGCCTATGACCTAAAGAATAAGGCTATCTAAAAAAAAAAAGAAGCAGAGGACAAGGAGTTTGTGAGAGGTAGTATATAATATGGAGAAGAAAAGACTAAGAATATGGTGGCACTTTTCAAATATTTAAGGGACTCTTGTAGTGGAACAAGTAATTTATTCATGCTTTTATGGGCATAATTTCAGAAGGCAGAATCAGGACCACAAAATTAGGGTTATTATTGACTGAGAAATAGATTTCAGCTATGAAGAACAATATGAAAAAGGACTTCCGATTTTTCTTATCAAATGTATCGATAAATAACTATGCACAATAAGCTGGATCCATTTACCACACACAATTCAATGAGTTATCACAGTCATATGCATCAGCAAAATCACCATCTTTAAGAAAATACAGAACATTTCTGGCATCCCCAAGATTCTTTCTTCCCTTTGCAATCAATCCCTTCCTCTGCCCTTGGCCACAGGCAACTACTGCTCTGCTTTTTATCAATATAGAGTAGTTTGCCTTTTATATAAATAGAATCACACATTACATACTTTTTTTGTGACTGGTTTCTTTTACTCAGCTTAATAAATTTCAGATTTATCCTTGTTGTTTTGTATATTGGTGGTTTATTCCTTTTATTTGCTGAGTAGTATTCTATTTTATGTATTCACCACTTTCTGTTTATCTATTCAATGGCTGGTGAACATTGCAGTTGTTTACAATTTTAAATTGTTGTGAACAAAGCTGCTATGAAAATTTGTGTAAAAGTTTTTATGTGGACATGTGTCTTCATTTCTCTTGGGTATATACCTAAGAGTAAAATTAATAAATTGTATGGTAGATGTATGTTTAACTTTTTAAGAAAGTTCCATATTGTTTTCCAAAGTGGTTGTACCATTTTACATCCCCACTAGCAGTATATGAGAGTTCCATCTATATCCTTGCCAACACTTGTTACTGTCAGTCTTTTTCATTTTACCCTTTCTAATGGATGTAACAATATCTTTTTATGGTTTTAATTTGTATTTTCCTGATTACTAATGAAGTTGAGCATCTTTTCATGTATACAAAATAGATATTCTTTATGAGATGTTATTGAGTGGTTAGTCTTATGGTTGAGTTGAAGAAATCTTTATCTATTCTGAATACCAGTCAGTCCTTTGTCAGGTATATGATAGAGAATATTTCTCTCATTTTGTGGTTTGCCTTTTCATGTTATTAATAATGTCTTTCAAAGAAAAACTATTTCATTTTGACAAAGTCCAATTTATAAATTTTCTTTTATGATCATGCCTTTTATGTCTATTTTATTTATAATAGTTTTACAGTTAGCTTTTACCTTTAAATCTACAATGCATTTGAGTAAATTTTGGGTATTGTGTGAAGTAAGGGTTGATTTTTTGTTGTTGTTGTTCATATGGAATCCAGTTTTTCCAACAGTGTTTTTCGATTTTTCCTTTCCCCAATAAATGACTTTGAGTGCTTTGCTGAAAAACAATTGATCATATAAGCATGATTCTATTTACGGATTCTCTAATTCCATTAACGTATAGATCTATGTTTTTATCTTATATGGATATTTATATTCTAAGTACACCATTATATTTAAAGTACATCTCTGGTAGTTAGCAGATGGTTAGGTCTGCTTTTTAACTCATTCTAATAATCTTTGTTTCTTCATTGGAATGTTTAGTCTGTTTACACTTAACATAATTATTAATATGGTTGTATCTAGGTCTACCATTTTGTTAATATTCTGTTTGTCATCTCAACTTTTTGTTTCTCTCTGTTCCATTTCCTGTCTACTTTCAGATTATTTAAGTATTTTTAGATATTTATTTTAGTTTGTCTTTTAATTTTTTAACTATGCCTTTTGACATTTTTAAGTGGTTGCTTTAGGTATTATAATATATATACTCTATGCCACCTGCCTCCACTGTTACTGCATGGGCCTCAGAACAAAGCATCAAAATAAAAAAGGGAGGGGAATTATTCTAGTTATAAAATTAACAAGTTCTGAGGATTTAATGTACAGCATGGTGATGATAGGTAATAATATCATATTATATATTTAAATGTTTCTATGACAGTAGGTTCTACAAAACAAAATCCTGTTGGGATTTTGATTGGCATTGTATAGAATAAACAGATTAATTTGGAGAGAACTAAAATCTTACAATATTATTATTATCAGATTATTTCCTGTATATTAATTTATTTTTTAAATTTCTTTGTCTTATGAATTGGGATATAAAAGCTACAAAAGCAGGAACTTTATCTGTTTTATTTGCTGCTTCATCCCAGACCCTAGAAGAATACCTGGCACATGGTAGGTTCTCAATAAATAGTTTTTAAAGTGGTTAATATTCTGCTGAGATGTCTTTTTTATCCTCCTCTTCCCATTTTCTTGGTCAGTCCAGCTTATTTGTCAGATTTGAAATTATATACCATTTCCTCAGGGGAACCTTTTCTGATCTCCAGACTGAGCCAGGCTCCTCTGTTATCTATCCCCTCTATGACATCCTGTACTTCTTTTTTTTAGCATTTACCTATGTGCTGTTATATTATAATAATAATAATAGTTATTATACAATATTATACAATTATTTGATATCAGTCTCCCATCTAGAATGTAAGCTCTGTGAGTACAAGGACCAAGTCTATCTTAATTTCTTACTCACTGCTATACTCCTAGTACCTGGCCTGGTACCATGTACAAGAGGCCTAGACTCCCTCTGCTGTTTTGTACTGCCAGTTATCCTAACATCCAAAATCTCTCTAGATGTTTCCTGCTGCTTTTATTCCTTGGATTATTCTCTACCAAAATTCCTGGGGTAGAGAGGGGGTCCTTCATGACCCTTATCCCGGACTGGCTGAATCAGAAGACTGTTCTAAATTGGAACTAAGGAGGCTATATTGCTAAGCAACTGTAAGTAACTGATGCAGTGGTGAGTTTGGCACTCACTTCTTCGGATTACATTCATGACATTGTTGCTTTATCTCTTTGCACACCATAATTTTTGTAACACTGCTCTGGGTCCAGTTTCTCTCATCATCCCTGCCCATGTTGTATTCTGCTTTTGCTCTCAAGGCTACATTTTCTCTTTGGCCATCTGCCCTCCAAAGACAGCTGGAAGGCCACCCTGACTGCTTAGTTAAGAACCTCATTAATCTTATCTTTATCTTTCTGGTCACACTGACCACCCTGGCTACAGGGGCCACACACTGTCACAGCTCTCTGATCCAACTTCAGAGACAGTGAAAAGGAAATACTCAAGATTTAGGGAATTTTGAACCAGGAAACTAGAATTTGCTGTCTGTGTGACCTTGAAAATGTCACCTAACTGCTCTTCACCCCAGGTACAATAATACCTACCATCCTCAGTTCAGAAACATTGTGAGGATGAAATGTCGTCACGTATCATGTCAGAACCTTGTAAACTGTAAGTGAATGTATAAATATTAATCATAATTAATAAGCTCAACCATCGAACTCTGTGTGATGGGAGAGACTATTTACCCACTGTGATGTTTAATGGGAAAGAATATCCTTCCTGACACTGCTTTGTTCCTTCTAAGAAATAAACCAACTGGCTAACTTGTCTTCTGTGACTTCAAAATGTCCCATACATAGTCGTTATGACTGCACAGTAAAATCTCTGAACATTTTTGAACCTTTCTATTTTTTATTACTTGTCTGTATGGGTTACACAAACTTGCCCTGGTAAAAGTAATATTTTTCAAGTAATGAAAGTAGAAAAGTCTTAGGTTATTCTTTTGAAAAGCCAAAAGTATTAATCTATTGGGAGAAATAATTATTTCTACCTCTTTAATGAACTTTAATGATCCCTCCCCTCTAATCACTAGCTCTCATTTCCTTCCTCTCTTCTTCACCTCTGCTGTCATTGTCTTATTCAAACCTTTCTTATCCTTAATTTCTCCTGACTTGATTAACTGCCTTCATTTGCTTCCTTTCGATTCTTCCTTATACTGCCAACAGCAAACTATGGCTCGTGGGCCAAAGCCAGCCCACAACACTACAACACAGCCACACTCGTTCTTTATGTATTTTCTGTGGCTGCTTTGGTGCTATAACTGCAGAACTAAGAAGTTTCAAAAGAGACCATATGTCCTGTGTAGTGGGTTGAATGACGGTCCTTCAAAAAGATACGTCCAAATCCCTGGAACCTGTAAATGTTGCATTTTTCAGAAAAAGAATCTTTGCAGATTTGATTAAATAAAGGATCTTGAGATGAAATCATCCTAGATTATCCAGGTTGTCCCTAAATCCAATGATGTATTGTTATTAGAGACACACAGAGGAGAAGGTGATGCGAAGCTGGAGGCAGACATTGGAGTAATATGGCCACAAGCCAAGGAAGGCAAGGAATGCCTAGAGCCACCAGAAGCTGGAAAACGAGAAAGAGATTCTCTTCCTAGGCCATTGATGGAAACATAGCCCTACTGACATCTTGATTTTGGACTTAAGGTCTCCAGAACTGTGAGAAAATTAATTTCTGGTAATTTAATCCACAAAGGTTGTGGTAATATTTTTACAATTGTCTTTGGAAATTAATGTAGCATACGATTCTAAAACATTGACTATCTGGCCCTTCAAGACAAAGTTTGCTGACCCTTGCATCAGAGCCATCTTTTCTAAAATACAAATCTAATCATTACAGCAAAAAATCCAAACTTATTAGCATGACATATGAGGAACTTCTTAACTAACCACTGCCTATTTCCCTAGTTACATGTTATCACTTTTCTTCTTTCTTTCCTCCTCCTTTTCTTTTTTTAAATAAATTCTTAATTTTAAAATACTTTTAGATTTACAGTATAATTGCAAAGATAGTATAGAGGGTTCCTGTGTACTCTGAACCCAGTTTTCCCTTATTAATTTTTGCATTAGTGTAGTACATTTGTCACAGTTAACAAACCAATATAAATACTTTATTATTAACTAAAGCCCATTCTTTGTAAAGATTTCCTTAGTTTTTAGCTATTTCCTATTCCAGAGTCTCATTCAGAATTACACATTATATTTAGTCATCACATCTCTTTCTTTTTATCTCTTTCCCTTTCTTTTTCTTTTCCTTCCTTCTTTCCTTATTTGTTTGTTTGTTTCTGGACATGTGAACAAGCACGGCTTTTCCTTAAAAAATCTAGACAAGAAAACTGAAAATGAAAAGTTAACCAATTAATTAATTTAGTTAAGGTAAATGCTAAGAAAACATAAACAGTGGACAGACCGAAACCACATTAAACAGAGCCATGGTAAGGAGTAATTCTTTTTTTTTTTTTTTTAAGTTTTTTTTAAAAAGATTATTTTTAGTGGGGTTAAAAGTGACAGCAGAAACACTGTTAAGGAAGCTATTTCAATAGTCCAGTTTAGGAGAGATTATAGTGGTTTAGTTTAAGCTGGTACAGTGGAGATGGAATTAGAGATCTTAGCCAAATTCCAGAGATATTTTTGAAGTATAAATGAGAAGACTTGTTAACTGTAGATGTGGAGGATGAAGAACAAAGTGGAATCAATCGCTAACCTCTCAGTATAGATCTTCCATACCCTACTCATACTAATCACTTGTTACTCTTCATATGCTGAGAGCTGAGGTCCCAAGCCCTTTCACATATTGAATCCTCTAGCTAAACACCCTTTTCTCCCCCAGTTATTTCACTGGTAAATAATTTCTCTTCAATATTCTGTTCTCTTTAATATTCTTCACTGCTTCTGGAAGCCTTCCTCTACTTTGCCTTCGTATTCCTCCCTCCACTTCCCCTCCCTGAGTTAGAGGGCTTTCTCTCCTTTCTGTTTCCATAGAACCTGTACATCCTTCTGTGCCAGCTTGTAGTACTCCATATTGTGCTGTTATCATTTGCTTATATATCTGTCCCTTGAAGGCATTGTGTTATATCCATAGTTTAGTTGCTGGCACAGAGAGGAGTAAATGAATGTTTAATTGATCAAATCTTTATTATAATTTCACAGAAACAGAAAAAACATTACTTATAATTATCATATAAAAAAGACATTATCAAAACAATCACTAGTAAATCTAAAATATGATGTCATCCACAGTGTACTTACAATTTCTGATCTTTTGCAAGCACATTCCTTTGTTAAAACTGTGTTCTAAACGAGTCTCTTTCGTTTTAAAATATATTTCATAAAACTCTGTTTTAAGAGACATCTGTAGCAGAGCCATGTTATTTGTAAAGTTTCAGTGTTCATTTCTTAACTCCATTACTCTTTTGGTTTCAAGGAAGAACCATAGTCACCATTTCTAAAAGTTAAGAATCACTCATGTAAGTCAAAGATCTAAAGCCCCAAATTTTTATTAATTGAAAGTTTATGTGTATGTGCCTAAATGTGTTATGTGTGTGTTTCAATTCCTTTTATTTTGGAATACTGTCTTCTGTTACATTTCAACAAAATTAGCTTATGGTTATGTAACTCGTTTAATCAGCTTGATTTATATATTTAATCAGCTAATACTGATTACAAAGGTGTTTTCCTTCTTATAAATAAAAACAGTTGCCTTGTATTTATCTTCATATTAGAAACATGTTTACAATTTGGTTATTTTTTTATGAATAATAGACACTACATTTCCTAAAATCAAGAGCAATTTTCAACAAGTATACTGTGTTCAACTTTTTATAGGTTCCTTTCAAAAGTTTCTCAGGAGAAACTTTTCTGCTTGGTCCTGTTTTCTTGTCTAATTCAAGATATTGTAGTATAAAATACTTAGAAAGCCTGGAGTTGAGGTTGGACAAATGTAGCTATTTTTTAAACCTTTTAAGACATCACAACCTTAAAAATGCTTGCTAGTTCTCTATGAAGGGGCACTCTAGAAGTCTTAACTCCAGAGTGGGAGTCGGGAAAACTGTGCATTAGTTCTAGACCACAGAGGCTCAAATTTGGTCTCTGAACTTATGCAAACTATAGTTTGCTATTTATTCTTATTATGTGTAGGGTACTCTTGTTTAAGTTTACTTGTTAGCTTGAGTCAATAATACCAATTTTGACATTTAAATTCCTATATGGCAGGATCTAATTCTGTTAAACATACTCTATTTTGTATATTTATATGCGTACATATGGATGTCTTAAAAGTAATATTTATGATAATATGGCAACTTTCAAAAGTTCCTTCTGGGAAAAACCATTTCCCTCTCCTCAACATCATCAAACATAGATAAAGTGGTTAGATGGGCCATATTGAGTTGAAAGTTCTCTTTTAATAATCTTCTAATAATCTTTCACTATTAAAGAATTCTGACCTTTGACCCTGCTTTATTTTTAAGGAGAAAATTTGACTCTATCTATGTGGGAGGTTTATCTTTCTAAAAAAAGAACATCTTATTCTCATTAGCTGAAAAGCTGGCTGTAGTCTGGACTCCTCTTTAAGTACAGTTCCCCTGCCACCACCATCCCCAGAGTTTAGATAGGAAGTCTTTTACTTGCATTCCAAACTGGTCCTGTTTGTGTTTAGAGTAAATCAACTATATCCAAGCCAACTCATTCAAAATGCTGTTAAGCTTTTATTAAAGATCTTCAGGGCAGGATGATTCACAGCATCTCTAGTAATAACCATTAGTCTGGGAAGAAGAAGGTGAAGGAGGAGGAGGAGGAGGAGGAGATGAGAGAGGAGGGGGAGTGGAGAGCAAATCCTTAGAAGAGCCTTGAAAACAATGGCCTTTCTTATTAAAACATTTTCCCAATCTCATTAATATTTGAGCAGATGGGAACAGCAGAATGTTTGGGTATGCTCTAAAGGCCCCTTGAGTTTCTTTAATGTCACCACCACTCCCAGATATCATGCCCCTTAGAAACTTGGCTCTGGCTAAAACTTGGAAAATAGCCATATCCTTTTCCCTATTTCCCTAAATACAACTGAGAACCCCAAACTGGATGTACATTCACCATAAATATGAAATTGCTTAGAATGTACCCAGAGCAACCTCATTAATATGAAACAAAAATATTTGGTTACCAATTTCTGGAAACATAAAATTAAAGCTGTGTGGTCAAGGCTGCTAGTTGTTATCTAGTATCTATTCCCCCACTCTTCATTTCGTAATGAAACCTCTGAATTTTATCTGTTCAGAATAAAAGACATTTCCCAGTCTTCCATGCAGCTGGGTATAATCACATTACTGACTTATAGACCATGATTTTTTTTTTTTTTTTATTGGAGACATTGGTTAATGAAATCCAATAAGTTTTAAGTGTACAATTCAACAGTAAGGCATATATATATATTGCATTGTGTGTTCACCTCCCATAGTTAGATTTCTTTCTATTACCACATGTTTGACCCCTTTAATCCCATCTACTTCTCTCCTCCCCCTCACCCCTTACCCTCTGGTAACCACTAGTCTATTGTTCATGTTCATGATTCTTTGCTTGTTTGTCCTGTTTGTTGCTTTTAGGTTTATATCCCACATATAAGTGATATCATATGGTTTTCACCTTTTTCTGTCTGACTTATTTCGCTTAACATGATTATCTCAAGGTCCATCCATGTTGTCACAAATGGCAGTGTTTCATCTATTCTTATGGCTAAGTAATATTCTGTTGTATGTATGTACCACATCTATTGTAGGACATTACAATATCCAATCATCTACTGTAGGACACTTTGGTTGCTTCCATGTCCTGGCTACCATGAATAATGCTGCTATTAATATCAGTGTACAAATATCTTTTCAGATATAGGTTTTCAAGTCTTTGGGGTAAATATCCGGTAGAGAGATTGCTGGATCATATGGTAGATCAATTCTTAGTTTTTTGAGGAACCTCCATACTGTTTTTCATAGTGGCTGTACCAATTTGTAGCCCCATCAGCAGCGTATAAGGGTTCCTTTTTCTCCGCATCCTCCCCAACATTTGTTATTACTTGTCCTGTTGATAACAGCTATTCTAACAGGTGTGAGATGGTATCTCATTGTGGTTTTGATTTGCATTTCCCTAATAGCTAGTGATGTTGAGCATCTTTTCAAATATTTGTTGGCCATTTGTATGTCTTCTTGGGAGAAGTGTCTGTTTAGGCCTTCTGCCTAATTTTTAATTGTATCGTTTGTTTTTTTGTTCTTATTGAGTTGTATGAGTTCTTTGTATATTTTGGATATTAGGCCCTTATCGAGGCATTGCTTGCAAATATATTTTCCCATTCAAGTGGTTGTCTCTTTGCCTTATTGACAGTTTCCTTTGCTGAGCAGAAGCTTTTTAGTTTGATGTAGTCCCATTCATTTGTATATGCTTTTACTTTCTCTGTCTTTGAGGTCAAACTCATAAAGTCTTCTTTAAGTTCAAGGTCCTTCAGTTTAGTTCCTATGTTTTCTTCTATGCATTTTATTGTTTCAGGTCTTATATTCAGGTCCTTAATCCATTTTGAGTTAATTTTGGTGTGTGGTGATAGACAACAGTCTAGTTTCATTCTTTTGCAGGTGGCTTTTCAGTTTTCCCAGCGTCATTTATTGAAGAGGCTTTCCTTTCTCCACTGTATGTTTTTGGCTTTTTTGTCAAAAATTATTTGCCCATGTAGATAGAGGTTTACATCTGGACTTTCAATTCTGTTACACTGGTCCATATATCTGTTTTTCTGCCAATACCATGCCGTTTTGATTATTGTCACTGTGTAGTATAATTTGAAGTTGGACAGAGTGATACCTTCAGCCTTGTTCTTTTTTCTCAGATGGCTTTGGTGATTCAGTGTCTTTTATGTTTCCATACAAATCTGATGATTTTTATTGGCCTATGGAATTTGAGCAGAAATGATGTGTGCACCACTTGGCCTACCTTTAAAAGAAAAGGATATGCCCTCTACTGGTTCTTTCCCCCTTTTGTGCTAATTGGAATTCAGAAGTGATACTGAATAGTTTGGGGCAATAAGATAGCAGCCTGGATTCTTGGACAATCTCATGAAGCAAACCTACTTGTCTAGCCCTGGGTCACCAACTGCCAGACTGTTAAACAAAAAGAAATGAAGAAATAAATATCTACCTTGTTTAAGCCATTGTTAATTTGAGTCTTAATCTAAATGCTGAACCTATTTTCTAACACAGAACAGTATGCCAATAATTTAGATAGAAGAATAACAAAAATATCCTAAGGCTAAAAACTTTAAAATGATATTCAAAAGGATGCAAAAGAACTCAAATGTAGTCAAACAATCATAGCATAGGTGAAATATTGAAATTTAAATTTCGATAGTTTTTTAAAGGCTGATATGCCATTTGAGGATAAACAAGATAATACAGAAATTGGCAAGAGTTTGAAAAATAGCAAATAATATTCAAAATGTTAGCAAAAATGTCAGAAAAAAATCAAAACAATCTTATCACAGGCGAAATGTTAAATTTTAGCTTTAAACAAGAAGCAATTGGCATTTTGAGTTGATAACAGTTTGCAGAAAGATTTGACATCATTTTGTTCAAACTAGTGCAAAGGAAGAATGGAAAAGATTACTAATTTTAACTATGTATTTAATATCTCAAATAATATTCATACTTTCTTTCATCAGTAAGATAGTGTAAAGGAAATAGGAGGGAGGGATCAAAAATAATATGACTGAACAATCTTAAAATGCTAAAAGATGAGCAAAGTGAGCAATGAAAAGATAATAAATGTGTCTATTGATGTTTAGAAATAAATTAAATTCAAAAATCCTATTTGAGAAATTGTTGAGAGACTCCTACAGACTCTAAAATTGGTAAAACAGAAATGTCATTGAAAAAGCTTGAAAAGCAATTAGTATTTATCGATTTTTAAAAAACATGTATTATTTATATAGTAGAAAAAGGATGAAAGTGGGTGCAGATATAGATAAGAATGAGGGGTCACTGAGAGTGAGTAATGGTATAAATTGTAATTTTAATTTCAAATGAACTTTGCCTCTGATTTGGAATGAAGCTAAAGATGATCAGATTTCTCACATTTTATTCTTGTTTGGCACACAGTGGATGATTTTTAAGATAGATAGTTTCCAAGCTTTTTTTTTTTTTTTTTAATGATGCTAACCCATTTTCAAAGTTAACCTGTGTAAAAGCCCAAAGTAAGAAGCAAGCAATAAGCAGAGTGGCTCCGCCTAATTAAGAAAAAGGCAGAGGCAATTGCCAGGGCCCAGGACTCAGTCGCCCAGATCTTTGGCTTTTCAGTATCTCCCTTCCAGCGCTCCGAAGGATTAATCAGAGGAAGGATTCCTTAGAGTTTTCATGAAGACTCATTTAAATGCCATATTTATATTATTATCAGTTCGCTGCCTTGATCAGTAATACTATTCATATCTATTTGCCTGGATAGCAAATATTTATTTCCTAGTGGAAGGAAATGGTAATCTCTTTTAAAATATTTAATGTCCTCCATTTTGGTAAACATCAATTTGAATTAGGTGCTGTTTTTCCCATGGTAGGTGAGTTAATAGCTGGAAATTATTTATTTCCATTTCCTGAATGCAGATACAGAAATTTCTTCCCCCATCCTCTCCACTTGAGAAGTATTATTCAGTAGTAACAACAAATATTTGGTTGGCTTCTGAATGAGTTCTTTAAACCTTTTAGTTCTGATTTTAAATTGAAGACAGAAAATCCTGGACATCTTCCTTATTTTTAGCATTCTTTACAAACCTATCTTTTTTTCTTGCCCACTTTTAAAAAGTGATAAGAGGCTAACTTCTGAGTCACACTATATATTCAACCACTCATTCTGAGCTATCTTGGGCTTTTTCCTCTGAGGACAATTTTGAACATAAAACTGAACTTTGAGTTCTGAACTGTCTGCTACTTCTGGCCAGATCCAGAGCCACAATATGTATTATAAGACTTATTAATATTGAGGTGAAGAATACAAAGCCTATCTAAACATGTGTTTACTAAATTCTTTAATATGAAAATTATTCATGTCTTTGTTAGAACTTTTATAACCCCAAATTAATATAAAAACTTATCATCATTAGGAAAAAGGAGTAAGCATAATTTCCATGCCAAATAATAGAAAAGAAAGCATGCTAGATCATACAATTCAACTAAATGTTTCATAACAATGTGTTGGTAAATTACTAACATTATATAGTACAATTAAGAATTCTCTGATGCCACTTGTCCGGTTTATTCAATTCGAAATTTTAAATGACAAAAAAGTGGCATCATTAATGCTGAAAAAATGTTTTTTTCCCCCCTTGGCCTGGCTATAGTATACTGTGATGCTCACTAGAAATAGAACTTCAAGGGTGAGGAGGAATAAACAGGGTCCAAAATTTTCTGTGATTCTACAGCCCTCTAATCAGAGTTTCCCTAGAACAGGAGAAGAGTGGAGACAGACTAAAACAGCTTCAGGGAACTAGCTACTTTGGAACACTAAACCTCAGTCCCTGAGCAAACTCTATTTTAACAATAGCCACAGAGTCCTTTTTTAAGTACTGCTTCATCTTTAATATTTTAAACCCAATGCCTTAAGTGATGTACTGGTTATTTTCCTCTCTCTAGATGATTCCTACTTTGATGAGTTGCTTTATGTCTCGGGTTTTCAGTACATGATCTGCTGGGTATAACAAAAACAGTTCACACTTGCCTGCTGAGATTTCTGTACACTTCTGACAAGCGGTTGGATTTAAGTGTAAAGGAAGATTTTCTCTGAACGTGCTTCTTTGTTCTTTATTGGGGTTTAAATAATTTTCTTGTAAATCCTCAACCTTTTTTTCATATTGGAAGTAAATGAAAAACAAGCAGAAACCTTACTATAACTTACTTTTCACCTAAACAATACAATAGATCTTGTAAAATCCACAATCTTTTTGACTGAAAAGTTTATAGATTTTAGTTTCTTACAAATTAGAGTTAACTATACCAAGTTATATAACGGAAAAACTATTAATCTGAAATGGTGTTCTCCAAGGTTTGCACATAGTGAATGCTTAACAAATTTAAGCTAATTGGTTTTTTTTGAGGCCATTGGGAGGTTTATCCTTCTTCTGCCCACAAAATCATTAAGCCAAAATAATCCTTTAAACTCTCATAGACTTGGAATAATTATGCTTAGTAAGCATCTGATTTTCTTACTATATTCTGAAATTAGACTTTCAATATTATTATATTTACTTTTGGGAGAAGGGCAGTGGGAAGCAGCACAGGATGTGTGGCTAGGAGCATGGGCTTTGGCATTACCCAGATCTGTGTTGGAGACAAATGCACCTGGATGAGTCACTGAACTTCTCTGTGCCTCTGTTTCCTCACCTATAAAATGGAAGAAATAATATCTACCTTAAAATATGTTGGTGAAGAAATGAGATTATACAAGTAGAGCCTGGCCCAGTAATTTACATTAATAATAGTGTCATTATTATCAAATGTCTGACATATCACAAGAGAAAAACAAACAGCATAAGTTTGAATATATTTACAAAGGTATGTCTTCTGTATCTGTCTATACCAAATTAGCACTTTCTACATGTGATGTAAAGAACATGAGAAACCTGTTATTTTCTAGAGAATACACTGATGTATCAGATTTCATCAACATTAAATTGTAAAAAATTATTTATTATATATTTACATGTATATGGAACCATCACAAGCACCGGGGCGGGTCACAAAAACAAAAAATCCTGAGCCTTTATCTATTCAATCTTTCTGAGGTTCTGGGCTAAATAACAAATTATTTTTCCCATTTTCTATCAGAAAATGTCTGGTAGACATTTTTATTGTCTACCAGAGGTAATAAATTATCCAACAGAAAGAGCCAAAAAGGTCATATCACACTTTTTTAATACTGAATTTTAATGACATTCTATAAACTTGATAATTAAATTAAATTAAGTTAATCTGCTTAACAAGATTATAAAAACCAGAGCAAAGAAAAGAAAAGCAAGTTAAAAAAGGCTTCCTAAGACATACATATCAAGGATAAGTACTATCCCAGTTTAACCTTATATTATCCAGCGATTATATTATACTGGCTCTTCACTCTTTCTTTTTCACTTGTAATTAAACTTATCCCATTCCAAATTTTTTCTTTTGGAATAAACTTAACCCTTACTCCTCCTTCCCTTTCTTCTTGTAACATTTTGCTGTTGTCTTCTAACTTTTGCCATGTTTGCCATGTTAGACATGGAGCTCTTTGTCTAACAACAGCCCATGAAATCATTGCCTTATAATCTCCCTTAGTTTTCTTCCTCACTTAGATGGCTGTTTTAATTTAATTCTTCCTTCATTTTTCCTCACAAAATATACAGCATATATTAACTACATTAAGATTTTGTCATAACAAGTAAGAAATTACAGTGTAAATATTATATGTTAAGGTTTAAATTTATCATCTTGCTATTTGCTTTCTATTTTTCCATCTATTTTCTGTTCTACTTTCCTCCTTTTCTGCCACCTTTTATAGTAATTGAACATTTTATATTATGGTAATTTATGTCTTTTGTTAGCCAATTAGCTTTAACTTTTGTCTTGTTATATAAAGAATTGCTTTAATGTTTATAGTATACATCTTTAATATGTCACAGTCTACCTTCAAGTGATAGTTTGCCATTTCACATGTAGTATAAGAAACTTAAAATATTATATATCAATTTCTCCCCTCACAGCCTTTGTGCTCTTGATGTCATCATTTTACTTCTATATATGTTATAATCATCACACTACATTATTATTTTTGTGTAAAGAATGATCTTTTAAAGATATTTAAATAATAAGAGAAAACATTATTTTCCTGTGTAGATAGCATTTTTGTTACTTCCTTCTATCTGAGAGACTTCCTTTGGCATTTCTTGCAGTGAAGGTCTGCTGATGATAAAATCTTTCCGCTTTTCTATGTCTGTAAAAGTATTTGGCCTTTTTTTGAAAAATATTTTCACTGGGTATAAAATTCTGGCTGATAGTTTTTTCCCCTTCAGCACTTTGAAAATATTGCTCCACCATCTTCTCATTAGCACTGTTGTCAGTGAGAAAACGGCTGTCATCTTTATCTTTGTTCCTTTGAATATAACATGTCATTTATTATCTCCTTGATGACTTTTATGATTTTTCTCTTCATCACTGAGGTTAAGCAGTTAGAATATGATGTTGTTCCTTTTGTAATTTTCTTTGTTTCTCATGCTTTGGCTTCATGGAGCTTCTTGGCTCTGTGGGTTTATACTTTTCATCAAAATTTTGGGCTATTATTTCTTCAGACATTTTTTTATTCCCCTCTCTCTCCTCTCTAATTACAAGTATATTAAACTGCTTGACTCTGTTTGTTTATTTTTTTAATTCTTTTTTTTTATTTGTTTCATCTTAGATTGTTTCTATTAATATCTTTAAGCTCACTAATTTTTCTTCTGCATATCTAGTCTAATATTAATTCTATCTAGTATATTTCTATCTTACATTGTTGCTTCATCTCTAGAAGTTAAATTTGGGTTCTTTTTATATCTTCAATGTCCCTATTTCACTTTTTGATGATATGGAATACAATTATAATAGTTGTTTTAATCTTCTTCTCTGCTAATTTTAACTGTGTCAGTTCTGTATCAGTTTCAATTGATAAATTTTCTCCCCATTGCAGGTCATATTTTCCTGTTTCTCTGGGTAGCTGGTAATTTATGATTGGGTACATTGTGAATTTTAACTTCTTTAGTCCTAGATATTTTAGTATTTCTATAAACATTACTGGGCTTTGTTAAGGTACTTAGAAATAAGTTGATCCTTTTGTGTCTTGCATATAAGATTAGGAGAAGGAAGCAGAGCAATGTTCAGTCTAGTGTTAATTATTTTCCACTATGACAGCAAATAGCTTTGTATACTTCACCTAGTATCCCATAAGTCTTGAGGTTTTTCTGTCTGGTTAGGAATGGGCCTTACTCCTGACCCTATTACTACTAATCCATTTCAGCAGCTCCTTCCCAGTCAAAGGCATATGTTTCCTGGCCAAAGGTAAGATTCTTTCTTTTAATGTTTTTGCTTATCAGTACTCAGCGGAATACTTGAGGAGACCTTCCCTGAGATCTCCGGAGTTTTCTCTCTGTTTATCTTTCTTCTCTGTGATACTCTTCCTGTGAACTCTAGCTACCTTGGTCTCCCTGTGCTCTCAGCAATATCTCCTCAACTCAGAGATTCTTTCAGAGTCCATCTGGGTTCTCTCTTCCTGTGTTGTGACCTAGAAATTCTCTTGGAGCATGCTTCACTCCCAAACCATTAACAAAACACACACACACACACACACACACACACACACACACGCACGCACGCACGCACACACACACACCCCCCACAAAACTTTTGGAATTATTAATTTATAAACTCTATAACTTAAAGAGACTGAGGTACTCATAATACAGGGAGACTGGAGTCTCATTCTCCAGCTGAGCATCTTCCTAGGCACTACTCTTTTTGATTGTCCTGCAACTACAGAAACAGGGAAAAGGCAATTGGAAGAGGGTATAGAGAAAGGGTTTGGGGGGAATAGGCATAATAAGGTTGCAAGATTTCCCCATGGGTCAAATATCAGGAGAGAAGGAGGGTGTTAGTCATCTTGTTGGTGCCTCAGTTAGGTGGGA
>NW_011888803.1:12838312-12841463 GCF_000151845.1 Pteropus vampyrus
CACACACACACACACCCCACAAAACTTTTGGAATTATTAATTTATAAACTCTATAACTTAAAGAGACTGAGGTACTCATAATACAGGGAGACTGGAGTCTCATTCTCCAGCTGAGCATCTTCCTAGGCACTACTCTTTTTGATTGTCCTGCAACTACAGAAACAGGGAAAAGGCAATTGGAAGAGGGTATAGAGAAAGGGTTTGGGGGGAATAGGCATAATAAGGTTGCAAGATTTCCCCATGGGTCAAATATCAGGAGAGAAGGAGGGTGTTAGTCATCTTGTTGGTGCCTCAGTTAGGTGGGAATTCTGCTGATTGAAGTGGCCCCAGCAACAAGAGGCAAAGGAGTATACTACCCTTTATGGTGTCAAGGAAGTGATTTCTCTAAGAATCCCACAGTGCCCCCACCAGAACCAGCATTTGAAACCTGCCACACAGAGGGTACAAATGCCCAACCAGAGAAGCAGTGTTACGCAGCAATTTCAGTAATGGGCTCAGCTAAGTAAAAAGTCTGGTGCCCTTTCCCTTTCATCTTTCCTTCTGCTCTCAAGTCCAAGAGAGCTTAAAGAGGGAAAGGGATGAGAAAACAGTGAAAAAACATTTTTTTTGTCCCTCTGTCCTTGTGCCTTGAGCCACAATCAAGCCAGGGCTATGGAGGAGAGAAGATGAGATGAGAGTTTTAAACCAACCAGACTGATTGTTTAATAACTGAAGGTGACTGAAAGTTATACATTTGCCTAAGATTCTGCTGAGAGAGCAATGATTGGAGAAAAATAAAACCACTTCATGTTTATTCCCCAATTAGTTCAAACTGCTAGATAAATTCATTACATTTATTCCCCCAGCAAATAAGAAATACTTGCTAAATTAATTTTTAAGTAAATAATGCAAATAAAAATCTGTCAGAACTAAATCTTAGCCATTAGGCAGCCACCTGAAAGCACCAATATTTAGTTTGATCAAAGAAACTAAATCACATGAAACTGATTCTTGAATATAAAAGTAGTTATTTATTTTTTTAGTGTAAAGGTAGATCACTTATTTATTTAAAAATTTTATTTCACCTACTTCCAAACAATGTTTATCAGTGAATATGAGCATACAATTTCCTTAATAAAATAGAAGTATTTTATCCAAACTAAATTGATAGAAAGGAAATAATTTGTACCAATATCCTTGCAAATGTAACTACGGTTCTCAAACATTAAATTTTATTCTGATCTTTCTAGCACATCTAAAGTAGAGTGAAACAGAAATGACTATAATTTCCCTGACATTACAAAAAAATACAAGTTTTTCAGTAGATACAAGCTTTTCTATGATAAATAACCCTTACATAATTTTACTATGCATGGCGCCTTATGTAAGGACAAGAAAAATTCTCTGCCATCATAGCAGACATTATATCGTAGTTGAATTACATAGTAGCTAAGAGCACAGACTAGTGTACAAAATTCTAGGATATAATTGCTACAGAGAAAGCTATCAGGAGATTCTGTATCATACAGCATAGAATTCTGCTTTCTGTGCCAGAAAACCCAATATGAAAACAAATAAATCACTAAGTAAGAATATGGACCACATAGATGGTTAAGCATCTCAAGCTGAAATTTTAGCACAATGCTAAGCATGTAACTAATGTTATCTAATTTAATTCTTACAAAAATATTATAAAGTTTGTATTATTGTCTTCAATTTTATCTATTAGGAAAGTGAAACTCAGAGAAATAATTTACCTGAACTTACATAGTGGATAAGAGACAGAGAGGAATTAAGCTTAATTTTGTCTGATGCCACACAAAGTCGTTATTTGAAAATTTTTCTCTCTACTATTAAATCAGGTATTTCCTTTGTGTTGTTTTTTCAATATTTGTGGTGAATTTCTCCCTTTCTCTACATTAGGAAAAACAATAGCTTTTACAAAGTACTCTCTGGGGCTAAGGTGATATTTGTGTGACAGTTCTTTGAAGTAAAAATAAGTTATCCACTCAAAATAATCCCTACCCTCATTTAGCATCAAATATAATACACAGTGAATTAACACTGCTCCATGTGATACATAGGTCTCCTTACAAAGAGATGGCCCAATCCTCTCAAAAAATGCATAATAGGAATTTAATATTGGAGATTCTGGCATTAATTAGCCTATAAGTAAAGAGAACAAAGTTCAATTAAGTGTATGGAACCGAAATATTTTTATTGTAATAAATAACATTTAATTGAGCTTCCTGATTTTTTAAAAGATTATTCCCACTTCTGCTAATATATTTTAATTAATATTTCTCCATTTTATATTTTTCCCACATGGTACATCTCATTGCCTTTTAAAATTCTCAGAATATCTTGCTTAGGTAATTATTAGGAATAGCTGTCTAATTCCCATTACCACACATCTTTCCAAACCACATGGTTATAGTTTTATCATCAGAAAGATACTCATTGTCTTTTTTCTTTAAAAAATTTATTAAAATATAGCTAACATATAATATTAGTTTCATGTGTACACCATAGTTATTCAGCATTTATATACCTAAAGAAGTGATCACCATGATAAGTCTAGTAACCACCTGACATCACACATTATTAAAATATTATCAGCTATATTTTGTATGCCATGTATTACATCCCCTTGATTTATTTATTTTATAATAATTTCTTTGCATAATTACCCAGGGGATGGAAATTTGTACCTCTTATTCCCCTTCACCTTCTTCACGACCTCTAAAAAAATTTTTTAGTTACAGTTGACATTCAATATTATTTTGTTAGTTCCAGGTATACAGCATAGTGGTTAGACATTTATATAATTTATGAAGTAATCCTCCTGATTAGTCTAGAACCCACATAGCATTATGCTTAGTTATTACAATATTATTAACTATATTCCCTATGCTGTATTTTACATCCTCACGACTATTTTGTAATTATCAATGTGTACTTCTTAATCCTTCCACCTTTTTTCACTCAGCTTTCCAACTCTCCTCCCATCTGGCAACCATCAAAATGTCCTCTGTATCTATAAGTCTATTTCTGCTTTGTTTGCTTTTTTTTTTTTCCAGATTCCATGTATAAGTGAAATCACATGAAATTTGTCTTTTTCTGTCTGACTTATTTCACTTAACAAAATACCCTCTAAGTCCATCCATGTCAT
>NW_011888803.1:12842303-12844511 GCF_000151845.1 Pteropus vampyrus
TTTATGTTCATAGAATTTGCAATTATTTGTGGCCTGAACATTAATTCTGTACCTAATTCAGAGATATCAAATCCTTATTCTTGTCTTAAGTGCAACTTGCTTTTAGGTGATTTCCCTGTTCATTAGTACCTCAACCACAGGATGAACAAGGAAAACAAAGGCTCTGTTCTTTTCAAAATGCACTCCTGGAATATAAATGACTGGTGCTGCAATAACTCATGTCCTTTATTTAGAAAGGAAGTAGATAGAAAAGAATTAAAGATGAGATATGTCAGGCACAGCTTTCTGTACAAAGCCCCACAGGCATAGCAAGGCCAAGACAAGCCCTGCTTTAAAAAGCAGAAGTATAAGATCTCTTGTCCAGGTTCTAGGAATTTTCCTCCATTCATATTTATGAGCATGATGAGAACTGCCTGACCTCTGGTGGTTTCTGTGATCGTTCTATTTTGTGAGCTCAGAAAGGCGGCACCACATGTTAGGTAGACAATGTACATGTTCCTATAAAACCTCTATTTTCTTATATATTTGTGTGTTTGCATTGCTTTATGAAAAGGACATGGAAAGTTAAGACTAACCTGGCTTCATTTACAAAATAGAGTTCAAACTTGCTGAACTAGTTCCGATTAATCTATCAGCCACAAATACATTAGACAGATATAATAGCAATTATCTTACAGAGTTATCAGTATCTTGTTAGAAACAAAATAGAACCAGTTTGAGCTGATTCTGCAGTTACACTCTCTCAGGGTCTTTGTCCCCATATCCAGTCACCATTATCCACTTACAGCTCTAAATGCACCCAGCAGTCCTTTATAAGCTAGTACAAATGTGCTTCAAAACTCCATCTAAGGCACTTTAGGAATTTCTACCAAACTCAGCCTGCCCTCTCTCTGCCTTCCATATCTTTTTATTTCCCTTGTATGTCTTGATTACACATCCCCCTCCACTTCATGGATTAGTAACCTCAATTTTGGTTATTTGCCTAAATCTAATTCAGCATCCCTTCAGAGTACAATTTCTGGAATCTCAGAAAAGGTAGGATTACCCAAATTGCCACATCCATCCTTGCCAGAGCCTTGTCTAATGATGGAGGAAGTTTGGGCAACCAGACTACTGATTCTGATGCAAGCAATGAATACATTTCAAAAAATTAGCTTCAGCAAAAGGAATTTATTGGTAATAATTCTGACTGTAATTCAAATGTGTGTGGGGTGAGGACAGGGTTCTCCAAACCACCACATACAATTCTCCACACACTGGGTGTCCTACAATTCACCTCAATTCTGACACTATCTACCTGGAGATCCCTCAAGTTAGGGGCTTGATCCCATAGAACTGATCCTCTCCCCAGCACATACACACACACTTCAGACAGTTGCAAGTTGCAAGCCCAGTTTATCACCAGTGCTTCTGACCACAACCCCTTCCTTGGATTTGATTAATTTGCTAGAGTGGCTCACAGAACTCAGAGAAACATTTTGCTTACTAAATCAACAGTTTATTATCAAAGAATATAACTCGGGAATAGCCAGATAGAGGAGATGCATAGGGCAAGGTATGGGGGAAGAATGCAAAACTTCCATGCCCTCTCCAAGTGAGCAGGCCACTTTTCTGAAATCTCCACATGTTCACCAACCTGAAGCTCTCTGAACCCTATTATTTTGGATTTTTATGGAAGCTTCATTACATAGGCATGATTGATTGAATCACTGACCATCGGTGATTAATTCAACCTCCAGCCCCTCTCCTCTTGGAGGTGGGGTGGCATGCAGAGAGGGACTGAAAGTTCCAAACCTCTAATCGTATGGTTAGTTCTCCAAACTACTAGTTCTCTTCCATAGGTAAGATCCAAATGTTATGCATTCACATAATAAAAGACACTTTTATGGCTCTCAACACTTAGATAATTCCAAGGATTTGAGGAGCTCAACACTTAGATAATTCCAAGAAATGGGGAGGAAGGCCAAATATATATTTTTTATTATAAATCACAATATCCCAATTGGAAATTGTGATTGTTTTACAGACTCAAAGGGCAAGAATTGAAACAGGACCTCAAGGAGGAACTGACACCAGGAACTAGAAAGTCATCAAGAAACTAGGCATCACTCTGTCTATCTCTATTTTTGTTCTAAAGCTGTTTGTTTGTTTTTTTATGTGGCCAACATAGCTTCTAAATTAACAGCATCTTTGTTCATGGGAAGATTT
>NW_011888803.1:12845876-12859531 GCF_000151845.1 Pteropus vampyrus
ATTATAATATATATACATATGAAACAGAAAAAAAGAGAGTGCAGAATAAGAAGGGAAAACATCTTAGCTATTTGCATATGCTGGTTGTTTGAATTCCAAGATAAACAAAAGTTTACTGTATTTCTAAATTCACCCTTTACTAGAGTCTGATAACTTAGGTTGTATTGTGAAGCCATTTGTAATTTTTTCCTCTAGGATCTTTTGGCCTCCAGAAGATACTATTGCTTATCTTCTTTATCACCCTTAGCCAAGTAGAATGAGACAAAGCCTGTATTGTATGCTATAAGAGTAACCACTTCAACTTAAATTCTTTAGAGTCTATTCTCACATTATTTCATCACAGATACAAAATATCTTGACCTTCAAAATTTGCCTTTTAGAAGTACGTAATGAATGACAAATAATAAAAAAGATTTAATTTTGAACATTTTTAAAAATGTTATGAAGATACTCTGATGTCAAAGAGATGTTTTAATATTAAACAGACTGTATCTATTTTAGCTCACTGCATAAACCAAGCTTTTGTATAGGTATCAATAACTATTTGTTAAATGAATGAATGAATATGAAAAGTAAAGAATTATGCATTTCTAGTCAATGATTGCTATATTAAATGGAGTTTAATATGGCCAAATGAATTTTAAAAGTAATTAAAGAAAAATAAAATATCTAGTAGAGTTAACTAAATTTATTACATTTCGTTTTTTTCTGTAACTATCTTTCTACTCTTTTCTGTAAAAAATGAAAATTGTATTTAAAACTTTTTGGTCTTAAGAATTTTTAACATTTACATTGTTATATAAATTTCTAATGTTTATTTACTGCTTCTGTACTGGATTTTTAAATGTCTTTTTATTATGGCATATTGATCTTTATATTATTTTATTCCGTTTTATAAACCTCATGTATGCAAAGTAGGGTTGTGACAAGGGAGGCATGGTGTCTCAACCTGAGTTTCGAAAATTGGTGCTGTGACAATTTTTGGATAAAGCTTTCTCAGGCTAGTTTTGTAGTGGTAAAGGGCTGTCTTATTAAAGATCCACTCAATCCTTGCCTTCTTAAAAAATTATAATCATAGTCTCATTAAAGATCCCTTAAATTTTAGAAGATTTTTATTATATATGAGGTTCATTCATGAAAGTTATGATTCCAATAACTTTTCATTTGTAGTGTTTGAAATCTTGTCAATTATATTAAATTGATGATGTTTTTGAGTTCTTTTAATATATCTAATATACTAACTGACATTAACCGACTAACTGAATAACATTTATTCAGTGTCCTTACTCTATGTCAGAAACTATGTTGGGGCTTTCACATGAATTATCTCACTGAATCTTTACAGTAACTCTATTTGTGCCCATTATACAAATAAGGAAACAGGAACTGAGAAGCAAAGCAACATGCTCAAGATCACATAGCTGGCAAATGGCAGGACTCAGATTTGAAACCAGATATGTCTGATGCCAAAGCCCCTGGTCTTCAAAAATACATTATGGTGATGTACCACTAGTAACACAGTCCCACTGGGGGCATTTCAGAAAGGCAAAGTTTTGAGGCAGATTGATTCCTTTGTTCTACCTTCCGGATCTTCAATACAGATCAGTGTTTGCCTGCTTGTCAGAGGCAAAATGGAAATTGTACAATAAGACAATGAGTTAGTAGCTATTGCATTTCCAAGGTTAGTACACTGAAATAGCTAGTCCATCCTGGTATACTGGACCCTTGATCTTTGGAAAGTGGGTTAAAAACAGCTGTCCTTAATTACGAGGTTCAAATGAAAGAGAATGTGAAGTCTGGAGTGCTATTTTAAACTGTGCGAGCATGAGAATGTGGGGGCAACTGTTTAAGGAGAATCCCTCTTGCTTCCCCAACCCTCTCTACCCCAAGAGAAGAAAACATCTACCCTACTGCTCATGGAAACCTGTATTTTCCTCTTTACCTGGTCCTGCACAAATCAGACATCTCTGGGAATTTTTCAAAGTTAATTTGTTCTCAAAGGAAGTGCAAAGGATTGACATGCTTTTATATCCCTGTTTGCTGATTTAAGCCAAGAATGATGTTTCTAGACAGCAGTGGGAGTTGAGTATGTGGCTGAGTACAGCATGTGGTCTCTTAATTTTTAGAGCCCCATCCTGCAGACTGAGGTTGTTAGATGTCATCTTAAGTGCATGTTTAATATTTCTCAGTTTTGAACTTTGACCTTAACTGAATCTAGACAGGCCATGTGCAGCTACTCGCTTTTAAGCAGTGACAACAGCATTCCTCTTGTGTCAGTGTTTCAGGTCATGCTCTTTAGGCATCACATATTCTCAGAATCAGTCTACTATTTCCAGACTTAATTTTTAAAAGTCATCACTGATGGCTCTTGGAAGGAAAGATCAAACTAGCATACTAAAGTAACATTTCTAAGGCTGAGTAGATGATAACTTTTTAAAAGATATTTTTGCAATACTCTGATTCAGTTCTTCCCCTCATGTTAATACTACCCCTCCACCTCCACCCAACCCCATCTAGGAACATCACAATTCAGCAAGCACCTATACACCTTTCTTTAAACAGTTTCTGGTTTTGGTTTCTATGTCAGCACACTTCTGATTTTTTTCTTTTTTCTTTTTTTTTTTTGGCCATTTTTTTGTTAGTCTTTTATGTCAGCTTCTCATTCTCCACTCAACAATTAAATGTTGGTCTTCCTCAGAATTTTGTCCTGGCCTTCCACTTTTTGTTCTCTATAGTTTCCCCTGAGAAAATGTCATCAATTCCCTGACTGATATATCCCAATTTTATATTTCTGGTGCAGATCATGCTTCTGATTTAACAGATCTGAATATGGAACTGCCTACAGGACAATTCAACTTGGATGTCTCAAAGGCATCCCCAAATTACTCAGTATGTCCGAGGCTGAACTCATGATCTCACTCCTTATGTCAGTATGTGGCTTCTTCATTTACCTAGTTACTCAAATCATAAACCTAGGGGTTGTCCCTGACCTTACTTTCCCTCATCCCTCACAACGAATCAATCATTCAATCAATCAATCAGTCAATCAACTTCTTAGATATGATTTATCATTGTCCGCATGCAGTGGAGAGAGTGCCCTTGGCCACAAATGCAAGCATTCTAGTCCCTAGGACAGGTATATTTCCCTCACGGATCATCTATCGCCGAACAATGAACTGAAAAACGATCATCGCATCTTTGACAAACACCTCCTACCCAGTGATGGTAGTTTACTGACAGCTTCCCCAGCAATAATATCAGCTGCAAGCTATGTGCAGTTCCTGGCACTGAGACTAACTTCATGCATTTCCCTCTCACAGATGTATGATACATGGAACTCTCCTTATTCAAATCCTTACTCAGAGTTCATATTCTAAGCAGGTATTCCAGTCTTTGGGATAGTTACTAATATATAGATGTTCTGTTTTTTTTCCATCATCCTTTGTGGGCTGGTTAATGTGAGCCACTAATAACAAATAGATCTATGTTGTAAATGTTGATAAAATCCAGTTCTAAATCTTCAGGGCTGAGAGCCAGATCATAGGCTGTGGTGAATTCACCAAGATAATCCATCCTATGGGGCTTCTTGAAAGGTAGCCAATTGATCTTGCCTGGAGATACCCATGTGCTTTCCATTCGAAATGTCTCTGAGGTCTTCTTGGGAAGATGCCTAAAGCTCTTGAAACATTAGTTGAAAAAAAATACAAAACTGCTTGATTTAGTATAAGACATGCACAAACTTCCTTTAATGATAGGGATTCTTTGCAAAAATATGCTGGAATTTCTGGTAGCAGAGGGAGTTTTTTCGCCAGCTATCCAGAGCATCATTTGGTGTTCCTCCCGCATTAGTAAGTGTAGTGGCTGCACGGAGAATTAAGAACATGGTATTGCTCATAATAGCAACCTAAACACAAATGCCTTTTTCATCTTTTATATTTATCCTCCCCCCTAAAGGAGACTAACCACCAAATAAAACATGCCTTTGGGGTCAGGTGTGTAATAAGTCACCTCAGAGATAACTCGGCCCAAATACAGTTGACTCTGGCACATGTAATGCCTAATTCAGTCCAGGCCACCATGTCTAGAACACCAAGTTGGGCTCACCGAAAGCCACCTATTAGAATCATTGCAGATTACACAGAAAAGAACTGACAATTCCCTGTGTGCGGCAGGCATTTTAAGGCTTCAAGGGACACTCCCATGGCCCCAGTAGAGATCACAAACACTTTAGGACCCTAAATGAATAGTAATGAGACTAAAATAGATAACTTCAAGGCTTCAAAGAAGAAACCGCTTTCCCTGAGTGCAAGAGGAGATAGAAGGGCATTCTAGGCAGAAACAAGCATTAGAAGCAAAAGTGAGCTTTAAAAAGACCAGCTGCAAAGAGCAAAGGGTACAAATCAGGCCATAATTAGGAATGTTCAAATGGAGGATTGGTGCCAGATAGTAGAAGTCCTTGAAAGCCAGAAAAAAGAGTTTAATCTTGATGTGGTTGGAGAGGGGTAGCATCTTAAGGACCTTAAGGAGAAGGGAGACTAAGAGTCAGGAAGACCAACCAGATGACTACTGTAATAACCACAAGCTAAGGATGTAAACTGAGTTGATTGCTCTAAGAAAGAAAGGCATTCTAAAAGGAAAACCGTGCAGTGGAAAATAACCCAATCCATAGTTATAACCAGCATCATGTAGAAGATGGTATAGGGCCTCACACCAGGAATTTCTTGGTGGGGTCCATAAAACAGTCATAAATACCCACTTTAGGTTTCATTTCATCACATAAGCCTTTATGCAAAATCCTAGAACATTTCACTGTTCCCTATATGAGCTGCAGAACTTTTTGCAAAAGGAGAAAGATTTCTGGGCTTCTAGAAAATTGTTGACCCACAAGGTAAAGAAGTTATCCTGGCTCTTCCCCTCTCTTTATCCTTCATATTTAATCAGTCACCAAGCCCTGCAGATCCCAAATCTTCCTTGTATCTGCCCCCTTTTCTCTATCTTCACTGCCTCTGTTCTCATTGCCACATTTGGGTTCCTACCATCAACATCTAGCAGGTAATTTTTGTAAAACAGAAGTCTGATTATGTCAACCCCCACTTTGAAACATTTAGTGATTTCCCAATAAATGTGTTTAGGAGGAAGTTCAATCTTTTTATCTTAACATACAAGGGTTATCATGATTTGGCCCAGACGTTGCAGGCAGATGTATCTTGTTTAGTCACTTGGTATTTTAATACATTTGGGAAAATTCACACAAAAAATCTGTATATGAGTCTTCTCTTGAAAAATAACAAAAATATCTGGCAGTATTTGGGCATGAATTCACAGTGGCAACATCAGGCTGGAGTGAGGAATAAGTTGTCCATTTAGACAGCGTATGTGCTCTCTAGTTTGTCACAGTCTCCACTCTCTGTATTGTATTTTACCCAGCCCGCTTCACTCATTGATCTTACCTGCTTCGCTTCTGTAAGCATTTTTGTTTGTGGCCTGTGGATACCCTCATATCATTCCCCATTACTTCTTCCCATACATCTTAATTTACTAACTACTTATACTTCCTGCAATAGGCAATGTAGCTTAAAAACTGACTTTACCTAACTAACACCAACTTTTCCTTCAAGACTCAGTCGAAGGGCTCCTTCTCTAATGTTCCCTTTATTAGAGAAGGGCTCCATCTCTAATAATGTTCCCACATATTTTTTTGCCTGTTCTCTGTAGTTTTCAATTTTTATAATTTTACTTTTGTTGATTTCATCATACTCTATGCCTGCTCTTTCACAATGCTAATGATTAGTACATTTTCCACACTGGGCTATAAATTCCTTGATAGGTTTCCATTTCCATTGCTTAGCACAGTGGCTGGCATATAATAAGAGGTGAATAAATATTTCCTAAGCAAATATTGTTTGAAAAGTATGTTTCGAGATAATAGGCAAAACTAGAAGGAGAGTGTGAAGAAAAATGGAAAAAGGGTAAGTGTGGAACAAAGTTAATAAGTGAGAAGAGGATCAAACAAAGAAGGACCAATTTGGAGGAGAATGTGGCGTATATATAGTCTTAGAGACAGGAGGAAAAGAGAATTTCAAGTTCCAAAGAAGGGATCCTCAGAGCCATCAAATGCCCTAAAAATACCAAGGATTGAGGAGCTGCATGGTATATTGAGAAAGCCCAGGCTTTAAAGAAACCAAAGTTCAACACTCAGTTTTATCATTTATTAGCCGTGTGATTCTAGAAAGTGATTTAACTCAAGTTACTTAGCTCTTTCGAAACTCAGTTTTCTAATTTGTCAAATGGATCCTACTGTAGCAGGGAGAGAATAGAGACAGGAAGTCAAAAACTAAGAGATCTATTTTCCTTAAAAACACAATAATACATTGGTACTCTTTATATCAGTGTGTAGCAGATGCATTCTCTCTCATTTCTCCATAGAATTTCATGCAACTTTGAAATCCTCAATACTTTAAGCTATTGACAGAGGTAGCCAATAAAATTGACAGTGATGCCCAGCAGAAACAATGGTACCTATTAAGAGTAGCAGTGGAGGACAATAAGCACACCAATGATAGCCCAGAAGTGACTGGCAATCTGCAGCTGTATGTGCATTGCAGACACAGAAGAATCCAGTAAAGATAGTCACTGGTTGAACTTATCTGTGAACACATGTGAGGCCGCATCTGAGGACTCCCAGAAATATTTGGTGGAAAGAGGGAATTGAAGAGCATTAGTTTGTAAGAGAAAAGGCCAGAAAAACTCAGTTTATATTACCATGGCCAGTTGTGAGAATTCAAGGTAATGCATGGGAAAGTACCTAGCAGAGCACCGGGTACTTTGTAGGCATTTTATAAGGACTCAGAAGAGATGATAAGTATTGCCATCATCATTATGAGAAGAGCCAGTCATCACAAAGACCTTTTCTCATAATCTGCCTTCCACTTGCTTTTTACAAGCACTATGTTTTACCTTTACTTTGCCTATGTTCACCTCGTTCTAAACAATTCAACCAAAAGAACAGGCTTCTTGTGCATATCTGCCCATCTGTTTATGCCATCTGCTTCCTAATTTATTTTTTCCTTTGTCTTGGATTTCAATGTTGCAAAGTGTTAGAAAAGTCCAATAGAAAGATTTCACTTAACTTAGTCAATAAAACATAACTTCTGGTCTTATTTGCGCTGGAAAACATGCAGAACCTGCTGTGTCCTGAGAATTTTCCCCAAATCTTTGAAATATTGGCAATAGACATTTAATGAAGGCAGGATCTTCAGTTTTCCTGTCTCTTCACTAGGAACTGGAGTATTTTACCTACCCTACGTGTGGTCTGAAGGAATAA
The DNA here is from genome assembly GCF_000151845.1 of Pteropus vampyrus. Lineage (NCBI taxonomy): Eukaryota > Metazoa > Chordata > Mammalia > Chiroptera > Pteropodidae > Pteropus > Pteropus vampyrus. Next base: position 12,853,201 of record NW_011888803.1, read on the forward strand.
TTGAGCTCCTTCATGTTTCTAATGGTCTCTAATGATGACTTACTCAATAACCAAAGGACAACAAATTACAGGAAAATTCCTCATTTAAAAAACAGCTGTTTTTATATCATTTTTATATGCTCATCTTGATAACTATTGATTATAAATTACATTATCCACTTTTAATGTAAATATTGTTCACAATTTAAAATATTTATCATGGTAATAAATCATTTACCATGTTCTACAAGTTTCTCAAAGCAAAGAACAATCAAATTCAATTTTGTAATACTCAAAATTTAAAAAGTTATTTTGTAATGCTTATGGGATCTCTTAAAATTTCTTGAATAATAGGTCTCTATAAATTTGCAGAAATAGAGTCAACATAGTTTTCCTTCAAAAGTGACCTTTAAATATGTTTTAAAGAGAAAGTGAGGCATTTAAAAGAGGGACTGTAATGCATGTATACATAAATTCTTATTTAAATTAACAAAAAATAAAAGAACTACATTTCCTAATAACAGATGAAAAACAGTATTCTCTCCATAAAATTAAAGATTTCCAATGAGAATAACCAATAAAATCCTCCAATAACAAGAAGAAATGAAAGAAGGCAGGGGGTTGTTTTAAATTCTGGAGTTAGTTCACTGGGTTCTGGATGCCTAATTGACCTACTGACTTTCCTCTGACCATTCTTCACAACCTGATCTCCTAATTCATAAAAAGGTTAGAGGTGTTTCAGGGATCAGGGTAGTGGACTGCAGCAGGGAATTTGTGTTTACTGGAAATTCTCATAGCTTCAGGTCTCTTATTTTTTGGTCTTCAGAATCTGATCAGCTTCACAAGACACCAAAAACACATACATATATGCCATCTATGGATAACATACACAAATCTGATAATTTTGTTAAAAACTATCCTAATAGAAAAATCACACCACGGTTGAAAAGGGGAATTTTATCTAGGCAGTATACATTTTTATTTTATGCACGGATAATTAAGAACTCTAAAAATGTTGGTATGAAATATAGTACAGCAGATGATTTGAGATTCTCTTCATCACTACAAATTGAATGGGCAAAGGTTTCTGAAACCATACTGATAGATGTAGATAATAAAACAAAGGCAAAATAGCTAAATAGTTTAGTCTTATTTATTTATGTTGAAATTATTATTTTTATATCAAAGTAGCTTTAATTTACATAATCTTAAAGTTAAAAACAAAGACTCTTCTTGATCTCAGACTCTTAGGTGATTTCATTGACTTTACTACATCAGGAAATATCTTGGTAATTAAGGCTTTGGGTGTCACCAGCTTAGCTCCAAATGGGAACATTTTAACAGGCTTATATAAGCTAGAAATAGGATGACCACATAATTTATTGTCTAAGCCATGACTATTTTTGAGAGAGAAAGGAAGCACTAACCAGATGGCATATGAGAAAAGAGGCATAAACTAGGACCGTCTCAGGCAAATCAGTGTATGCTTCTTCTAGTCTACTGGAGACAAATTCCTTCTCCCATCCTAGCTTTCCATAGACTTTTCTCAATTTCAGCCCTCTTCTGCCCCACTGGCACTAAGGTAGTATTGAGGCAGAAGTTCATCTTTCAATACTACACTAATTTTCCCCCTAATTCAAAGAGGCTGGCTTCATCTTCTCGTAGAGATTTTTTTCATTGGTAACATTCAGCACTGCCTACATGTACATCATCAATAAATCAACTGACTATACATACAACACATCTGTCAACTAAGGAAAAGATAAGACTTTCAAAGACTAAAGATAAAAGGGATTCTAAGTTATTGCCTGATGACTGTTTAAAATGTGGTGGGATAATATGTATGTAGTATTAATAGAATTTTTTCTTTGACACTTTCCCATATTTTAGCACTTGCAATTTTTCATTGCCTCAGGGAAGGGGTGTTACAGAAGAAAGCAGATTTAAAACGAGCCTCTTCTTAGCTTTTGAGTTTCAAAATTGTAGGTCCTGAGGTGAACTGAACAAACTCAGAGCAGTTTTTTTTAAAAAGAAGAAAAGAATCAAAGATAAGAATCTGACTTCAGGCCTGGAGGGTGGAAGTAGATGGAAAGAGATAAGACTCGAGGGATGCAATAAGAGCTTAGAAGCTTTGGGTTCTTGAGAAAAGGGCATTAGCACATCTTCATCCCATCCCTTAGGTTGAATTGAGTCCTGAGGGAGTCTATAAAATCTCTGGATAGCTTCAGGAGAGTCAAGAAGAGAGATAAGATCCTGCAGGTGGCCCTGAAGAAAAACCGGCACCTTATACAGCCTCACCCACATGCCCTAGTATGATGCAGGAACCATGAAATGCCTTTGATGTGCTCCAGAGGGCACAGAAGTGATGAATGATCCTAATACTTTATAGGATTTTTAACTATCCAGTATGTCATGGGAGCACATGACTGAACAGCAAAATGATTGCTGCTGCCCAAAAGAAGGGAGCTGAACCCAAAGAGGGCTTTAGAAATGAGCTTGAGAGGTGACTCAATGACAGCCCACATGGAGCATGGACTAAGGACCTAATGAGGTGACGGTAGCCATGGCCACAGAGAATGCCAGCTTGGCCAGATGACACCAAAGATCTAAGGTCTAACCCCAGCTTCACAGCCTGGTACTCTTAGAACATAGGTACAACCTTGGGAAAGTGAGAAGAAAACCTGATTTAATGTAAATTTTGTTTCTGCCATCCAAGGAGAAGGCTTAAAACAAAACTTAAATTGAGCTAGAAAAAAAAGAAAGGTATTTTTACTTTTCATACATCTGTGTTCACAGATGGAATTTGAACCCAGTACCTCTAGACAAAGATATGCAAGATGGCAGAATCATAGTGGGAAATACTCAGAACAATCGAAGAAGAATACAAAACCAGCACAGCTTTGAATCCAGACCTCCACTCACCCAGTGAAATCAAATAGCTCCCCTGCCCCTCCATTCCTTCCAAAGCCATGTTAATACATACACTCCATTAATGAGTCATTTTGATTCCACTTCCTTGACATCATCCCCTTCTATCTCCACTGCCACCACCTTAGCCCAGGCCCTCATTATTTCTCTTTTGCACTAATATATAATTAAAATAAAAATGATAACAATTAAGAACAACAACAAGCTAAAATTAATTTGGGCCTCATTATGTGGTAGGCATTGAACTGTTTGCTGTATCTCTATTAACTTTTAACTGTCACATCAATCCTATGAGGCAGGTACTATCTTTATCCCCATTTCACAGATGAGAAAACTGAGGCCCAAAGAGATTAAATAAATCATCCATTGCCATACAGCTAGAAGACAGTGGCCAGAAAACCTGATCCCAGGCATCTGTCTCCAGAGCTCATATTTTAAACCACTACATACACTGTATTGCCTCCTCTTAACTTTGTAACTCTCCCTGACTCTAATGCTTTGCCTTTCCCCTTCATATTAATACTTATGTAATCTTTGTAAACATAAATATGAACAGAATACATATTTCATAAACTTCTTTCATGGTTCCCCATCACTTTGAGGATAAAATTTTAACTTCTTAGAAAGGTATACAAGAACTGACATGACAGCTATGCTTGCCCAACAGAATTTGGATGTCTTTAATGGTATGAGCTAGTCCTGCTAACTATATATATACAAACCCAAATATACACATGTGTTTATACAGATATATATGTATGTATATATTTATATATTATATATAGATATATATCTGTGTGTACATATGTGTATAAAACAGAGTCCTCTAAATTTAACTAGATCTCACTGTTATAAAAATCAGCCTTTCAGTATGGAGATGTTCTGTTTCTTAACTATTATTTCTACACATAGTTTCTGTAATACCATCATGACTTAGCCTAACATAACCTAGATACCTAAAATAGATACCAAATTTAACCCTATGAATTTCATGCAGATGATATTATATTACCCATAAATCAACTTAAAGAAAAAAGAGCTGACATGATTCATCTCCTGCCTACTTGTTCAGTCTTATTGCATGGGCATATTTTATTCTCGCCCCTAGATGAATCGACAGGACAATACACACACACACACACACACACACACACACACACACACGCGCGAGATTCCCACTTGCTTCTTTTAAAAGTTTATGCACTTCTTGGCTTTGGAAGCATATTTTTTAGCACCCTAATCCTAAAATATATAGTATTTAATTTTGATCAGTAACATTTTTGTCTGATCAGTGACTTTTTTTCTGTCTCTTCCACTATACTGTGAGAATCCTAAAGTCAAGGCTATATTCTGATTCTGTTGCACTGGGCCAGAATGTAGCAGGCCCTAATACAATTGCCAAATAAAATAATCAATCAAAATATCTTTCTTCTCTTCATCTTTCTTGCCTGATTCAACAATAATTTCACGAATATAAATTGGGGACCTGCTAAATGCCAGGCACTTTGCTATATACTTTTAAATTCAATTCTCCCAGCAATATTATAAATATTATTCTAGTTTTAAAGATAAAGAAAACTGAAGCTGAGAAGTATATAAACAAGATAGTAATATATTGTCTTGCAGTATTTTTTTGAGAATTAAAGATAACATAAATATGTATCAAGCACCGGATCCTGAACATAACAGGCACACAATAACTGGTGATTCTTACAATTATTGATCAGTGGTTAAGTGCCAGGGCTTATTAGTGTCTCCTAGCATTATGTCAGTGCTGGTCCAGATACACCACAGCTGCTCATAATTTAAAATTAATGGCTCATCTTCTTTTTTTTAAGACAATTACTTCCTCCCTTCAGTGCGCACCCTAATCCTTGGTGCTATCCTTTAGCTCCCACAAGGTCCACATTTCTAATTTCTAGAGATCGTTTTATAAAATGAGACACAGCTCCCTTCTCGGGACTTCCTGACCCCACTTTGGGGAACACATTTTTACATATTTCCCAGCATTGTACAAGTATTTCTTTCCTGGCTTTAAAAAACAGAATACTGCCCACTTGTCATTTTTAGCATTGATGAGTTGCAGCCTTGCCTAAGCACAGCTATGGAGGACTGCGAGCCAACCAGCTGGCTCTACTCAGATGAATCAAGCAAAATTCCCTTAAACTTCAATTTCACTTTCCAGCCTTTCTCAACTGGCACCTGGAAATGCTCATGCTCTCAAACGCTAATGCAGTACTATAAAATATTCACGTCCCACCATAGGGTGGGGTTGGCACTGCCCAACATAAATGAGCATTCTCTTCTATGATGTCAGTCCCAGTTATGCCCCAACTCTGACTGCATTCTTCTCTTCCTTGGGGATTTTGGTAAGAAAAGAGAAGAAGAGAGAAAAAGTGAAAAAAGAAGAAAAGAAAAGCCAGGAGGGGGTCCCAAATGAGCTCATACTCACTCAGAAAAGCGGATCTAAATGTGAAGATCCTAATATTAGAGAAATATAGTAGAAATGGACCTTGAAGCCAACTAGTTCACTGATAAGTAAACTTTGTGTATGGGTCAATTCAGGAAAAATGAAAATGTTTACAGATGTGGCAGGAATAGATCTTTGCAATTTAATAGACATTTTTTATTCCACATTTTCTCATAACCTTATAACCCTTCTCTTTACATAGTTGGCAGGTAAAATATGAGGTATGCACTGCCTCAAATATAAGATGACACAGCAGGCTGCAGATAATAATTCTTGGCTTATGAATTTCAAAAGCCTAGGCCTAGGCTTAATAATAATACTGTATCAAACCAAGCATTTTACATGTATTTTCTTATTTAATTCCCACGATAATCTTATTATGTGATATGGTAGACAGAACAATGGCCTCTCTTAAAGAGCTCCATGTCTTAATCCCTAAAACCTGTGAATATGTTATCTTCACCGCAAAAGAAACTTGTGATTAAGATGTGATTAAGTTAAGAGTCTAGAGATGGTACATTAAGATGTGATTAAGTTAAGAGTCTAGAGATGGTAGATGTGATTAAGTTAAGAGTCTAGAGATGGTATATTAGCCTAGATTATCCAGGTGGGTCTAATGTAGTCATAAAAGTTTTTATGAGAGGGAGGCAAAAGAGTCAGTGAAGGAGATGTGATGATGGAAGCAGAAGTGAGAGGAAGGGAGTGGGGAGGGACAAGAGAAGAAAAGAGGGAAAAGGGAGGGGTGGGGAGGGAGGGGAGTTCAAGCAGTCACTCATTTGATTATTTTTGTGATTTAGACAAGGTTCACATTTTGTTCTGATAAAAGTGGAGTGGTTTTGTTTTTACCTTGATCCATCCCAGTTGCAGAGTGGCCTTGTCTAATGTTGCTATTTTGTGAAATTGTTTATGTTCAACAGGAAAACGGTGAGGCCTAGCTAATAGTATCAGGCCAGC
>NW_011888803.1:12859581-12863936 GCF_000151845.1 Pteropus vampyrus
CAAATGAGCTCATACTCACTCAGAAAAGCGGATCTAAATGTGAAGATCCTAATATTAGAGAAATATAGTAGAAATGGACCTTGAAGCCAACTAGTTCACTGATAAGTAAACTTTGTGTATGGGTCAATTCAGGAAAAATGAAAATGTTTACAGATGTGGCAGGAATAGATCTTTGCAATTTAATAGACATTTTTTATTCCACATTTTCTCATAACCTTATAACCCTTCTCTTTACACAGTTGGCAGGTAAAATATGAGGTATGCACTGCCTCAAATATAAGATGACACAGCAGGCTGCAGATAATAATTCTTGGCTTATGAATTTCAAAAGCCTAGGCCTAGGCTTAATAATAATACTGTATCAAACCAAGCATTTTACATGTATTTTCTTATTTAATTCCCACGATAATCTTATTATGTGATATGGTAGACAGAACAATGGCCTCTCTTAAAGAGCTCCATGTCTTAATCCCTAAAACCTGTGAATATGTTATCTTCACCGCAAAAGAAACTTGTGATTAAGATGTGATTAAGTTAAGAGTCTAGAGATGGTACATTAAGATGTGATTAAGTTAAGAGTCTAGAGATGGTAGATGTGATTAAGTTAAGAGTCTAGAGATGGTATATTAGCCTAGATTATCCAGGTGGGTCTAATGTAGTCATAAAAGTTTTTATGAGAGGGAGGCAAAAGAGTCAGTGAAGGAGATGTGATGATGGAAGCAGAAGTGAGAGGAAGGGAGTGGGGAGGGACAAGAGAAGAAAAGAGGGAAAAGGGAGGGGTGGGGAGGGAGGGGAGTTCAAGCAGTCACTCATTTGATTATTTTTGTGATTTAGACAAGGTTCACATTTTGTTCTGATAAAAGTGGAGTGGTTTTGTTTTTACCTTGATCCATCCCAGTTGCAGAGTGGCCTTGTCTAATGTTGCTATTTTGTGAAATTGTTTATGTTCAACAGGAAAACGGTGAGGCCTAGCTAATAGTATCAGGCCAGCTCTCTGATGTCAGGGGATGATTTTTTCTTTCTCACCCATTACATAGTTTCTATAATTGCTCATATTTGAGGTTTCACTCTTTAACTATTCTCCTTCTGTTGAACATATAGGTTTTTTCCTGTAAATTTAAACCTGTAAATTTAGGCCTCAAATTTCCTTAAACAATAAAGGAACTCATATGTCAAGAAAATGAAAAGGCCAGTCAAAGACTGGTAGAAAATGTTTGCAAATTAAATATCTGATAAAAGCCTTTGTGTTCAAAATACATGAAGAACTCTCAAAACTCAATAATAAGAAAACAACCTAATTTTTAAAAATGAACAAAAGCTTTACACAAACACTTTACAAAAGAAGATATACATTTGGCAAAAACAAACAGACAAACATGAAACTATGCTCAAGGTCTTCAGCCATTAGGGAAATGCACAGTGCAATAGTATTATACACTTATTAGAATGGCTAAAATGAAAAACATTAATCATACTAAGTGCTGGTGAGGATGTAGAGTAACTGAAACTCTCATAATTGTGGGTGGGATGTAAAATAGTATAACCACTTTGGAAAAGCGTTTGGTCAGTTTTTTTAAAGTTGAATATATACCTACCATGTTACCCAGCCATTCTACTCCTAGGTATCTATCTAAGAAAAAAGGAACGTATGTTCATACAAAGACTTAGATACAAATGATCATAGCAGTTTTAATTATAATAGTCTAAAACTAGAAACAACCCAAATATCCACTAACAGATAAATGGATAAACAAATAGTGGTACATCCATACAATGGCATACTACTCAACAATAAAAAAAATGAAAGAACTTGTTATAGAAACACCACAAATAGATTTCAAAATAATTATGCTCAGTGAAAGAAGCCTGATCAAGAAAAGTATATCTATATAATTCTGTTTATATAAAATTCTGAAAATTCAACTAATCTATAGTGAAAGAAAACACATCAGATATTCCCATCAGGAATGGGAAGTGATTACAAAGGGGCAGGAGGAAATTTCTGGAGGTGATGAATAGGTTCCCTATCTTGTTTGTGGTAATGGTTTTACGGGATGTACATATGTCAAAACTCATCCAATTATACACTAAATAGATGAAGTATACTGTATGTCATTATACCTCAATAAAGCTGTTTTAAAAAGTAGGGTAAAAGTAGGGTTTCAGTGGGGCCAGAGACTGTCATTAGAGATTTAATTTCTTCACCTTTCTTTACTGTGCCTCCTGGTTTGGAAGACAGAGAGCTTGGGCCTAATAGGAGATTTCCAAGCAAGAGACCTGAGGCCTGAAATTCACTCTGATTGTATATGCTTAGGTCACGTGGCTACTTTCGAAACAATTACTACAGCCAGAGGAGCAGAATATAGTGACCAGGGCCCACCTCTGGGGTCATAAATCTTTGTAGCTCTGAATAGAGGTAGAATTTCTGTGCAAAGAAAAAGTATGAAAAATTTTAAGGCTAAATGTCCTAGGAAAAATCGAAAAGTACAGTCAAAAGGATAATTGAAGAGAATTTAATGAAGGACTATTTACAAAGGCATGAGTAGAATAAAGGGCTAATGAAACTGCTGGGGACTAACAGCAGCAGGAGAGATGGGGTGAGGGGACAAGAAACTTTTCTATTTTTTGGACCATAAGGGTGAATGGAGGAACTATTCTTGGAACCTGGTAAGAATGAAAATTGTGGGAGAAGAGCTATATTGGGAGCTGTGGCCTTAGGAACACAGCCCAGCCAATTTGGGTCCCAGAAGGAAGGGAACTGGAGAAATAAAACCCCAATTTCTCTCTCCCCGTCTTCACCTTTCCCCTGCCAGGCAAACAAATTTATCCAGAGTATGAAGAGTAAGGGAGCCTGGGTGATGTGGTCCAATTAATATAGGGAGGAGGCAATAGAACTAAAAGTTAAATCAAGCTATATTCAGAGGCTGCAATGCGCTGATCAGCTCTATAGCCAGGCCACGAGGAAACCTGCAGAACAAAGGAAGATTTCTGCTGGGATTACTAACAAACAATTCCCCCACACTGTGAAGGAAAAACAGGAAAACAGAGTCTTTAAATCATGCCCTACACAAAATAAACACTTATTCCTTATGGCTAAAACCATGGGGAACCTTTGAATCAAAGATGGGATTGTGGCAGTCTTTTCACACTACATACTCATCTTTCATGCTGTATTCCCATACCATCAAAGGAAAATGGGTAAACAAAGTCTTTAAACTATAATTCACAGAAACTAAGAATGATATATACACTAAATTCCTTGAACACTCAGAGTCCCTCTCAGTGTCTTTTTCCCTTTCCCTCTCATTGTCTCTGTCTCTCTGTCCCTCTGAGTCTCTCTCAGGCTCTCTCTCTCTCTGCCTCTGAAAGGAGACCATGCTCTGTCTATGGAGCATTACTCCTTCTCTAACAAACTTTCTTTTTAACTCTAATTCTGGCATGCATTTGAATTTTCTATGCTCAGTCAAAGAACCATTTCTCTCTGGTGCAGGGCTTGAGCTCCCTCCAACTCAGGGAAATTTGCCCTGTCCTGTATCACAGTCAGTAGAGATCAGCCTCCCAGAGCACAAAGCAGGGTGGAGAAGGGTGGAGAGTAGATGTGGAATAAAGAAAATATTCAGCACAATACTTCTTGCTCAATTGCTTCCACAATGCTACTGTCTATAAGTTTGTATTTTTCTTTCTTAAAATATTGCTGGGAGGTGATTAATGAGGCACTGCCATGCTCTGCTAAGGAACAGCCTCCTGTACTAACCCTGCTCTTACATTGTTTGCTAAATGTTTGATGTTGTCCTACAAAAACTGAAGTTCTCTGAAAGGCAGTACAGCTAGGTATCTGGCAGGCTAATGAAAAATGGCTTTTTAAAAGAATGTCTTAGTAGCTCCAAAGACAAAAAGCACCTTAAGTCAAAAGAAAATCTAGATAATCTTTCCTGTAGGATTCCTTCCTCTCCCCACACTCATAAGTGGGACAGTTCTAATTGGATAAAAATATAAAATAGTAGTCCCCTCAATTTGTCATAAAAATATAAATACGTTGGAAGTGCCACCGAATGAAAAAGAGATAGGATGTTCTACTTGAGAAAAAGCCATGTTAGGAAATAGGAAAGCAACTGAGAAAAGATAGTGACTCCCTCTTATTATAAAACAAAGAAATTTCTACTCTTAGTTTTCAAGATTTGGTATCTATTATAAAGTCATGTTGTTTTTTACTGGAGTAGTAGGGGGAGCAGTCCAAGCAATAAGTCCCTCTGCAGATCAGACTTGTCTGGGTGTGTTTGCAAATTACTTGGGCCAAATCCTATCAAAGAGGACTATGGAGCCTTCAAGTGGAGAACAAATCCTATAAGGCAGGG
>NW_011888803.1:12863986-12870572 GCF_000151845.1 Pteropus vampyrus
TGGGTGATGTGGTCCAATTAATATAGGGAGGAGGCAATAGAACTAAAAGTTAAATCAAGCTATATTCAGAGGCTGCAATGCGCTGATCAGCTCTATAGCCAGGCCACGAGGAAACCTGCAGAACAAAGGAAGATTTCTGCTGGGATTACTAACAAACAATTCCCCCACACTGTGAAGGAAAAACAGGAAAACAGAGTCTTTAAATCATGCCCTACACAAAATAAACACTTATTCCTTATGGCTAAAACCATGGGGAACCTTTGAATCAAAGATGGGATTGTGGCAGTCTTTTCACACTACATACTCATCTTTCATGCTGTATTCCCATACCATCAAAGGAAAATGGGTAAACAAAGTCTTTAAACTATAATTCACAGAAACTAAGAATGATATATACACTAAATTCCTTGAACACTCAGAGTCCCTCTCAGTGTCTTTTTCCCTTTCCCTCTCATTGTCTCTGTCTCTCTGTCCCTCTGAGTCTCTCTCAGGCTCTCTCTCTCTCTGCCTCTGAAAGGAGACCATGCTCTGTCTATGGAGCATTACTCCTTCTCTAACAAACTTTCTTTTTAACTCTAATTCTGGCATGCATTTGAATTTTCTATGCTCAGTCAAAGAACCATTTCTCTCTGGTGCAGGGCTTGAGCTCCCTCCAACTCAGGGAAATTTGCCCTGTCCTGTATCACAGTCAGTAGAGATCAGCCTCCCAGAGCACAAAGCAGGGTGGAGAAGGGTGGAGAGTAGATGTGGAATAAAGAAAATATTCAGCACAATACTTCTTGCTCAATTGCTTCCACAATGCTACTGTCTATAAGTTTGTATTTTTCTTTCTTAAAATATTGCTGGGAGGTGATTAATGAGGCACTGCCATGCTCTGCTAAGGAACAGCCTCCTGTACTAACCCTGCTCTTACATTGTTTGCTAAATGTTTGATGTTGTCCTACAAAAACTGAAGTTCTCTGAAAGGCAGTACAGCTAGGTATCTGGCAGGCTAATGAAAAATGGCTTTTTAAAAGAATGTCTTAGTAGCTCCAAAGACAAAAAGCACCTTAAGTCAAAAGAAAATCTAGATAATCTTTCCTGTAGGATTCCTTCCTCTCCCCACACTCATAAGTGGGACAGTTCTAATTGGATAAAAATATAAAATAGTAGTCCCCTCAATTTGTCATAAAAATATAAATACGTTGGAAGTGCCACCGAATGAAAAAGAGATAGGATGTTCTACTTGAGAAAAAGCCATGTTAGGAAATAGGAAAGCAACTGAGAAAAGATAGTGACTCCCTCTTATTATAAAACAAAGAAATTTCTACTCTTAGTTTTCAAGATTTGGTATCTATTATAAAGTCATGTTGTTTTTTACTGGAGTAGTAGGGGGAGCAGTCCAAGCAATAAGTCCCTCTGCAGATCAGACTTGTCTGGGTGTGTTTGCAAATTACTTGGGCCAAATCCTATCAAAGAGGACTATGGAGCCTTCAAGTGGAGAACAAATCCTATAAGGCAGGGTTTCTCAAACTTCAATGTGCACAGGAATCATGTAAGATCTCTTAAAATGTAGATTCCGATTCAGTAGACCTGGAGTGGGGCCTAAGAACCTACCTTTCTAACCAGTTAGTTCTCGGGTGATGCTGAGGCTGCTGATACCTGGAGCACATATTGAACATATTGAGCAAGACTGTAAAACAAATCGGAGTCCAAGCCAGTAGCAGATGTGTAATGTAGGATGTAAGCGAAAGAGAACCAGGAACACTGAAGCCCAAGTGCAGGAGAAGATGGATATCTCAGCTCAAGCAGAGAGCACAAATTCACCCTTCTTCCACCTTTTCATTCTACTCTTTGTTCAATGGATTGAATAATACCCACCTAATTTGATGAGGATGATTTTCACTTAGTCTACTGATTTAAATGCTAATCATTTCTGATAATTAGATATACCAGAAATAATGTTTTACCAGCTATCTGCCCATCCTTTAGCCTAATCAAGTTAACACATAAAATTAACCATCACACTAAGTTAGAAAAAAAGAAAAGAAAAGAAAAACCTACTTTATTATCAGCCTAACAGGATTATGAAATAGTACACTAAAAACATTTATGTAGGAAAAAAACAAACAAACAAACACAATGCCTTGTTCATAATAGGCATGTTAGTTTTCTTTCTTCTTTTTTACACTGTTTCCCTGATGAATGCCCCTATGTACATAAAATCTCTTTTCATCAATCATAGGAAGTTGTTTTTAATTACTCTCTATTTTTTTCCTGCTGTTGCAACTTGTTCCAAGTAGACCCCAACTAATTTTGTGCAGAAGCAATTTAATGGTACCCTTGCTTCAACCTGTGAAGTATCCCCCTAGCTGTCTGCTCTGGTGAACCTCTGACATCCCCGTGTGGAACACCCATAAGAACCCACTCGGTAAGTACTCTAACATGTGCCACCTGGAAGGGTAGAGGGAGTTGATCAATGAGGAACAGTATTTAGCAATGGATAAATACTTGCTGCTTCTTCTAAACCCAGGTAGAAGGTTCTACAACACATTTCAAAAGCACCCTCAGAAGATTCTACAGGGTCACATTCCAATTACCCATAGGATGGCCAACTCCATCACATTCTTGTCTTGGCTTCTCCTCATTCTTGCCTTGTATGCCTGCTCCCTGGAGTCTCAATGTTTAAGAAATATTACCAGCCTTCAGGAGGACCCAGGAAAAGACTTCATGCCTTGGCTTTAGTAAATGTTATTTTATCATAAGTTAATGTACAGAATATTTGAATAGTTATTATTATATTGGTCTTGGGTCTAAGCTGTTTAGTGCAAAGAGGCTGGGATCCTGGGTTTCAACAGAATACCAATGCTTTTCAGGTGCCCAACTAGAGTATTTAGTCCCTCTGTTAATTTCTTTCATAGGGCCTCCTAACCTCATTGAAAAAAAGCAAATATAAAATGATAGCAAGGTGGCATGGAAGAGGGAAGTGGGCATATCCCATGAACACATTCATTTCTGTAACTGACTACTCAAAGTTTACTTAAAAAAAAAAGAAAAAGGGATAAATTTGGAAGGCTGGTTGTTAGACCAATTTTGCAATAAACTACTCACTTTGTTTCAGCAAAATGCAAAGTTTAAGGAAACTTATTCTTCATTTTCAATATTTATGGTGACTATCCATGGGTAAACTACAGTGGAAATGTGGTGGAAAGAACGCGTTGGCCAGGGGTCTTGCTACAAGGAACTATCTTGTAAAGTTAACTCGCTTTGACAAGTTCCAGATGTGCTACATCTGACCAGAAATATTGATAGTGGAACCTAGATCACAGAGATGTGATTTCTTGCTATATAGAAGATAAATGTTTATAGAATCAATTGTTTTCTGCTTATAGTATCTAAAATTTTAATATATTGGTTTTTTTATTTGTATATTTGTTGGTAAGACTGCTATTTATTTGCAATGTTATGCTTTATCATGGCACATGTAAGAAGGCACCAACCATCCTTATTTCTGGGCCTCTATTTTCTCCTTTTTTAAATTTTTGATTGTCACCCTCAGCCACTCTCTTAGCTCTTTGATGACTGAAAGAGATGGTGACTACATACTCTTAAAACATATAGCACAACCTCTGTAGAAATGGCTAGTAGGCAAGGGGTCCTCTTTAGCTCCCTATAACATATTCTGAAATCCTAGTTACCCTCTTTTTGAGGGAAGGCTAAAGGAGATATTTGTAGACAGTGAGGATATAACCCTAGTATTATAATGAACAGAGGCACTTCTGGCTTCCTAAAGAGGTATCATAAAAACTCTCAAAAAAAGTTTATGATGTGACTTATTTTAATTTGCTCCAAATTGTAAGACACATATGCTCCTCTAACCTTTTCATGGAGCTAGTGAGAGAGAATGTTTTAGAATTGATGAATAATAACATAAGTAGGACTTGAACTGATAAGAAAGATTACAATTGTTGTTATTGAAAGATGTCAAACTAATTTTACTGGCTCACTCCAACCCATTCTCAGCTATATAAGCATAGGAAGGAAAGACTCAATGAATTTTTGCCTTTACGTCAAAAAAGGCACTAGGTATTTGCTGGCCTCTCCCTCCTCATATCAAAATTAAACACAAAGTCTCTGTCCATGCATTTTCATGCTGTTAGCAAAGACTTCAGCATATGGATTTATGCCATATTTCCTCCAACTCTGTCTTCTGTATTTTTTTCCCATGGAGAGGGTGGATTGGAGATCGCTTGTCAAGGAAAACAAAAACAAAAAACAAAAACCTCCCATTAGAAAGCACTAGTGGCAATTCTTAACTGTCATAATTAACAATGCTAAAATATTTGTGTCCTTTCTTTCTCCATATTAAATAGCTGATTTAATGTACGGTAAAAATTTATTCTGCACTCCTTAGTGACATTTGTTTAATTTGTATGTTCATGCCACAATGCAAGCTGCCTTTATGATGATCCAGAAGTTGGCCAACTTTTTCCTTAAAGGGGGAGGTAGTAAATATTTTAGCTTTTGGGGCCACACATCTTGATGGCAACCACTCAACCCTGCCATGGTAGGGCAAAAGCAGCTATAAACAACATATAAATAGATGAGCATGGCTGTGTTTCAATAAAATTTTATTTATGGACACTAATGTCTGGTTTCATGTAAACTTCATGTGTCACAAAATATTCTTAAAAGATTTTTTCCAATAATTTAAAAATGTAAAATCTACTCTTAGCCTCCTCTATGTACAAAGTTAGGCAGCAAGCTAGATTTGGCCTACAATATCTAGTTCACAGATCCCTGATGTACCGATATCAAATTTTTGAGAGTTAAATTTTCCATTGTGTTTAAAGCTTCAGAGTAAATTGTGCCTGTGCCTCCATTTTAAATCTCAGTTTGTTATTTTGGGGGAGGAGCAGGGATTCACAATGTAACTGTAAAATTCTTCTTTGGGATAAAATTTGGTATTTAAAACCTAAAACAGAGAAGACAGTTCTGAATCTGAAAAATAACTAGTTAATTGAACTCCAATTAACATTGCTATATTAAACTACATTTTGATAAATTGTCTTTAAAATTATGGACATTTACATTTTTAAGTTTTTAAAGTAAAAGTTGACTAATAATAATCTTAAAATTCACTCTCCAGCTTGTTTCTTTTCCAGCAAAAGGGCCTCAAGACAAAGGCCATGAACTTGGAATTTCTAGGGATTTTTCAAAATCTTAAATCATTTTATTTAAAGATAACGAGCAATTGGAAGTCAAATCATTATGACTTCATTATTATGGATATTTTCCCCACTAATGGCTGAACTGAAGTTGTCAGCCCATTTCAGAGTGGTACCAGATGCTAGCAAGTCTCAGTCCCTGGAGATAAAACTTGACACATCACAGCATTTGCTTTTTGACCTCCCAGTCCTAATAGTGTTTTACTTTATATTGGAGCCCTGTGAATGTAAAGAATATCTCAGCTTTCAGAAGTTTGTGTTTAAATTTTAAAAATATGACTTTGGTTGTGTGAGTGTCTCTAAATTTTAGTAATGAGAACAAGATTTATTCCAGAGTGTTTGAAGTTTGTATGTTTGAGAGGAAAAATATGATATTTGTTATCTTTGTAAGTTGCAATCATTGCAAGTATAGAATGTTTATTTCATCATATACATATCTTTCTCCCTTGGTAGATTTCCATAGATTTCTTACAGAGTTTCCCACCCTTCATGTTTTTAATTTTGAAACTGGGCTACAATTACCCTACAAGTACCACAAAATACATTGATGAACAGATAGGTAAGACAACAAGATAGATATATAATTATTATACTAAATAGCTTGGCTTCCATTTCTGTTTGCTTTTACTTAATCCTGAGAATTTTGTATCTCTTTAAACTATGCTATAAAACAATAGAAGAAAAATCAGTATCTTCTTTCCACTAATAGCACATGCAATTACTTATACTTTCAAGTTGAATTTCAAATTAAATTTAATCTGAGCCATTTATTTGCTAGATATGTTGAACAAAACTTTTTAAAAAATATAGTTGAGGTCTACTGGAAAAACTGGATATCCACATGCAAGAGTGAAGCTGGGATGCTTGACTAACATCATTTACAAAAATTAACTCAAAATGGATCAAAAACCTAAACATATAATCTAAAACTATGTGTATCTTAGAAGAAAAACAAAGTCAAAATTTTCACGACATTAGATTTGGCAATAATTTCTTGTATACAACACCAAAGGCATAGGCAACAAAAGCAAAAGTAGATAAATTGGATTTCATGAAAATGAAAAACTTTTATGCATCAAAAGATACTCTCAACAGAATAAAAAGGTAGCCTACAGAATAGAAGAAAATATTTGTAAATCATATATCTGATAAGGGGTTATATCCAGAATATATAGAGAATTCCTAAAACCCAACGACAAAATCCAATCTAAAAATGGGCAAAGGGCTTGAATGACATTTTTTCAAAGAAAATGAACAAATGGCCAACAAGAACTTGAAAAGATGATCAAGGTTGCTAATCATTAGGAAAATGCAAATCTAAATGACAATGATGCCACTTTATCCCATTAGGATAGCTTCTTTTAAAAAAAAAGAAAAAG
>NW_011888803.1:12871484-12960289 GCF_000151845.1 Pteropus vampyrus
ATAAAGTGTATGTATGTATAGAAAAAAACATAGTATACTTGTATATAAGGTTTGATATTATCTGCAGTTTCAGGCATCCACTGGGGTTCTTGGAATGTATCTCCCATGAATAAGGAGAACTGCTGTATAATTCAGCCTCAAAAAGGAAGGAAATTCTGGCATATGTCCAACATAGATGAACCTTGAGGTCATTATGTAAATAAAATAAGACAGGCACAAGCAAACAAATACTATATGATTCCACTTACATATGGTACCTAGAGTCAAATTCATAGCAGCATAAAATAGAATGGTGATTGCCAGGGGCTGGCGTAGCAGGGAATATGGAATTATTATTTAATAGGGAGTTTCTGTTTTACAAGATGAAAAGAGTTCTAGAGATGGAGGTGATGACTGCTGTACAACAATGTGAATGTACTTAATACTACACACTTAGAAATAATTAAGGTAGTTAAAGTTATGTGTATTTTACCACGATAAACATTTTTTACAAAATATATAAATATGATATAAATTTTAAAATATAAATTTAGAAGGTCTAATATAAAACAAGACCTTTGTAATCAAAGAGTCCTGGATTCAAATTCTAGTTCCACCATTTACTGGCTTGTTTTTGTCAACAACTTACTTAAGCTCATTTTCTAAATGAGCTTTTCTAAAGCTCATTTTCTTGGTTTATAAAATAGGTCTAATATTTAAAAGTATTAATGAGATAACACATAAAGATCTTATTACAGTACCCAAGTCAATGCCTATGGCAGTGTCCATTAAATGTATCCCCTTCTCTTCTCATTATACCAATAATTCAAAATTTACATCAAATGGGATTGAGAGGGAATTCTTGGAGGCTTTCCCTTATAGCACTGCTATTGAACTTTCCAAATTTCTGTTCAGAATGCCAGGATAGGAGGAAAGTCCCCTGCTTGGCCACTAGAATTTACATCCCACAGTGGCAGTACTGTGTTCTTTTACCTATAAATGCTCATTTCCCTCACTATTCTAATGCAAGACTAAGCTTAAATATTATCCACTTACCTCAATTACAGTTGAACCCTGAGGAAAAGATTGGAACCACTTACTCTTATTCTCTCTCAACTATCCACCATATTCTTAGAAACAAACAGGCCTATTTATTCAAAGAACAGTCAAAAAAAAAAAAAAAATAATGCCACCTGCTGTCAGACTCTTGTTGTGAGCCTACACCTTGTATACAGGGACTATCTCTTCTGTTCATACTCCCACTATTAACCCCAGAGCAGCACACTCTCTCGTTTTGGGTGTTTTCTCATAAGAGAGATGTGTCTAGAGGCAACTACAATGTTAATAACCCTTTTTGGACCCTGACTTTGCTGCTGACTCTCATCTTTGGGGAAGCCAAAAAAGGCAGAATCAAGTCTCAATCCTTCACCTACACAAGGAAGATACACATAGGAATCTCCTCCTGTGTCCAGGGTTCAGGCTGTTCCATTCCCCACCCCGCTATCCCCTACAAAGACCCACTACTCGCTAATTCACCTCTCCTAATAATGGCTACACCAGAAGAAGAGATGTATTCTTCATTGACTAATTTGTTCCTACACACACTCATTAGAATCACTGACCTAGTTATGATTGCTTCAGCTGTTTTCTCTTGCAAAGGAGACCATGTTTGGCAATACTAGAAGCTACATTCTTGTGGTCACATCAGCAATGATGAAAGCAGGGTTTCAGGGAAAAAAAAACTACTTTTGCTTTCTTGTAAACCTTTTAGTTTATAAACAAACTAGATGCTTGCTCTCCTTTCAGCATCTATCTAGGAGATATAAACACAAAATAGAAATGGCTTGTATGTGGCATAAAGCCCCATGTAGAAGTAAACTCAAAAAAATTGAAGCTTTTCCAAAAAAAGACCATTTCAGGTCATCTATTTCAAGTTCTCACTCTCATTTGCTCTCTAAACATTTATTGAAAAGCTCATCCAGGTTATAGTCTCTTCTTCCTATAGTTTATTTTCTATACTCTTCCCAAAGTGATTTCAATAAAACTCAAGTTTATTTTCTCTCTCCCTCATTTAACACTGTTTTTTAGCTCTCTATCACGCTCATTTTTAGAACATCATAAACAGAGGGTTTATGATGAGAAGCCTGTTTACTCCCTAGCTCATTTTCTACCAACCTTTCTCTATTTGTGCAGAAAACAACTTATATTTTCCTGAACACATTTGTCTGTTTCAGCCCTCTTAGAATACCTAAGGGCATGCTTCTTCCTTCACCTGGTGAATTCCTATTAATTTTTCAAAACCCAGCTTGGACTTCAATTTTTTCCAGAAAAAGTTCCCTGACTCAGAGTTAATAACTCCCCTTCCTGTGCACTTATTTCATTTTACTCATTCATTTATTTGACAAATTCGATAACATTCAACAGTTACTGACCTAGTTAATACAAGTCAAGTGCTATGCTAGGGAATCTCCTCATCAGTGTTGTCATCCTAACATTCACATGTACCAGGCACTGTTCTGAACGATATACATTTATTAATTTGTTGACCTGAATAACAACTCTGTGAAGTAGATACTCATACTATCGTCATTGTATCAATGAAATAACTGAATCCATAGAGAATAAGTATCTTGCCTGTGGTCACCCTGGCAGTCCACTTTCACAGTGCATGTTCCAGACAGACTCTGTCCATACTGTAATAGAGATAACAAGTCTAATGAAGAAGATTGACATTAACAAGCAATTATAACAAAATGTGCTAAAAGAAGGAATATAGGATGCTATGGAAATGTTTACCTGGAGACGTAACCTATTCATTTGGTGAGGCTTACCTGAGAAAGATAGGCTTAGAGATAGGTTGTGGAGGATGAATATAAAAACTGTCCATTTCAACACCTAGATAGACTTCAGTCTACTTAAAGGAGGAATCCTCTTCTTAGTCATTGCCATATGACGGGACCTATCCTATTGCTAGGTACACCAAGTGTGAGAAGCTTTTTATTAAATGAACAAATCAATTTAAATAAATAAATCTATTAAAGCTTCTGAGCTCTACCAGAAGCTTTAAATATTTTATTATTTAATCTGTATATAATAACCCTGCATGGCAGTTATTTTTATCTCCCACATTACTGATGGAGAAGCTGAACTTCATTCGCAGACATTTGTGTATTTCAAAATCCCTTGCTGTTTCATTGCAGTTTCAAAATTTATTCATGAACAGCTTTTTGACTTTTAAATAATTTATATTTTTATTTTTAAAATAAATGTTATCCACCATGAAGCTCTAAATGTTTTGGCCTATGCATATTTTACAACGATTGTCTAGGATTTTGTTTTATAATGTGAGAGTTTATTTCACTTACCTGACTATTTCTGCTTTAGTTCATTCAAGCAGGTGTTGTGGCCACCAGCCCCCGAAAGACACACGGACCACCAGAAATCAGTGAGTTATAGGAAACACACTCTTTATTCAGCCAGCTGGGTCTGCCAGAAGTACACAGACCCCAAATTAAGCAGCCCCGAAATGTAGAGGTACAGGGTTTTTAAGCCCTAACTCCCATTCCTCATTCTGTCTTAACACAAAAGTCTATTTTTCTTCTCTTTACTAACTGTCAACCCACAGGTAGGTTGTGCAAGCGGGGGTACAGAAGCAGAAAGCTTATTGTTAGAATGTTATGTTCCCATGGGTGATAGCCAAGCAGTAATTTTCCAGCCAGCACAAAAAGGTATAACAAAAATACCATAGATCAAGTGACTTAAAAAACAAACATTTATTTTTCACAGTTCTGGAGGCTGAAAAGTTCAAGATCAAAGCAGACACAGATTGGGTGTCTGGTGAGAACATGCTTCCTGGTGCATACATGGCTATCTTCTTGCTGTATCCTGACCTGGCAGAAGGGGTGAGGCAGCTCTTTGGGGTCTCTTTTATAAAGGCACTAATCCTATTCATGAGGCTACAACCTCATGACTTAATCAAATCCCAAAGGCCCCCACCTCCTAATACCATCACATTGGCATTAGGATTTCAACATCATGTGAATTTAGGGAGGTGGGGATATAATCATTCAGCCTACAGTAATTGCCCTAAGATAAATTTTCTGTTTATATTCAAAAATCTATGTATTTGCTTTATCTTTATCCTAGGTTGTCTCTCTTGAGAGAGTGTCTAAGAGAATGCCTCAGCTTAATAGTGGAGGTAAAAATAAAAAGTGGGGAGGGAAAAAGACTTCCAACAAATTTTCTTTTTGTACATAGACATTCTTTCCTCTCTTCTTTCCTTCCTTCTTTACTGCCTTCCTTTTTTCGTTCCTTCTTTCCATCCATGAGCAGGTGCCTCCACAGAGAGAGAGAGATGAACAGAATTATTTGAAAGTTGTACTGAGAACTTATTCTACGTTGTTTATACAACCAACCAGGGACTCCCTGCTTTTCCTAGAGAGACAGGCTATACCCAACTCAAACTTCCACAGGCCCAAGGTCTGTACTTGCTAAGCACCTGGTTTTGCCAAGATGAGTTGTCTGTAATCACTTAGCACATAAATACAGATCACCTGGTGCCCAAGTAGCTTGAACCCTACCAATAAAATTGTTTTCATGAGTTCCCAATATAGCAGTCCCCAACTTTTTTGGCACCAGGGACTGGTGCTCCTACAGGAGTCTAATGCTTGATGATCTGAGGTGGAGCTGAGGCGGTGATGCTAGTGCTAGGGAGTGGGTACAAGTACAGATGAAGCTTCACACACTCCCTTGCCGCTCACCTCCTGCTGTGTTGTCCATTCCTGACAGGCCATGGGACAGTACTGGTCTGTGGCCCAGGGGTTGGGGACCCCAGCATACGAAAGAACAATAGGACAGCAGAAAAACCTTTGCTGCAGCACAGACCCACAATCTCACTGGCAACAGCACGTTCATGGCTTCTTTTGCTAACTTTTAGTTAATAATATCTCCCAATAAAGCTTTTTCTTTCACCCAGACTATGTGATTCTGCCACTGTAGAATTCACTTCTAGCCACTTTGGAGAACAACACTAAATAATTCTTTATTTGTCAAATGAAAATTTCTGCTGTCGTAGGCAATTAGGAATAAAAGATTTTGAGAGAGTGCTGCGTTAAAGGGTAGAGGGGTGTGAAGAGTTCTGCTGACAACTGCTTCAGGACAAGTTAGGGATTTTTAACAAGAGGACTTGGGGCCATATGGTACATCAGGCCCCATCCAGGTAGAGAATGGCTAATTGTCTCTTTAACTCACTCATTTCATCAGAAAGTGCACAAGTTTGAAGACATAAAAAGTATAATTAAAAGTCCTAACTTGTCTACAATTGTGTGAACTTGTCAAGCAAGTTTAACAACCAACCCAGCCGTTTTTTTGTTGTTGTGTTTTTTTTTTTTAAACCACTATTTATCTGAATCAATTTAATTTGCCTCTGAGCCACCATTCTGCTGAGATGGTAGCAAATGCATTCTCTGCATCCCCTCTAACCCTTGCAGGATCATGCAAAGGTCCACAGATGTGTCTTATGCAGCACCAAAGCACTAAGAAGGCCATTTGTTAGTGACAAGGTACTCATGGGTCCCTGCAACAGTGCCGACAGGGATGGGCATCTTGCCAAGACTGGGAGCCAGTCTTCCAATAAGCACTGCTCAGTCTTATCTCCACTTGTCTTCCACTTCTCCGTCCAGTGGACAGGACCTACCAACCTCTGTCTTCATCCCCATTTGAAGGACTCTATCCCCTCCCTCATCTACTTTTTCTCTTCCCCACAGAACATCTAGGATAATAAGACTGAAGTGAGCAAAGTGGTCTGTATTTCACATTTTGATTCCATTTTCTTCTTCTACTTTCTCTTTTTTTTATTGCCCTTCCATCTCTTTCTTTTGAAGATGAAGATTCAAAATCATTACTTTACATATTCATTATCTTTTCTATGGCATTGCTTGAGACCACAGACGGCTCTAATACCGCCCTGTTCTGATATCAGTGTCTAAAACCATTGCAGAGCTTTCTTATTTTTTTAAAATAAGACTACTTTCAGATTCCTTCACCCATTGGTTTCTGCTTCTGTCTTTTGTCAGTCTCCAAATCTTTTTCCCCTTTTCTTGGTAATCTGTAATTCTCTCCTTTGGAAGTAGAAGAAAGAGACAACAGTCTATTGAATGAACAACTCCCCCCCTCCTCAAAAAATTAATCAACTAGATAGAATAAAAAATTCTGTACATGTCGATGAGTGCAAAAAGATACTAAGCATTAATAAAACACTTATTCGATGCCTAGCACTGAACTAAGTACTATGAAGAATAAAAGAAATCTTTAAAGAACAAGGTCTTTCTCCACAAGATTACAGTCTAGTTTAATGTAAAATGCACAGAAGTGCAGTTGTAGTGTTCATTGTCAAAGAACATGACAATATATTTAATAAGAAACTAAATTGTTCAATACGGTTAATTAGACAACAAAACAGCAAGTGATAAAATTACTTGTAGTTGGTCTCTAAGGAGTTAACCATGAATTAGGGGAGGGACAGGCTCCTGGGCTGAGATATTTAGAGAAATGGAAACTTTACTGACCTCAGAGGATGCATAGATAGAAACAAAAGACAAAAACAAGAAACACACACACACACACACACCCATAGAGGCAGAATAAGCATCCTGTGAAGGAAAAATAGCGAAGGCATTGGCCTGACCCTAAGAAAAACTTAGTGTTATGTAGTTATCACCATCCCTAAGTAACAATTATTAATTCAACAATCAACCCATCTCCAATCTGCTCCTGGAGATATAAGTGCAGCTAATCATTTAAAACCTAAATTCTCATTATTCATTAATCCCATAGCCATTTATTGACTCTCTAGGGATAGTACATAGGGAAAGGAAAAAAATGCCTTCTATAAATTAAATGAGCTAAGAATATCAAGTCTACTAGGCTAAGCACTTTAGGTCTCTTATCTCACTTTACCAAGTTCAATTCCCCAGCACAATTAAGCAAGCATTTTGTTGATTTTAGATTTTTGAAATAGATTGTCAGAGGTATTGAATAACTCATCCAGGTTACATAGCTAGTATAAACCTTATAAACGATTTGGGAAACAAGATTCAGTCATTCAAATAAGTAGTTACTATGCACTTAATATAAAAGATACAAAGAAAAAGTTAACTATACAAGTAAATATATGGTTAAATGGAGGAAAATAACTATGGCAAGAATTATGATAACATGCTTTATAGATGAATGTGCCCAACTTCTAAATCAGTGTTTTTTCACCCCTATTGCACATTAGAGTCATATGAAGGAGTTTTAAAAGAATCTGATCCTTGGATCTCACCCCCAGAAATTCTGATGTAATATTTCTGAAGTACAGTCTGGGCTTCAGGATTTGTGACAGCTTCTTGAGTAATTCTAATATGCAAGCGAGGTTGAGAACCAATGTTCTAGAATAGTGCTTCAGAAGCTTTAAAATTGGAGTCAGAATAGTCTGCTCTTTTCATACCAAAACAGATCTTTCTTCCAACAAATTTAACTACCCTCTGGATTGTTCTAATCTCTGAAATCCCAGTACTCACTACTCCATGCACCATCTACTACCTCTGTCCTTCTAACTCAGCCTAATACCTCCATTACGCCAATTCTTAGATTACAGAGAGAGTTCTAATTCATCATTTCCAGCACTTTTTCTCTATCAATTGATCAATTTATCACCTTCCTAAACCCTTTCCTTCTTACCTCCCAAATAATCCATGGTGCATCATTACAATCACTTTGAGGACTTATAAGAACTTTAATTTCATAATTTGTGACCCAATATTTGGATTTTTACAGCTTGAGCTCTGAAGCTGCTTGCAGAGCATAACTTCACCCTTTTGGGCTCCAGAACTGCCTGCAGAGCCAGCAGCCCCACTCTTGCTGATTGTACTGTTTGATAAATTTTATTCCTTTTGTTGTTTTTAAATAATACTCCCTATATCATGATTGCATGATCAATGACAGCTTTTTTGTTCTACAGGCTTGGGCTGAAACTAGGACTTGATAAATAATCATATAGTACCCACTGTTCTCACCTACAACCCCATTTGCTTGATCACTAAGTCAGCCAACCATTGAAAGTCCAGTTGCCCCCACCAATCAGAAAACAAATGATGTAATTTATAGTCTCGTTTCCCCTAGCAACCCATCTCTTTGATCTACAGCTCCTTGCAACTCTTGCCTTTATAAACCCTACTCTATCCCCTCCATTTTGGAACATATTCTAGGTTCATACTCAAGGGCTATGTTTCCTGGTTTGCAAATCATTATCTGAATAAACTCTCTTTAAATTTCTTTTTAAAGACGGTATCTCTGGACTTTTGTTTACAACTGCCTTACATCATGTTCAGACATGATTACAAAGTGATTTTAGTTTTGTCTTGATCCACCGTGGTCACAAAGTGGTCTTGCCTGATGTCGATGTTCTCTGAAAGTTTTCGCCCTTTAAACATACCAAGCTTATTCCTAACTCTGCACTTGTTCTATCCTTTACTTGGTAATCTTTATCCCTATAGGCTCTCATCATGGTGCCTTCTTCCTACTATCACCTACTTCCTTCGGAGCACTAATGAATATCTGAAAGACTGTCCATTTATTTGTTTGTTGATTGTCATTGCCTCACTGGAATTTAGCTTCATTGTGTGTGTGTGTGTGTGTGTGTGTGTGTGTGTGTGTGTGTGTGTGTGTGTGTTTCTGTTGTGTTCACCTCTGTAAGCCCAGTCTCCAGAAACCTAACTTTTAGCCAAGGGCTCAATAAATACAGACTGATTGACTAAATGCCACTGGGCTCATTTCTGCGAATAAAACCACAGCCAACCAGAAATTGCATTTTTTCCTCGTTTTTAAGGGAGAAGTACGGCACTCGACAAAATGAAGTAAAAATAGGGAGTCAAAGTGAGTCTTTAAACAAGAGTGCTCAATGTCTTTTGTGGCCAGAATACATCGGGATGTATTAAGACTCCAAGATCTGAGACTTCTTGTTTCTGAATTATCTTCTTTCCTGAAAATTGTGTTGGATCCTTAACCTTATGGTTCATTCTTTTTCCTAGTGAAAGATTATTCCCGGGCTTTATTTCTGTAACCGCTTGGAGCAGCCAAGGCCTTGGGGGAGAAACCCAACGTCCTTGCGCAAGCGCCCAAGAGAGTATTCCGCTGCGCCGACGGCTTTACAGTGCGCATGAGCAACTAGAAGCAGCGAGGCGGGAAGTGTTGCGCAGGCGCGTTTGGCAGACTCGGTAGGTGGGCCGCTCTTGGAGGCGGCCGACCCAGGCATCTCGGGAGCCACAGAAGTCGTTTTCCCTTAAACCGTGAGTTTCCGACGGTTTGTTCCATGGCGCGGGATTGTGAGGGATTAGAAACGAATTCTGGATCGTGACTTCGGTCTTGTCTCAGCGTAATACTGCCGACCCTTTTAAGATCCCGCCGGCCTACGGCGGGAAAGTCGTGCGCCTGCGCACTAATCATCCCGTTCGGTCTCGGATCTGAGGGAGGAAGGGCCTTCCCCACTTAGCTCGCGGCCCGCGCTCCCCAAGGGATCCCATTCATTCCCTCTTCCCTTTTTCCTTCCGGCCCTCGCGGCCAATATGGTATCAATTCTCCAGCAACTTGCGTGGGGCCTTGGACGAGCTTCCTGGCGCTCCCTCTCACTAGTCAAGCGATTTCCTCAAGTCCTCTTTCTCAGGTCAAACTGCTCTCCTCACTGAGGTCTCCCTCCCACTCCCCATTCGCCAGATGTCTGACCCCGGGGCAAGGTCGGTCCCGGGGCACCGTGCCCTGCACCCTGACTAGGAATTTACCTCCAGCTTACTGCCCATATTTCTGGAAGGTGAAAGTGAAGCAAATGGAATCCTTAGAAATGGCCCACCGTTTTCCTCCTTTGGGGATTTGAGCATACGGTGCGTTTTAAAATGTTTGCCCCTTTGAGGGCAGTGGCATATTTTAATGCTTGGTTCAGTGAGTGATTTAAATTTCTCATCTTCTCCAGTATTCTAATTTTCACAGCTGCCTTGCTCCTCTGTGGACATGACCCCTTAGCTGGCATTTTGCATCCCAGTTGTTTTGTGATGGAGGCGTCTTTAGGAATTCAGGTGGACGAACCTATGGCATTTCCTCCCCTGCCTGAGGGGTTGCAGACCGATGGCTCGTTAAAAAAACATGAGCAGAATTTTAAACCACCAGGTATGTGTTTAATTCCAAAGATGTACATGCAACAGTTCTGTAATTTCTATTATTTAAAAAAATTTACTGAATCTTAAAGTGAGTTGTATGTATAAATAAAAGCACGTTTACAAATCAGTAAAGCTTCCTAAGATCTAGATTTAGGACTGGATTGCATTTTAGGAGGATTGCAGTCCAAACATGCCATTTTACAGATGAAGTTGCTAAGGTCTAAATATTAGTGATTGTTTAAGAATACAGTTTGTTGATACCCAGACCAGAAGTTCTGTACTCCTGCACCTATGTTCTTATGTCTCCTCACCATATTACATTAAGCTTGGATTTAGAAATTGACATGGGAGAGATTTTCACTTAAGTATCCAAAGGCAGTATTCAGTGACAAAATAAATGAAATGTTTATAGCAGTAATACAACACTATGTTACAGTGTACATCATGAAGTGTTGTTTGACCCTAAAAGTGAGAAGGAGAGGGTCAAACAGTACCTGACCTTGTACACTAAAATGTGCACTGTCTAGCACAGTCCCCGGTATATAGTAGGCATTTGATAAATATTGGTTAGAGGAGTTCCAATTGACTATTTTTTCTTAAAAGGTAGCTAAATCGTTTTCATCGTTGTCTTAATAAACATATGTAGTGCTTGCCCAAAGGATATTAATTTTGACCTTTTGTCTGTAATATATACTTAATATACCACAAAATAAACTTTAACCCCACTCTAGAAAAATATGACACATGCTTTTGCTTTCTAACTAAAATTAAACTCATCTTTGGTGTCAAAATGAGTACTCTTCCTGATATCCCTATTTTTGGTAATAAAAGCCACTATTATTACATTTACCTATACTTAAAACTTCAGAGTTGTTTTCAATTTATGCTTTGTATTTGCTTTCCATATCCTGTCAAGCAACCTTTTCTTTTTTTCAATGTGTGGCTTTGCCTCTTCCTCTCATTCCCACTTCCACCACATTAATTCATTCCCTTACACTTTGCTTCTGAATTACAAGTTTCTTACCTAAACTAAACTGCCTGCTTTCACTTTTTTCTTCCTCCTGTTAATCTTGTACACTGCTACTAGAATAATCTTATTTTATTTTAATTTTTTTTAGTTAAACTTATTGGGATGACATTGGTAAATCGTACGGATTTCACATGTACAGTTCAATACGTCCTGTGTGTATTGCATTGTGTGTTCACAAATGCAAAGTTAAAATGCCACTTTTCTTACGATGCCACCTTCATCCAATTTCATGGATGCTGTTTCTCTTCCCTTTCATTTTTCTTGTAGTTACCTGTTTCTCATGGTCATTGGACAAGTAATACAGTAACACAGTCATTGTATTATTCTTGTATTGTTTAGTACTCTGTGTATTTTGTCTCTTCAGTTATACCAAGAGCTCCTTAAAGGCAGTATCTCATATAGGTCTTGATGTATGTTGTGCATTAGGCACAGTATAAATGGATGAATCTGACTTGATTCTGGCATTATGTTCAAGTGAAAGCTACTATTTTAATGTGCCTCTGAAAATCTGGGAAATAGAGTGGGGTGAACTTTAAACTTCTAAAGTTTTATGGCTTTTATGTACTGGAACATTGAACATTATAAACAGTACCTTTGATAATTTATAAAACATACTGAGATATTGTCTCTTTCATTCCCCGAATAAAAGCTAAGGTTATATTAAAAACGTAACTTCAGTAAGGAGAGTAAAGCTGATGAGGTCCAAGCACATAACTGTCTTATGACCCAATGTAATTTACTTTCCCTTGGTGGAATAACTGTTGAATGATGGGACTTTTTCTATATCTTTGTATTCCCAGAACTTAACAGTGTCCAGCACATAGTAGGTGCTTGAAAATATTGAATGAATGGTTTAATGCAAGCATATAAAGTAAAATAGTGTAATAGATGAACAGCATGGCCCTTTGGGGTACTTATCAGCTTTTTATAACTTTTTTTTTTTCTGATAAAAATTACACATGCTTATTGAAGAAAATTTAGAAAGTATAAAAGGCCAAAATAAGAATATATTATCCAAGCATCACCATGGTGACATTTTGTTATATATTCCTTTAGTCTTCCTGTTCATACAGATAAAAACAATTTTGTTTCAAAATTTATCAG
Source organism: Pteropus vampyrus (assembly GCF_000151845.1). Classification (NCBI taxonomy): domain Eukaryota; kingdom Metazoa; phylum Chordata; class Mammalia; order Chiroptera; family Pteropodidae; genus Pteropus; species Pteropus vampyrus. The sequence goes on from NW_011888803.1 coordinate 12,883,788, forward strand.
TTTCAGTGTACAGTATAGTGATTAGACATTTATATAACTTATGAAGTGAACACTCCAATGAGTCTAGTGCTCACGTAACCCCATACATAGTTATTACATTATTATTGACTATATTCCCTGTGTTGTACTTTATATTCCCATGACTATGTTTATAACTGGCAATTTGTACTTCATAATGTCCTCACCTTTTTCACCTATCTCTCCAACTTCCTTGCTGTCTGATAACCATCAGTTTGTTCTCTGGAGATACGTTTTTTTCAAAAAAACTAAATTGGGATCATAGCTAACTTATTTCTAGTCTCCATTTTTTACTTAGCAATATATATCGAGCGTTTTGTATGTTAAATATTCTGCAGCTTGATTTAAGATGACTGCCTAATGTTTCATTGATAATATGCCATAATTTATTTAATTTCCTTTTCTTATTGAACTGATTGTTTTCCTAATAAGAAAAAGTTAAGAAAAATGCTGCAATAAAAAGTACTTGGCATAATATTGGACCAAATGTTTACTCTTTCAGCAAGTCTTTTTTTTTTTTTTTCTTTTTTTAAGTACCTACTATATGCCAGGTTTAGCAAGGGATAAAGATCTATTCAATAAAAGAAAATATAAACTATATATACACTGAATGTCTTATCCATACTGTTGAACTGAACTGGAAGGTTTGCTTTCAGTGTATTATATGGATGCTCTTAGCCCATGATTTTAAAATGGGTTATAGATACCATCTTGATTTGCCTGGAACAAATCTATTTTATACCTGTTGTCACTCTTACTCTCAAGAGTGCCCCATTTTAGGTTAAATTATATGGTCTCCCTAGTTATAGACAGTGAAAATCAGGCAATACATGTAGCCCCAGAATAGGCATGATATATATTCCTGGACTGTCAGTTTTACTCCATGGTAAGTAATTGAAAGTATTTCATTTATTTGACTATTTATTAAATGTCTGTTATGCTCATTCACTTTTTTGGGTGCTAGGGATAAATTATGTATAAAACAGACAAAAATCAATCCCTTAATCTATTGGAAAGAGATAGACAAAAGAAATGTTCAAAAGTGATTAATGCTGTAAAGAAAATGTAGAAGAGTAGGGGAAATAGGAAGTATTAGGGGAAGGGATTGTAATAATCAGTTATTGGTCAGAGAAGGCTTCAGTGTAGCAACATTCAAACTAAGACTTGAAGGTGGTAAAGGATTGAACTTTGCTCTTATCTGGGAAGGAGATAACACTCCCTGAGATGGGAGGGAGTGTGCCTAGCATTTAGGAATAAGCAAGGATGTCATTGTGACTGGAAGTGGGAGGGTGATGTGAGTCAAGTCAGAGAAGTGTGAGGAGAGGAGGTAGATCTTTGGCTTTTCTGTGGAGCAAGTTCTGAAACTATTAGTAGATTTGAGCAAAATAGTGATATCGTGACTTAGCTTTAATAGAATCACTCCGGCTGCTGTGTTACAGATAGACTATAGGCCAGCAAGGGTGAAAGCAGGGAGCATGGTTAAGGAGGCTATTGCTTGTTTAAAGCCAACGTATAAAATGGGGACATTTAAATAATTTTTTAGCTTGTGGACATTTCAGGGTCTTCCCCCAATCGTCAAGATATGTATATTGGTCTCTGCCTTCAGGAATATTTCCCAGCTTTTGATATGAATGCTCTCGTGTGCTGGTTACTCTCATCTCTCACTTCAGAATTTGAGGGTTTTGCATTCATTTTGGTTGTCAGGAAGTTTTACTGTTGTTTAAAAATGTCATAATTGTTCTGTAGTGACAGGAAACCTTAATATAAACATATTTAGAGATTCGTAAAGATAGGTAAGTACATAGTGAGTAATGGTGTGGAAGCATATGAAGCTTACATAGTCATTCACATGGCTTGTGTATTATAGTATTTTATTAGATATATTTTCTTTCTGGTGATTTCTAACAGCTAACCAGCATCTCTACTACTAACTGCCAGCTCATACTTAATACAAAGGGAAGTTCCAAAGTGTGCAACTCATGGGAAAACCATAGATTATTATAGTTGGAAGGTAAAGTTCATCTAATCCAACCCCTTTTCAATTTTACAGATTAAGAAACTGAACACTGTATGGTTTAATGATAGGATTAGAATCTAAATCTTTATAGATTCCAAGCTTTATCTATATTAGCACTGTCCAATAGAACTTTCTGTGATAACAGAAATTTTTCTTTGTTGTCATGTGTGGCTAGTGTGACTGAGGAAATTAATTTTTTAATTTAAATTAAATTTAAGTAGGCACACAAAACTAGTGGACAGCACAACTCTACTACAGGCTTTTGGTATTATTAATCACATACACAACAAAAATATGTACATACATACTTCATCAATACATTAAATAATAAAAAACTACAAAGAAGGTTCCTAGACTGTTTCATCCTTTCTAACCACCATTGATTGTAAGATACACCATTTTATGGAAGATACACCATTTTATATACTATTCAGAAATGCTGCCCTTCATACTATGATTCAGTGCTTTATCACCTAGAATTTTTTTATTTTATACTTATTGAAAGATTTTTTAGACCTATTAGACAAATAATTGTATGTCTCTGGAACATACTTAAAAAATAAATGTTTCAGATCTCTTTCTAAATCACTTTTTATTCTCAGTCATTGATGTTCTATTTTCCCTCTCACAATATTGACATTAGTGATCCAGAATTTCTTTGAGAAATCCATTTTTTAAAAAGCCATTGTTAATGGGTCCTCAAGAAGAGCCCAATTAGGTAGAGTTGACCCACATTTGATTTCTTCTCCACTACCTGTACTCTTCCTCTCTACCACCATTTGGTACTTATGGATTAAATGTGAATGCTTCTCTGTGGTTTCTTGGATTTGCAAGTCACTGACACCTGTTCTTTAAGTTTTGATGCTAGCGGACAACTGTAAGTTGCATCCCAATTTTAGAGTCATTAAAATGTATCTCAGAATCAGATGAACTATTGAATATAGCATTTTAGTATCCATTCATGGTGCCTTTCCTGTGACGCTGGAATTTGAAGCTGGTTGGAATTGACACTCATTAGGAAAGGTTCTAATGGACTGTGGCAACTGTGACTATTAGAAAGCCTGCCTTTCCCCCAGGCCTTGGTTTTTATTTCTAGAGTGAAGTAGTGGGGTAGCTGATAGTGAAATAGCTGCAGCTGTCTTTGGCTTCACTCTAACTCTTAAATTTTTGCTTTTTTTTTTTTTCCTACAGCTATCTTTGAGAGGCCATAATGATGGTAATATTTCATTCATTCAACAAACGTGCCAGGCACTGTCTTAACGTAGAGTTAAATATACTGTGCTGAATTATATAGACAGGGAACTTGTATTGGTGGAATTTATATTTTAGTGGGGGAGGGCACACAGCAAACAAATAAACAGAATAATTTTATAGTAGATAAGTATTCTGAAGACAATAAACAGGATGCTGTGAATAATGAGAGGTGCGCTAATTTAAATAGAATGTCAGAGGGGACTGACAGCTAAGCCAGCCACATGAAGTTCTGAAGGAAGAGGATTTCAAGCAGAGAAAATAAGAACAAAAATGTTAAGGAAATAATGTTAATAACAATAAGAATTACCACTATATTTAATATTTACTATGTCCCAGGAATTGTGTTAAAAGCTTCTCTTACATTATATTATTTCATTGCATCCTCACAGTATCTCAGTGGCACGGGTACTCTTATTACCCTATTATCCCCTTTTCTATAGATGGGGACACTAAGCTTACAGAGATAAACTGTATGCCCAAGGAAGGTCATACTGGCTGGTTAACAGCAGGCTGGGATTCTCCCATCTCCAAAACTGGTACATGTAATTACTGTTGTATTGCCTCTTGTTTTGAAATGAGGAAGCTTCTCCAGTTCACTTATGAAGTAGACAGACACGTGAGGGTAATTTAAGTAAGTCTTCCTATTTCCTTAAATGAGCCGATATAGTGGAAAGAATACTGGACTAAACCTCTTGTTTATTCTCCAGCTCTTAATATTCTTCTCTCTCAAATTACCCACTTGTCATCTTCCTGCTGAAAAAATTCTATGGCTTTCACTTGCATTCTCTGCCTTTCCATTCCTTTACTACATTGAATTTCATTATCTCCCCACCTTACGCTCTCCCTTTTCCATGTCTTTGCATATATAGTTCCTTCTTCCTAAAATGCCTTCTTGTACTTTTTATACTTGGTGAGTGCTTCAAAATACAGCTTTAACTGTCACTTGAAGCTTCTTGGCACCTTCAGTAGTATTCATTTCCCTCCCCACTTCTACCCGGTAATATATGCATTCCTCTATGATTACAATTATTGTATTATATTAACAGTGAGATTTTAACATCTGTCTCTTCCACTATACTAAGGTCTTAAAAGTAACAGGGGCTGCACCAAATCTGTTCATTTTTTTTAATATGGCCATTCCTGAGGATTTGTTAAAACAGTGTTTGTTAAATGAATGAGTCTATAGACTTATCAGCAATACCTCTGTGAAATTGGGCAAATGATTTAACTTCTCTAACTAGGGTTTCCTTATTTTAAAAAATCGGTGCAATAATTCCTGTTCTGCCAATATCACTGAGCTATTGTGAAGATCTGAAAAGATAATCTATGTGAAAGTGCTTTGAAAATGTCTTAAAGTGTTATACTATGCAGCGTATTATGATAACTTAAAAAGTAGCTGATGTTTGGCCTAGATATCAAAATAAAATCTGATGACTCAAGTACGTAGTTCTCTTTTGTATTCAGTAGTTTATTGCATTTTGTATAATTGCCTCTTCTTATTTTAACAATGTATGTTTTTGTAGAGTTTACATGTAGTCAAAAGTAGCAATTTATCTGCTATCAGGGATAAAGAATGCTATTGTTAATGGGGACAATTTTTTAAAAATATTTTTAACATGCCTGAGAGCATTAGTAGACCTTCTCTTTGAAGAAATATTGTGAATATGCAATACGTAAAACTTTCCCAAGCCTGTAAGATTTTATATCTTTGGGGGAAGGAAATAGTTTTAAAGAAGATTGCACTGTGTCCTTTTCATGCCATCTAGTGATCGTAGCACAAATTGTTTAGTTATTTTTTAAGTTTAAATTCTTGATTGTGTGGTACTGTGGGCAATGACAATGTATCTGTTAGTATGTAGTAATTCCAGAGTAGTAGAAATTAGGTGTGTGATTCTGGGACTTATCAGTTTTTTCTCTTAGTTCAAGAGATGTGAATGAGTTATAGCAGCTTGATGGGGTTTTAATTATTCTTATGTCTTTAAGGCATATTATACCTGTTTATTTGTAACTTATTCATGTTTTAGAATTTATTTCATTGAATTTTTTAATTTAAGAAAGTATAAAATATACTCTCATAAATTGTAATTATAAATTGCTTTTTCCTTGATAGGTGTTAAAAAAGATATTGAGAAGCTTTATGAAGCTGTACCACAGCTCAGTAATGTGTTTAAGATTAAGGACAAAATTGGAGAAGGTAATTTGGGGATATACTTTATTATCTTTTTAAGTTTTTTTTTTCCTTTTCTGTTTTCTTTGTTTCATCTTGATGTTCATTATTATTATTAAAAAATACACTCTTTTTTAAAACATTAAGACTGTGTTTATATTACTAATTATGGTAACAGCTTTTCTTTTTTCCCTGGAAAGAATGACAGAATAAATATTTAAGTAAAATGAACTATTTTACTCTTTATACTTGTATGCTATTAGAACTATTAATATATCAGTAATGTTATTAATGATAATTATTAAAAGTAAAAAATTTAAGATTCAGCTGGGGAGATTTGATCAAGAGAAGCCAAATCTTTTTCCCCTTTCTCTATTACAGTTAGGTAGAATTGTACTTTGAAACATATGTGAAACCTAAGATTGCAAAATGATGAAAATGAAGTTGTACAATATTTATAGGATGGTAAATATTAACAAATACTATTGAAAAGACTGACGATCATTTTAATTGAAAGATGAATTTGGCAGACAAATGTGAAGGGAATGAGAAGACAAAGGTTAATAGAATTTTTTGGTGGCTATGTTGAGAAATGCTTAAATAGTAAAAAAAACTTCCATATACTTCATTGCTTGCTTTTCACAATCAGAAGGATCAAATGAGAAAAGTCTTGATGATTGGGGGCAGAGAAGTTAGAAGATGAGAGATTTGGGATATAAGAAGCAGATCTTTACATCTTGTTCCTTACCTTTTTTAAACACACTTAGCGTTCAAAACTTTGTTCTGGAAAACAGTGAGGTCCTCACAAATTGATAACTGTTTCTGAAGGAGGAAGGGGATGAGTGTGTTCTAAGACTTAAATAAGTTTGGGAAATGTAGCGTGTATAACTTCCTTTTGGTTATCCATGATGAACACATTAAAGGCTCTGGAAAATTTTGTAGTAAAAAAAATACTGTTTTAACTCAGTATTTCTCAATTTAATTGACCACCAGATCTTTTATTTTTTTTTTCTCTTCAGTTCATTGCTAAATTTAAAGATCCAGGTGTTTTTGTAGACTATTATTTCTACTTTTTTAAGAGACCTGTATCCAAATCTTAAAGTAATTTTAAATGACAGTATTATAGAAAAATACTTATTAGAATGGCAATATATTATACTAACCTAGTTAAATAGATTTACTATAGAGCTTTGGTTAAATTAATATAGTATCCCCTGAAGAACTAAGGACAGATAAGAATTTATTAAAAATTGAAAAAAGTTGTATTCACGGATGTTCGCTCTTCGTGTTTATTATTAAAATATTAATGATAGATTCTAGTTTTATGTGTTCTAAACAGTTTTTATGACCAGTTTTAGCATTGTTTTATTAACATTTCTAAAAACCAGTTATTAAGAAATCTAATAAATTGTCTTACAGGCACTTTCAGCTCTGTTTATTTGGCCACAGCACAATTACAAGTAGGACCCGAAGAGAAAATTGCTTTAAAACACTTAATTCCAACAAGTCATCCTATGAGAATTGCCGCTGAACTTCAGTGCCTAACAGTAGCTGGGTAGGTAATTTAAAGACTTTAATTGAACTGGCTGTATATAATTTTTAAGATTTTTAATGATGAGATTGTCCATTAATTAAACATTCTTCAGTCAGTTGTATACAGTTTACTAGTACTTTACCTCTAACCTTGAAATGGTTATATTTATATTAATTTTTCTAGTAGATTTCCCTCGAGGCTAAACTTGACTTCCTGTTTTTTTACCATTTCTTTTCCTTTTATTGCCAAATCATAAACCTTGGCATCCATGGTCTAGATTTTTTTGTAAATGTGGGAAACTCATATTTCACTTCTCCCCCAGCGATGGACGGGCTCATCTCATTTTTATTTTGAACAACAGAATCCTCTGGCAGGTCTTTCTCATTGGTTTCTCTCTGCTAGATCGTTCCTATTGTGATCCGGACATGATCTAGTATCTCTTATCTCCCATGTACTGCCATCCCACTTCCAACTGTTCCATCATTTCTTTGCTTCCCTTCACAGTCAGACTCCTCAAAAATTATCTACACATGCTGTTTTCACTTCCACACACCCCCTTTCACTATACATATATCATGGCCACTCTTCTCTCTGGTAAACTAAAACTTCTTGACTTCATTTTGCCACTTCCTTTTTTTGTTCACAGGAACTCTGGGCACTGTTTAACGTAATTGATTTGAATCATTATATTCTGACTTCTTTCCTGCCACATACTCCTTGTTTTCTTCCTGCTGTTTTTGGTGTTTCATTTTCAGTTCTTCCTCTTCTACCTGACACCTAAGTGTTGGAATTTTTCAGAGCTCGATCCTGGGCTTTTTTTCTCTAGACTTTTGCCTAAGCAGGGTCATGTATTTTCCACATGACTTTAAATACCTGCCTATTTGACATTTCCACTTGGGTACCTAATAAACATCTCAAATGTTAGTATGCCAAAAACTAAATTTTAATCTTTCTGTTTTGCCTACCAAAAGAAAAACAAAAAACAAAAAACCCTATTTCAACAACCTGTTTTCATCTACTCATCTCTGCAAATAGTACTATCTAACCAGTTGCTCAAGCCAGAATCATCCTCAAACCTAGTAATCATCTTTAATTTCTCCATTTCTCTCCTAAACCACATCCATCACCAAGTCTTGCCCATTTTACCTCCAAAATGTCTAAAAACTCATCACTGTCTTTCTTCTCAACCACTACGTTAGTCCAAGCCTAGATCACTTTAACTCTTTTCCTGTTTAGAAAAAGAAAAGTGCAGCTAGCTGCCAGCATTCATTTAACATCACATGTGAGAACGCTACATTTTCTAGGATCTGACATTTTCAGCGATCGAACTACTAAAAGCAGAACGCTGTAAATAGAATGATGTCATTTGTTTCCAAAGACTATCAATATACTAGAGCAATGCGAAAATAATAATAAAAGCAAGCTATTTCATGGCAAACTTTGGGGGTAAGGTTAGGATTGTAATCCGCAAGTTACTTCAGGGTGAATGCTGCATCCAAAAGCACTGCGGGCAAGTATTCTCGGAGCAGACAGGAAAAGGGTTGGTATCCATGTTGTTTTGCTCACTTAGGCTCAAAACCATGGAAATCAACTTTACCCTATTTTTATCTTTTGTGAGATGCAGTATAACATAGTGGCATTAAGAGTGTAGATCTGGAGCAAACTGCCTGGCTTCAAATCCTGGCTCCATGACTTCCTAGTTTAATGGGGATCTTCCTTAACCTCTCTGTGCCTCAATTTCCTTATCTGTAGGAAAGGGGTAGGAAGTAATAGCACCGTTCTCATAGAGTCATTATAAAGATTAAGTGACTTTGTTAATAGATGTGAAGTGCTTAGATCAGAGCTTGGCATATAGTTAATGCTCAATTTTTTAATTCATTCATCACTATTACTATTTTATCTGCTACTAAATCTTGTTAATTCATTCTTGTTATTCATCTTTTCATTCTTACTCTGTCACCTTTCCAGTTAAAACTATAATTATCTCGTGTGAACTGTTACAATCTCATAACTGGTGCTATTTTTGTTTTTTTGTTTTTTAAAAAGCTTTATCTTGTACAAGTCAGTTAAATGTGTATACTATCCTATATGATGACAGTTTTAAGTTAGTCTTCTAGCATTGTTTATTCATTGCTAAATTGCATTAAAAAAATAAGCATAAAGTTTCAGTTTATTTGACCTTTCCTCTAAAGTTCACTGTGCATTTTTCCACTAGGGGGCAAGACAATGTCATGGGAGTTAAATACTGCTTTAGAAAAAATGATCATGTGGTTATTGCTATGCCATATTTGGAACATGAGTCTTTTTTGGTAGGTTTTGATATTTCTTGAATCTTTATTAACTGAATATTTAATTGAAAAAAATTATGACCTTACTCATAACTTCATTTTAGGACATCTTGCATTCTCTTTCCTTTCAAGAAGTACGGGAATATATGTTTAATCTGTTCAAAGCTTTGAAACGCATTCATCAATTTGGTATTGTTCACCGTGATGTAAAGCCCAGCAATTTTTTATATAATAGGCTCCTGAAAAAGTAAGTATAGAAAGTTCAGAAAATATTTACACTTAATTGAATTTATGCTATGAGATCCATCTCTTAGACATAGAACATACTGTAGCAGCCATGCACAGGTTTTTTTCTGTTTCAGATTTTCCTTGTGATTGAGGAAAGAAAATACATTATAGGAGAAGATAAAATTGTATTAGTACATCCTTAGATGTTTTTCATGGATCAGTGGAAATGGCACTTAGCCAAAAGAAACTTAGGAAGGGTCTAGTCTTTTTTGACCTTACACATTTTTCTTATCTCTGGCCCTCATTTTTTTTTTCTAGCAAATGAGGGGATTAGATCACGTGATAGCCAATTTTCTGTTTCAACACTGTTTTGTGTTTGTATTTTTTATGCTGATTATATGCATGGAGGCATTGAAAGCTTAAATACTGCTTTTTATACAATGGATCATATAAGTGTGGTAAGAAGAATAGTACTCTAACTTCTTTCCTTAGGCCTTCCTACTCCTGACTTTCCTCTTTAGCTTTAATTAAATCGTATTTTAAAATTGATTTTTAATTTCTTTTAAATTAAAAATTATCTTATTTAATTAAAAATTATCTGCTATGATGACATCTGTCACAATTAGAGAAGAAAGGATTTTGTTTATTCTGCATTTCTTGTCTGCTTTGTCAGTATAGGCCAATGGAAAAAGGAGATAAAGATTTTGTGTGTGTGTGAGATACCTATTTTCTTAATTTTCAATTCTAGTTAGGTATTAAATCCTTACCTTGTCCATAGAACTTAACTTTTCTTTTTTTAAGAATGTTATAAATCAATTCTTAATTGATCCCCAAAGAATTGCAGTTTCTATATGAATATAGTTTGAACATATGGTGATGTTACCAAGCTTCAATTGTTATAGAGAAGTAAAAAATGCTTTCTTTTGTTTCTTAGGTATGCCTTGGTAGACTTTGGTTTGGCTCAAGGAACTCATGATACGAAAATAGAGCTTCTCAAATTTGTCCAGTCTGAAACTCAGCATGAAAGTTGTTTACAAAATAAATCCCATCTAATCACCGGAAACAAGTTTTCATTAAGCAGCCCAGCAGCACCTAAGGAGCTGGATCAGCAGCCCACCACAAAAACTTCTGTTAAAAGGCCCTACACAAACACACAAATTCAGATTAAACAAGGAAAAGATGGAAAGGTTCTACCTTTTTTATTTCTTAAGTACTAACACATAAGTACTAACACAGTTTTAGAAATGTTCTCCTTTGTCCAACAGAGGGAGGTATAATACTAGGATAATACTTACAATTTAAAATATTTTTTATTTACATCTGTTATATAGTCAATTGATTCGATTTTAACTAAGTTTTGTAATGGATTGTGTTACTGTTTCAAAACTGAAATTTACTTGGTAGATTTATAATGTCTTTGTCATTATAAATTACATTATATACGAAATGGAAAATAATAAATTTTCCCTGCATGTTATAAAGTTAAGATTAATTATCCTTTTTAAAAGAAAGCATTAGTTTCAGGGGAAAAATTCTGAAGTGTCTATCTCCATTTTAGCTGCACAGCAAAATGTAACATCCATGCAGGTGGATTTTGAATTTTTTTAGTTACACACATATTTGTGGACTACGATAACATTGTATGGGTGTTAAGAGTTGTGTGTAGACTATTTTCTCCTTTCACAGAAGTGTTTTGGTGCCTGAGAATGACTCGGATGCAGCTGTTTTTGTTTCATGTCACTTAACTCTTTCAAAACTATGGCAGAGTACAGCTGGCAGAAAGTGTTACAGATATAATCCTTATTTTCCTTGTTTTTGTTGGTATTGTAGGAGGGATCTGTAGGCCTTTCTGTCCAGCGCTCTGTTTTTGGAGAAAGAAATTTCAATATACACAGCTCCATTTCACATGAGAGCCCTGCAGTGAAAGTAAGTAATGTAGCTTAATAAAGTGCATTCATTAGTCATACACTGAAGAGAATTTAGAGAATGGCTAAATTAGCATTTATTATCAGTAAGTTTTTAAAAGTAGAGTTTTGTTTTGGCAGAAGGTATAACTGCTTTGAACATCTAGTCAACACTTTTATTTTCTCCAGCTTTTTTTCTTGAACTTTCCTGATAGAATTTTTCATTAGCTATTGTTACTCTTTCTCTAATGGAATGTTTGGAACATTAAGGCCTTTTCTCTCATTGACTAGAATGTGAATTCTCAACAACTGACACATTTCTGTCACACAGTTGATAGTTTAGAAATGTTTATAAAATTGTCATCAATGTTAAATGGTTTTAAATCAACTTAAGATATCCTGTAACAGATAAGTAGCATGAGCAACAAATTAAATCTCTAATTTTAGCCAATGTACTTGTGCAGTTTACAGTTCTGAAATGGAGTTAGACACTAGAACGTAACTAATTTTTTTGTAACATATTAAGAAAAGTTCTAATAAAGTGTAAGTCAAATATTTACCAAACTAGGATTATTTAGTATATTTTAATATGTGTATTCAACAGAAAAACCTAAAAAGACCTTAAATGTTTTCATAGACAACTATTTGTTTACAGTCAAGTAGTATATTTTGCAATTTTTAAAGTTATGCATCCAGTATTCAATTGCCATATTAGCAATTGAAGGCATCATGTTAAATGTCATGAAAATTGAAAATGAGACTTTTCTTTTACAGCTTATGAAGCAGTCAAAGACTGTGGATGTACTATCTAGAAAGTTAGCAACAAAAAAGAAGGCCGTTTCTACAAAAGTTATGACTAGCGGTGTGATGAAGAAAACTACCAGTTCCTGCCCAGCTAACCTGACCTGTGACTGTTATGCAACAGATAAAGTTTGCAGTATTTGCCTTTCAAGGTAATGTGTTTTGATGGTGCTATAAAATCACCAGCATGATGCCAGACAAGATTAGAAATTGCGTCGATTTGAGTGGACAGTTGTTTGAGTGAAAATAAATAACACAGTTCTGTGAACTACATAGGCACTGATGCCAAGCGATAACTTCAAGAGCAAGTGATAACTAATGTCACATATTATTCATTTGATGTGCATATGCTCTGGAAAATACACTCATGCAAATAATTTTGGTGGAGGAATAGCTTATCAGGAATCTTAGACTTGCACATGTTGCTTGCTGATTTAATCTTTTGTTTTTTTTCTTTATTTTTGCCAATGTAGAATAACCAGAAAGATTGTCATCTACTCTTATCATCTACTACCTCTTTTTTTTTTTTGCCTGAAAGTTACCTTAAAACCTATCTGGAATAAGGCCTGGGAACGAGTTGGGGGGGTGGAGAGGGATCCATAGAAGCAAAAATCATTTGCTTTAAAATAACATAGATCTCAAGGCAGAATTTCTTATGAACTAAATTGATAAATGTTATGTTTTGGTCTTAACTAATTAAACTTTTAACATAACTAGAAAAATCTTATTTCATCATCTTAAGGCGGCAACAAGTTGCCCCTCGGGCAGGTACCCCAGGATTCAGAGCACCAGAGGTCTTGACAAAGTGCCCCAATCAAACTACAGGTATGTTGCACTAGAAATACAGAACTCAAGTAAAATTGATTGACCCAGGTGTATTTTATGTATTTTATTTTATGATCTTTATCTGTTTATGACTAATATTTGAGCTTTTCTGCATTTAAGTTCTAGCAATGTGGTATTGCCATTTTTAAAGATAATACTGTTTATAAAAGTTTCTAATCCTAGTGTTACTTTTTTTTTAAAAACTGTTTTAATAGATCACATTGTGGTTGTCCATTTACAAGATGATTTTACCAGAGATTTTGTTAACATCACCTTTGTGGGGGAAGAACTTGTGTTTAGTAGTCTTTGCTAACTTAAAACTTACAGCATTTTTTCTGTTTGCCTAATACCTCAGATGTTTTCTGTGATGTCATGTGATTGTGTGTTTCATTAAAATTATTTTTTGTTGTTGTGAAAACAATATAGTGTTAAAAAGATTTTCGAAAAAGGAAAAAGTTGTCATGGAGCTGGGACCCAGGAAACATCGAATAGGCGAATTCTATCATTCACTTGGATTATGGACTTTAAAGAAACACATTTATTCATTATGTGTATTCTGTATTGCTAACAATACAAAAAAAATGAAACTATCTGCTTACACTCTAGTTAGGACACACTCTCAAATAATTATTAAATAATCCATTGAGTATAGATATTTAGGGATTTCTAACTATCCTTACATGAAGGGATTTGGAAGAAAGTTTATGAAGAGAGACCCTCTGAGAAGGGGGTTGGGAGGTTGATATTGAGTCATGAGCAGAAAAACCACATGGTCTAGTCATACAGGAAACAATAAAAGTTTAATGTAGCTAGAATATAAGACAGAAGTCAAAGAATGATGAGAAATAAACCTGTAAAGAGGTAGACAAGGTCAGATCACACTTTTTAAATAGCTTGGACTATATCCTATGGGTTTTAGAAAGTTATCAAGGGAAAAAGATCGTAATAATTTTTTGTTCTAGATGTATTCTGGCAGGTGTGCAGAGAGTATAGATTTTGGAGAGAGGTGGCCCACAGTGGTCCAGGTGAGAGAGGATAGCCTGAGTGAGGGCATTAGTAATAGGACTGAAAAGAAAAGCAAAGGATTGGAAAGGCAGAGCTTAGATAATTGGATGCAGGATTTGGGTGTGAGGTGGTGAGGGAAAAGGCATCTTGAATGTTTATCAGATTCCTAGCCTGGGAGACTTAGATGGGTTCCAGTCACCAAGGTGGAGAATAAAGAAGAAGCAACTGGTTTAAAGGAAAAGATAAGATTGGGGGCATAATTAGTTTGAGATATTTTAGGGATATCCAGATAGAGATGTCCAACAGAATAAAAATAAGTCAGAAGCTCAGGGACACCTGGTTTGGAAGTTAAATGTTATTGTGATACAAATGATAGTCGAAGCCAAGAAGTGGATGAGCCAATCAGGGAGAGTGTTAAGGGGAAGAGGTTGGAATTCTGGAGACACTCAGCACTTGAGGCTCTGAGAAAGCTTTGAAGAAGCAGGCAGAGGTACAAAGGGAACCAAGAAAGGCAGATGGTGATACAGTGGCCAAGGAAATAGGGAGCAAATCTGGTGATACTTGGAGGTCAACAATTGGGACAAAGATACCCATAAAAGAAAAAAAAAATGTTTTTTTAACACGAGGCTGAGCTGGTCTTAATCTTAACTGTCAGAATTCTAGATATTAAAGTTTCTATAGCAGAAGTTAGGGTTAGCACCTATTTGAAAGAGCTTCTGATGTTAAATACTTTTCACTAAAATGAACCATTTTTACTACTATGGTGTATAATTTTTGAGGAGCATATAGATTTTTTCCCTACATAGCTATTTTAAGAGTTTTTTGATCTTATAAATATGCATTTATTTAGTGTTTTCTAATAATGAAATAGTAGGCCTGGTCATCAGAATTTTTTTAAAGCTCAGGATGATTTGAATGTACAGTAAAGGTTGAAAACTACTGATGTAGATGATAAAATTATAGATTTGGGATTTTTTTTTAAAGTTTGTTTTCCATTACAGCAATTGACATGTGGTCTGCAGGTGTCATATTCCTTTCTTTGCTTAGTGGACGATATCCATTTTATAAAGCAAGTGATGATTTAACTGCTTTGGCTCAAATTATGACAGTTCGTGGATCCAAAGAAACTATCCAAGCTGCTAAAACTTTTGGTAAACAGTTTTATATTATAGAACAAAACAAATGTCTTTGATTATATCTGACAAATTACTTTATAAATTATTATGAAATTCTCTTTACAAACATTCTATTTCGTAAAGTTCTCTGGTATTAGAAAATTTCTCAGTTGTTTAAAAATTAATTGCATTATATAAGAAAATAATTTTCATCACTTCTATACATATAATTATTTAATCTTATCAAGCACAAAGTGCTACACTTCTCCAATGGTTAAAGTTTAACTTTATAATCTTAAAAGAACAAGGGATAAAATCTTAACTCCCTATAGTTGTAGTTTGACTTTATTACATAAATACTAATAATAATATGTTTTAATTTGTTAATTGATTATTTATTAAGCGTCAGGTGCTCTTGGGCCGGCTTTAAATGGTTTTAGTCTATTGTAACAAGTAAAGAGTTCATTATAATACAGAGTAATAAGGACGACAGTAACAAAGATAATAGAATGTGTGTTGTCAGATGCCTTAGGGTTCGGGCAGCAGAGAAGAGATGAACAGAACACCTGTACTGATGTAGTATTACTATAAGCATATATTGGACGTGGGAAGTCATCTCCTTAGCTCCACAAAGTTCTTCTAGTTCAAGACTGGGATATACCGTGTACTTTGTGAGGCACTTGAGAATTGAGAATTACCTCAGCCTTGCTTTAGCCAACAGCTTGAACTCAAATGCCCACCTTGTGTTTATTCTCCATGTACAATTATGGTTAGTACTTTCCAAAGTGCATGGGTATGATTGTGTCAGTGTGCTACCACACAATATAGAACACCCCTTTGGGACAAAATTTCAGTCAGCCCACCTCAAAAGTAGCTTAGCTGCTTTGAGCCCAATCCCAAGATCAATGGGTCTTAATCAGAGATGCAATTGGAATTATCTGAGGAACTTCAAGAAATATATATATGCTTGTCTCACCCCCACCCCTTCGTGGACAACATGATTCAGAAAAATATGTGTATATGGTCCAGAATTGTTAGTTTAAAAAAACAAGTGATTTTATATATGCTAGGTACTATTATAGAGTCTCTGTCCTTATAGAGCTTAAATTCTAATGAGGAAGACAAAATAAAATATATAGAATCAGTAGTATTGAGAAAAAGGGGAAAGGAAGTGAAGAGGGCTCAGCTATTTCAGATAAGTTGGTCAAGAAAAGCATCTGTCAGGATGTGATAGTTGAATAGTTACGTGAGATGCCGAATAATGCCTTTGTCCAGTCCAGCAGACGTTAATTGAGAACCCAGTATGTACCAAACATTGTCTTGGTTTTGGGGATTCAAAGGTAAATAAGTTGGTCCCTATCTTTAAAGAGCTCATAGTCTAGTAGGCGAGACAGACATATGTTTTATCAGTTATAGTATAGGATAGCAAAAGTAATAGAAATCTTCATTGGATACAACAGAAGTTTAGAATAATCAGGTCTCTGAGAGTGTTAAACCTCACAGAGTCAATTTTTGAGCTAAGTGTAGTATCCTGGGCACATGCGGGAATGTGAGGCATCCTAGGCAAAGACAGAAACCATGAAGTCAAAAGCATATAGAAGCTTAGTATGGGGAGAGAGAATGGAAGCTGCAGTTGATTAAGGATTACAGAAGGATACAATGAACCTAAAGAAGTTGGCAGAGTGAAATGAGTCCTTACTTTAGTAAGTCACTGGTTTGTACTTACTGTCTCTCACTTTATGATTTGACCTTCAACTATGTAGTGCAAAACAACTTAAAATAGCATATGGTACTCTATCTCATCTTCAGTGTAAATACATCCACAAAGTACATGCTTGGACTTGGATGTTTCTCGTGAGAGAGGCTTCTGATTTATTCAAATAATATAAAATATGTGTATTTTTTCTCTTTTAGGCAAGTCAATATTGTGTAGCAAAGAAGTCCCAGCACAAGACTTGAGAAAGCTCTGTGAGAAGCTCAGAGGTAAAGAATCTAACACTCCTAAATTAGCAAGTGATATACAAGGGCCTGCTTCTCATGACCCAACTTGTTCGGAGAAGACTGACCATAAAGCTTCTCACCTCACACAGACACCTCAAGCACAGCAGTCGGGGAATTCATTGTATAAAGGGAACAGAAATGCCTGTGGGGGTCGTTTTGATGTGCATACTACCAATCTAGAAGGCTGGGACGAGGTACCTGATGAAGCTTATGACCTGCTGGATAAACTTCTAGATCTAAATCCAGCTTCAAGAATAACGGCAGAAGCAGCTTTGTTGCATCCTTTTTTTAAAGATATGAGTTTGTGATTATTGTTCTTTGTTTAATGTTTGCTGTTGTGTATTGTGAGGTGGGGTGAAAGAGTTCTTTGTATAGCCATAAGTTCTTGATTAGAGACCAGGGCAGGATGAATAATTTATTTTAAAATTTTAGTTTTTCTTCTCTTGGCAGATTCTAAAATATGGATTAAGATTACTTAAGATGCCTGGAGTAGTTCTTTGGACTAACAACATGATCTTTGAGTTAGAGTTGCGCAAGGAGAATCAGCTCTTAGTTTCCCTAATTACTTGTCACTGCCATATGCAGAAAAAGGAGCATTTTTGGACTAGTACGTAGGAGTTCAGAGTGCAAGTCTTACAATTAATGGGTGTTTTAGAGATTCAGTGAGTCAAAAAGCTTTCTTTATTGGTTTATTTGAACTATGAGCTGTGTGTACTTTTGGAAGATTCAACCTGGTGCTGGTGCTCTAACCATTCTGTATGTTAAGAAAATAATGTCCACTTCAAGAGGCATAATTTCTTCCTTTTATGAACACTAAAACAATTAATGAGAAAATGTTTGGGGGATATCACTTAAAGTTAAATTTAATTTATTCATTTTTTAAAGTATTTTGTGAATTTATTGTGAGAATTGCCATGTTTTTCTTAATGGTCTCTCTTGATTTTTCTGCCTTCTCTACCTCCACTTTACAAATTACATGGTGCTTTCCACAAGGTTTCTGGGTGCTTTGTTAAATATTGTGTGTTTACAGTTGAAAACTTAAAATAATGCGTACATTGGTTGATAAAGGGAAGCCACAGGACCAAAGTGATGATTGATAGTCCAAAATTTTTTGTTATTCTCTGAATGTTTTTTTTCACACCACCTTCAGTATAATTAGGTAGCTGCTAAAAGGAAAAGTGAACACAGAATTGAGACTACTATTGGAGATTTTTCCTCTGCCTAGAGCCATCCAGATCTCTATATTCTATTTTGACTAAGTTGGTCTTATCCAGAGAGGTTAATTACCAGAGTCTTGGTTGAGGTGGGAAGAGAGATAATGAAGTAGGCAAAGTAGGAAAGGACAAAAGAGAGAGGTTTATGTATTATTATATTCCAAAATGATATGTATCAATGACAGCATATCACACTTCCTATGAGAAATAAGTCTGAGAATATTGACCTGAGAAGTTTCTCATTTAGTAGTCATAGAGTATAAAAACAGCTTAATGATATATAACATTTATTTGGTTATTTTGAACATGGACGTCTGTACATCTACCTGCTCTGTTTGGTAAGTACAGTATATATATGAACCATTACCATTGATCTACTCTCTCATCTTATGCTGTGGTCTTTTAAAAAAACAAACTTCAATGTTCTTGAATTTATATGTTTAATAAAGTTATCTTTTTATATTTTTTATGTCAGGCTACTCATTTGAAAAAGACCTTTTAAAATAAGTATTGACCACTGGAAGTATTTTCCTGGTGAGATTGATGAATGTTCTCTCTTCAGCAAATAGTAGGTAGTAGATTTTTTAAAAATTCTCTTGCTCAAGTAATATATAGAAGATAGAAGTAAATTTTTTTTAATAGAAGAGGAGATTGTTGACTTCATTTATAGGATGTTTGTTACGCGTAATAAAGCAGTAAACCTTCTCAGTAACTAAAATGAAGTCTTAGCTAAACAAAATTTTCTAAATGTGACTCACAATCAAGTTAACATTCTTAAAAAATTAACATGAAGAAAAATTTAACTACCCAAAGGAAGTGCAAGGAAGGAGAAATTCTCTAAGAAAAATTAATATTCAGGGCTGGCTATTTTTCAAATTCTCATTAATGTCACTTTTAGACTAGCACTTGGTTGATACACAAGGAGAGGTAAAGGAGGCTAATGTTTTTAAAAAATATATCCAGTATTACAAATTAGTTCTCAGGTAATTTTAGTCCCACTAGAGAATATTGCCTCAGTTTGGGGTTCTGTCTAGGTAAAATTATCAAGGAACTTCCATACACATATCATTTAGATTTTTTGGCCTTCCAAATACCATTTTATAATGACAGATATTTCCCTAAAAAATTTTAATTAGGTAAAATGGTCATTTTAAGGGAAAGATTAAGAAGGTAAATAGTTAATACCATTTTCTTTTATGGAGGTTACCAGAATATTCAGCTATTTTTCAATGTCAGCTTTTTAAAATTCTTATTGTACAGATTCTTGAAATTAAACTGTTAAGGGTGTTTTCATTTAATCCTAGACATTTAGAACTATTACTATAACAAGTTACAAGTATTGGTTTTCAAAACAGGCTTCAACTCTATAGCATTTTTAATGAAATGTTTCCTTATAAGGAGATGATTATGGTTGTCTTAATGACCTGAATAAAAATATGGCTCAAGAATGGTTATTCCAGAGAAGTAAACTTAGTTTATTTCAAAATCTGAACAAAAGTCATCAAGTGATGTTAATCTCATGTTTCTGGCATCTGCATTTTGGAAACAAAATGGTGTTATAGATGTCAGAATATTGATTGCATAAAATCTTGAAACCCACAAAACTCATAGGCTTAGGACTTAGTAATTTCTGCTGTTTATGTAATTTCAGCCCTGCACGTCACCGAAAAGTTATTTATCTTAAGAAACTGTGGCCAAATTTGGCGGATAATGCTGTCTGCCAGTGTCTGTAGATGTATTGTTTCCGCCTACAATTGTGTGTGCTGCCTGTGGTCTTTAAAGAACACTAGCTAATAGAAACGTCAATTCTATTCAGATTTTTAACTGTGTTCTTAGAACTGAGGTTGCCTCCATCCTAATTTTGTCAGATTATGTGTTTGAACTGTCTGCTTTTCTGAAAGGTAGATATCACCTATGTACTAGATAAGTAATCATAAGTAGTTAATGCTGTGTCAAATTAGAGCAAGATTTTCAACAGAGTTACTACAGAGGTCAGTGCTAAGGCAAATATTTAGTAAATAATGACACTTTAGATATTTAGAGTAAAAAGACATCTTAGGAAAGCAAAGGCAAGTTGGGCGAGAAAATTATAAAAATAAGGTTCAGAAAAGTGATTACAGAATAATTTGAGCTTAATTTGACCTGCAAACTTTTTTTTCTCAGAAGAAAATGAACTAAAAGAATGCATTGTCCTTGACCTCTGTTTTGAGTGTTTTAAAAATTTAACAATAATATATGGAAAATAATTCAAAAGGATAAGCAAAAATTTATTTGGAAATTGTGTACATAGCTATTATAAGACAAGAAAGATGACTAGAAAACAGATGTCAGTGGTTTAGAATTTCGATTTAAACTTATACCATGCATAAAATGCCCTTTTAAATTTAACACATTATGCTGTGCCCTAGCTCTTAAGCAGATTCTATCTTGGGCCCTACTGAAGTAATTCTTTGAGGAAGGTAACAGGTTTCACACAAGAAAATTTAATGCTACTTTGTGAAAGCAAATAGAGAATAGTTTCTAGATTCATTTCTAGATCTAGATTTAGAGAAGGCCAATATCACTCTAGTAGGGAACCAGGGACAAATCAAGGGATGGACTTATGACATCCTGAAATTAACAGTAATAACATTGTCAGCTGGTGGGGTGAGTAGCACAAATAGCAAAATAAAAGAGTCATTGGTAATTTCTTTCTAATCAGAATTTTTGTACATGTTCCTTATCTATATTCTGTTGGTGTGTTTTTATATGTGTGTATTTAATTATGTATTCACCCTTTGTGTAAATTCCTTCTATAACTTTCTGAAGTCTGTAGCATATGATCTAGAAATGACTCCAACTAGGACAAGACCAAGACAGTAAATCAGAAACAGATGCATGGTTTTGTAGCCTCACATTGTTGTTTTAGCTCTGTCCATAAGCAAAAGGAGCAGGGCCTGGTGAATCCTGCCACCTACGTATTTCTCTAAACATTCTTAGTTCCTTTTACTTGGTAGAAGTTTCTTCTAGCATGTTGCTAGTCTTCCTACACTCAAAAGTTCTGATTAAAAACAAAACCAGTTCCACTGTATTTGTATGTGTATGAGTAATCTTTAGACAAGTATTAGCAGTGCTGCTTTACACTTTTCTCAAGCTCGTGATATAAGTCTGATATTCTGTGAGTGTTCTTTTTGTCATTTTAATGTTTTACTTTAAAACTTCATAAATGTCCATATTAAATTTGTTATCACTTCTTTGTATGAAAATAAACAGCGTCTTAAATCTCTTGTGTATTATGAGGAAGCATCTTTCATGTTTGTCCCTATACAGCGTGACTAGACTAGTACCTGGAATTATTGAGTGGGTGTTCAATGATTATTTGTTGAGTAAATGCATTTAAGATACATTTAATTAATTTTCTTTCTTGGCAAAATATTAAGCCGCAAACCTTAGTAAGGGTGCCTATTTGCCTAACTTTGGTGCAGTTATTTGATAGGGAGTAACACCAAATGGTAAGAGAAATGAAATGACTCATACCTCTTTATATAATCTCTTTCCAATAAATATGTAATTTAAATGAAGGCAAGAGTTTGATGCCAGGTTTTAGGTTCAGAAAAGCCTTAAAGGGGTCTTTGGACTTTGAGTTGCCACTCACTACAATGCCTTTCCCTTGTCTCTATGTATTCTAAATGTATTTGTTTTTATTAGGTTATCAAGAAATCCACTCCTCCCTCTACAAAATCTTCCCTGATCACACCAATCCAAATGATCATTTCCTTGATTTCCTATACCCAGATTATAAATTTCTGGAAGGTAGAGACTACTTTATGTCTCCCCACCCCCCGTCTTGCCCCGACATTTCATAGCACCACATTAGAGACTCAAGTATTCAGTCAAAACTTTGGTGTTGACTAGGAACCTGACACCAGGGTGTATTTTCAAACCTCATCTAGATTAATCTAAGATTTCCCAGCTCCCACCCCCATCCCAGCCATATTAGTTCTAATTTCTCTCCATTCCAATTTGTCAATGCCCCTTTCTCATTGCTTTGACCTCAGTGGAGAGAGAACAGCTGGTGGACATTTTGTCTGTAATAACCCCTCATATCCTTGTATAAGAGGCAAGTGAGCAAAAATTTCATGATGATCATATTCATGTTTTTAGCTCTTACTCTGTGCCAAGCATCATAATCAAAAAAATCAATTTGTTTTAAGGACTCGTAAGTATGTATAAAGTACTATGGGAAAGGATTACACTTGACTATGCTTTGCCAACACCATTCATCTTCATACATGCAGGACCCTATTCATCTTGGATTTTTCTGACACAGCTTCAATTCCCAAATGTCAGTTCTCGTTGATGTGTTCTGAGAATTCCAACATTTCTGCATCCAAATTGCATTTTGAAGAATTTCTCAATTAGAAGTGTGAAATTGTTAGAAATGCATTCCAATTTTTTAGCTCTGCAAATATGTCCATTATAACGTGGCATTTGAGGCTCTCTGTGCTTTGGGAACCAGCTGATACGTATGTTATTGAATAAAATGAAGAGTTTTCCAATGTCCTTTGAGCCCTGAATGGGGCCTTATGCATTTTCATTGCGATTCTCACACTTAAAAGTATAAACATAACAACTGGGGAATTAATGCCCCTTACTCATCCTTTGTCGATTAAAAATAAACCCCAATTACAGGCAGCATAACATGAAGGAGTCAGCCCAGGTTGGCTCTTCCCTGTACTGTGAGCCTCAGTTTCCTCAACTACAAAATGAGTTTTGTATGCCTGCCTCATCGTTTGGAGGAATAAATGAGAGCATGCTCCCTAACTATGGTGTTAACACAGTACTAATTATTTTTCTTCCTTTCTTCCTCTAGTTTCCATTCATCTCCCCCCCCCATAGGGGAGCATGGCCTGAGAATACTCATACATATTTCTTTCCTTAACTTTTTTTTTAAGCACATCAGGGATTTTAAACTGTTGAATGGAAAATTGCCAAAATCTGGGATGCTATCACCCTTAGAGTAGCAATGCCAGTTTTCTACACATTTTGATGTCCTATCTGTCCACCAGATGGCAGGGGTTCCTTTGGCATGTTCTATCACCTGTCCAAACACGTTTGGATTAGTGTATCAGTAAGAAAAGAAACAGAAAAGAAGGCACACAAAAATACTGGTCCTTAAAACAACTTTACCAGGGGAGCTAGTGATCATCTACCACACCTACCACACCCTCATCTTTTCCAGTCATAAACTCATGTTCTGCTCTTTCTCCCCTGAGCTTTTGCATATCCTGCCTGTATATCTTGCATATTCCCTTGCCTATAACACTTCGTCACCAAACCTCAGCATCCGTCACCTAGATTACTCTTCAACCTTCAGGGCTCAGTTCAGAAACCACTGCCTTTGGGAAGATTTCTTTGACTTCTCATTTTGATTTCAGTGCAACACACCCTTCCTCTCCGACTCCCAGATCCTCCTCATCGTTCAGTACCGGGCTCAACTGTTGCCTCCTCAAACAGGCTTCCCAGTTTACTTATTTATCATCTCTTCCTCTAAAATCTAGAACAGCACTTGGGACAATGAGACACTCAAAACTCTATGGTAAAGAATGACTGCTCCCACAGCACCCTGCAGCCTCATCTTTCCTATGTAACAGCATATATTCTCTTAATCTGTATCACTTACTAGACTGTAAACTTAATGACAACAAGAATCATGTCTATTTTATGCACCATTGTATGTCCAGTGCCTGGCCGATAATCAGGCCTCTAAATATTTGTTGAAAAATAAGCAGACGTAATAATAATATATGCATATGCACGTACTATGACTATAGTGAAGTGAATGATTTTGTTTGTGTTTTCTAAGGAGATCAGTGAAATAAAGGAAGAATGGTAGCAGGGATTTATACATACTAAGGCTTTTTTTTTTTTTTTGCTACAACAGCATCTGTACATTCAGTCAGCCAGGTGGGCTTTTGATAGCAGCTGCACTAAATAAATAGGTATTATGTTGGCCTGAATTCTTGAATAAATTTAGAATTAATGTCAAACTTCGTAGGCAGTTAAACAGTTTGCAGAGAGGGGTTTGAGAGGCCACAGAAGATTGGAATAGGTAGAAAAGATATTTGTGAGCAGCTGTCTGATGACCAAACAGATACGGTGATAAAAAAAAAATATGCAACAGGAGAACCAATGTGGATTTAGACAGTTAGCTATGAGAAATGAGGCTGAAGTATAACATTGAGGGAAAAGACACTCACTTGAACATGAGAAGCATTTCTAAAGATGTGCTCTGGGTTTTGAGCAGCACTTGATGCTCATATAGATGTGTGACAGAGACCTCTTCTGTGAGATCCCAAGATAAAGATAGAACCAAGCTTTAGCCAGAGTCAAGAAAGGCCTAGGTCAGTTCGATTTTTTTTTTTTAAAAGATACCAATATTTTAAAAAGAATGACAAGATGACAAAGGTTCATAAAAATGGTCATTTTAAAATATTTCATCTAAGTAATATCTTTTAACATATATAATTTAGAATGTATATTATATGTTGTTAAGCCACATGAAATGGTTAGTATTCCACCATTTTTTTACCTAGAAAAACAACTATCTCATGTAGTTCAGCCTAATGCAACCTCACCTGGAAATAAATGTCAGCAATGTACATCTGAGGCCTTGCCTTTCCTTTTCATGACTGTGAGGACTGACCTAAGTACATCCCTGCCCACCTTGACTGCCCCAATACTGCCTGTGGCTTTAAGATTGAGGGTGTCTCATCTGTGTGTGAGCGTCAACTCTCAAGCTCCAAACAAAAGCATTCTAAGCTTTCAGACCCAGGGGTGGAGGCTGAACACCTGACTTAAAGCTACATTCTAAAGATGAAGCCTATGTATGTTTGAAAGGTAAAGTGGTGTCTGCTATATCTTTGTAAGTACAAATGCTGGGGGCTTCTCTGTCCCTAAGTAAGTTCCCACATCAAAGAAAATTCAGTGCCTGACACACAGTGTCTACAGAAATATTAATTCACTAGTTAATTTTCTCCCTCAACTGATTACCTCCTCGCTCTCTATTACTAAGTATGATTCCGTTTCACTTCCCCTCCCACTTCGATAGTGAAAACCATGCTAAACAACTTGAGTCTTTCCATTCCCTTTCCCTTGTTCTCAAATATATGTACTCTCCTCCTTCCTTAATCTTCCTGCTCCCTGCTTCCTTTCCTTCCTCTGCATCCCTTTTGCCCCTGCCTCCTCCTGTAACCGCCTACTAAAAAGCCAAAAGAATTGGTCATGTGTGAAGAAGCCATTACATTTCCCACCCCTATATCAGATCCTAAGTGGATCTTTCCTGACTCAGAGGTACACCTGGTGTTCTCAATAAAACCAGGTTGTTTTGATAATCCCAGTGGGACCAAGATGTTTAAACTCTTCTCACTCTCTCACCACCACAACCTGAGATGGAGCCAAATATGTTGCGACGCCATGGCCTCGGGCCTGCAACCCTTGAGTTAGGAAACTTGTAGCAAACTCTCGTTGTACAGCAGCAGTGTTATCAGCAAAGGACGCTGCCCTTAACCCTCTCAGAACTCTAGAGGGCTTTTTCCTTGTCTGTGCTCATAGATTTTCAGAAGTGCTTCCCTGATGGAACAAACATCTGAAATCTTCACAGGAGTGTAGGCAGGACTCCTCCGGCAATTCCCTTTTTCCTTCCAACATACCATGTTTATACAGTCCATCTAAGTGGGGTCTTGGCAATGGCACATGAGCCCCCTGAACCTGATGCTTCCCTAAATGAACATTTAAGGGGTGACAGATGTTTGACTTGGCAGCAGGGCTGCTGTAGGTGGAAATAAGAACATCGTGTTCCTTTCCACGTGGAGTCATGTATAGCTTCTCCAGCATATGATGAAGTGACAATAAGAAGGGAAATCTGGACTTTAGTTCTTTGGTTTCCCTCTGGAAATTTTAGGGACTCTCTCCATATTGTAAAACCCCATAGCACCCTGTACTTCTTTTGGAGCATCACTTCCTTTATCCTGCCTTGCATCGTCATGATTTATATGCCTATCTTTTCCTGAGCCAGGTCTTATTGATTTTCACATTCCGACCTCCTCGCTTTCCCTCCCAGGTCTAGCATAGTACTTTGCACAGAGTAAGCATTCAGTGACTTTGTTAAAATGTTTAAGTTGCTTTGGAGCTGTTTTCACCCAACCCTTCTATTACCCAATTTCATTTGGAGAACTTAGTATTTAAAATATCAGAAAGATGGGTGTAGGAACTCAGGTTAGGGTTATATACCCAGATCTCAACAGTTCCTTTTTCCTTTGGGAAACTGTCTAATACACAGATGTGTTCCTGCAGTGACCACATCAGTGTTCTGTTACCCTGCCCCCTCCCAAATGCACCCCACCATAGCTGACTGATCCAGAGCTTATACCCCACCAGACAGGATCCCTCAAATTTTCTCTTCCAGGTATTTGAACCTTTAAGGGAATGGGCTTGAGCTGAGTTCTATTAAAAACTGGCATCTTGAAGGACTATTCAAAGACATCACTGGAGTTGCCCTTGTTCCCACTTCACCTGGGGTCTGGTCCTTCAGCTCATCCTTCTAGAAAATCCTTTTTGTGCTCAAGTTGGCCAGGGTCAGTTTGTGTTGCATATGCTCAAAATACCTGAGCCAATACAATTATTGAAAAGGGCACAAAGAAAGCCTACTGGGCTTCGAGGTCTGACACTGCCTTCTATTTGCTGTGTGATACAAGTCACAAACCACTCTGAACCTTGCACACTCATCTTTAAATCACCAGTGATTCAAGCCAATGCTGGTGAAATTACATTGAAGGATGGGTAGAATTGTAAGATGCAAAAATGGCAGACTGAGTTTTTTTGAGAATGAGGGATAGCACAGGCAAAGAAAATCAGGGGCCTGTTTGCGAAGCAGATCTCTGGAACATAAATTACCTTGTTTTAAAGTCTAGGTTTTCTTATTTTGTCTGGCAAGGCCAACAGATTGAGAGAGGCCTGCTACTGAAAAAATAGTTACACTCACAGATCCTAGGAGAAGGGGGCACATCATGCCATGGGACCACACAGGGAAGCATCAGAGTTGGTCAGGAAGCAGAGGGAACAGGGGAACACTAGGGCAAGAGCCTGTATCGTGGTTTCCAGGGGACAGAATGGGCAAGACAGGGTAAGTGGGTTTAGGATTGGTTAGTATGAATAATTCCAGTGGGCTCAGGGGCATGTGAGTTATCCCTAATTGTTTGGTACCTGGCCCTGGGGAAGAGCGGCCCTGTGTATGAGAACCTGATAGAAGAGGAGGTTGAGGCTATGGGCTCTGGATTGATTGGATTGCCTTTGAGAGGAGCATTCAAGGGTTAGTTGTTTACTAACTCTAGGGTCAGCAAGGCCCCAAATGTCAATCAAAATACAAAAAATAAAAGACATGGTTGATAACATCCTGTAGGAGAGTAACAGGCCTTGAGGGAGGAAGGCGGAGTTGGGAATACACCATGAGGGCCTGCAGATGTTAAGCTAAGGAGATTCATTCTACAGATTCTTCTGTAGCACCCTGAAGGATTTTGAGCAAGCAAATCAAAGCTGTATATCAAGAATACTACCTTGGTGTCTTCGGACAGGATGAGTTAGATTTTAAGGATCGAATCAATAGGACCTAGTGATTAACGAGATTTAGAGATGAGGAAAAGACAGGAATAAAAACTAGCTCCAATATTTCAAGCCTTCATGATTGGAAAATAGTATTACTATTAATAGGTACAGCTATCTGAGGAGAAGCCACCTCCAGTAAGGGACTTGAGAGAAAAGTGGGCAAAAATGATGAGATGGATCTCAAAGATGTTGAAAGGGAAATGGCACCAGCATATCCATGTGACCATGATCAACGGGCAGTTCCCGTGTATTGTTGCTTTGTGCTATTCTATGGCATGGTGTGTGTCTCAGCTCCCCAACTATGCCAGAAGAACCCTAAAGGACTGATGTCTTAACTATCTTTGCCCCTCCCTAGTACCTAGCACAGAGCCTCACTCTCTTGGCTTCTGTCCTTTGGGACGTTAATCTAGATTATTTCTAGATTCCACCAGGACTTATCCACATGAAAAAGGAAACAGTCCGGGCTCTCCCACTACTTAGTATGGGTCTAAAAGTGTCACAAAATTACACACCCAGGATACAGATAAGAGACTTAATTCCAGTGAACTTTGGTTTCCTCATCTATAAATGAAGGAGCTTTCTAAATGTTCTCTAAGTTCTTTTCTGGAACTAACATTCTGTGAGTCATTTTTGAGACTTTGTGATGATAGAAACGTACCTAATGAATCAGAGAAGTTTCTTGCTCTTGTTTTGTCAATATCAACTTTAGGCAAGCCTCTTCTGTCTAGATACCTGCCAGACCTTGTTAGCATGAGAAGCAGTCATTTCTAAAGGTGTTAGTGCTTTCCTGTTCCTTTCCCCATACTCCTAACCTTGGCCTCCCTTTATGCCTGTGTAAGCCCTTCCATCCCCACCAAGTTGGCCCATCTATTAGGGTAAAATTCTTCGAATTTCTGCTTCAAACACAATAGGCAGATGTTCAGTCACTGAATTAAATCAGGATTTCTCTGGAGTGTCCTAATTCTATTATAAGGACATGGATATGAGTGGGCCATTCAGTGGCAAAGGTACCATGATGAAGAAGAAAACAGGGTAGTCACATTTATTAAGAGCCTTCCATGTGTGGCCCTCTACTGGATTCCTTGGATCTCTTTATTAACCACTCACATAGTCCCTTGAATATCATCAGACTTGTAAATGTATGTTTAATGTCTCTTTTCCCATTAGTGTGTATGCTCCATGAAGACAGGGACTATACTGTGTCTGTCATGTTCACATATCCTGGTTCCTCACAGAGTGCCAAGAAAATGGTGGCTGCTGGGTAAACATTAAATGAACGAATAAATAAATACATTTAATCCTAATAGTTCTGCAAAGTAATAGTATTTCCGTATTACAGAAGAGGTTGAGGCTCAGAGGGATTTAGTGATTTGCCTGTCTGTGGTGGTGTAGTTAGAGAGGCGAGGAAAACTACTGAAGGTGGATGACTGAAATTGGGCTCTTTTTACTCCTCTTTCATGTTCCTCTATGAAAACTGCTCAAGCAACTGTATCACAGCCATGCTCTATGTCTGTTCTTTGAAACAAACAAACCACAGCTAACTTAATCAAAACAGAATTTATTGGAATGATATCAGTGGCTCACAAAATAGAAGAGTTGAGAAACCGGGACAGAGCTAGTATTCAAGTAGCAGGTGTAAGTAAGTTGAGTGAGGGCCATGGAGTCATATCATCTCCAACATTTTTTTTTTTTCCATTCTTATCCATCACTCAGCTCAACTTAGAGTCCAGGAGGGAATGTTTAATAGGCCAGGGGAGGGCAGTGTACCTATATTGACAGCCCATAAAGCGGGGAGGAGTTCCACCAAAAAGGATCCAAGTGATCTTACCAGGAAAAAAGTAGGAACAGGTTAGGCATTCAAAAATATAACAAGTGTCCACTAGAAACTGTTATGTGGAGGACTGCCAGCATCCTGAGGCAGAAATGAGTTGTCCCTTTAAACTACTATTTTTCCCGCTGCTTCTCCAGGAGGTGTTAATGGAGAAGGGGAAGAAAGTGTGGGGAAAACTATCACAAAGCCATCTTTGAATGCCAGCTAGTTTCCCCCTTAGAAGTTACTAAAGTGTTGAAGAAAGTAAGAACTCACTTATCTCCCAACCCAACAGTCCCTCAGTCAGACCTGGCTTGGCTAGCTTTGTTTGTTGCTTCTGTTGTTATTCACACCTTCCTGTGGGATCATTTCAAATCCCCATTTCCTGATGATCCAACATCCTTCTGCAATCAACTGGCAGGGGGTGAAGCCTGCCAAACCTCAGGTAGCAGCCCTACCCGGCACCATTTTCAGCAACATCCTGTGTTCACAGCTCCAGTTCAGCTCCAAATGCCAATTTTAGTTTGTGAAAATTTCCATGGCCTCCTGCTAGTACGATGTTCGCATATCCCAGCCCACAGGCACAGTGACCTTGGCCAGATTATATTCCTCTCACACGGGGCCCCAGTCCTCAGTCTGTTCTCAATGCCATTATTACCTACACAGTACACATTTAATGTTGTCAGTGAGCATCCAACAACCTCGTTTGGGAGATAGAACATATCTTAAGAACCCAGAGAGGTTAAGGAACCCCACCCAGTTCCATAGTGTGTGATTGCAGTAGAACCAGTTTTGGAAACCATGGCTTTTGCCCCATGCTTCCAGGCTTCTTCTTTAGTAAAGATAATAAATCAGGTCAGTGAGAGGCTTGTAATTCAGCTACAATACACCCAGAGAGCTCATAATTCTGCAATTGCAACAAAGTCCAAAGTTTTCTGTAGAATTAACTGGTCCAGAATTTTCCCTTAGCAAGTAAATACTATGTTGTCAGGCTCTGGGCTAAGCACTTTATATACATTATCTGCAATGCTCACAACTGCCTTAGTATTTAGTATTAGCCCCACTCCACAGAGGCTCGAAGAAGTAAAGTAATTAGTCTCAAATTCATATAGGTAGTTAAGTGGTAGAATCAAGATTCAGACCCAGCAGTCTGGCTCCAGAGCCCCTGTGTTTTCCTACTGCACTGAAATTCATAACTATCTCCCATAGGTGTTTTTCTCTTTCTGTAACAACTATTCTCTCTCTCTCTCTCCCCCGCCCCCACTCCCTCCCCACCAAAAGATCTCTCTAGGAGTCTTCCTGTCCTTTGTTTTAACAGCTTTGTTGATATATAATTGGCGTACTATAAAATTCACCCATCATATGTGTACAGTTTGATCATTTAAGTAAATTTATACAGTTGTAAAATCATCACAATTATCACAATAATTCAGTTTTTAGAATACTTCCATCTGTCGATGTAAGAAACGTCCAAACCTGTAGAGAATTTTTATGAGTTTATTTGAACCAAACTGACAGCAATTGCCGGGAAGCAAAATCTCAATGGACGAGAAAATGCTCCGGAGAATGTCAGTTTTGCAGCTTATTTTATGCATTAGAATAAAAGGAGACGTAAGAACAGTGACATGAAATTCATCGGTGGTAGATTAAGTAGGCAGGAGAAAACAAAGTGGAGAAATCTCTGGGATTGAATAAAAAGGCAAAATAGAGACACACTTCTTTTACATTGGTGGGTACAGGATAGTTAATAATTAACATTTACAGCACATAGAAATGGTATTTGGGGAACAAGGTAACGATGAAGGATTTGTGGTCTCTGTGCTGTGGTATGCAATTGTGCCCTGAGAGGTCTGGAAAAGATTACTCTTATGTTTCAAAAGTATGTTATCTTAGATGTAAAAAGATAATAAACAAACTCACTGAGGCAAAGATTGACCTTTGTCAAGGAAGCTACAGGCCTAGGATGTGATTACCTGCCATGACCCACCATTAGTTAGGAATTTTTGTGTTCAGACCATCCAATGAGGTTACTTTAGGTCTCTGAGTATGTAAGGCCCATCATTCAGGCCTCTCTTGAGCTTGTAAGGTTTAGCATGTGGCCCCTTTTTTCAACTACATATCCCATCAAAAGTTTCCTCCTATTCTTATGCAAACAATCCCTATTCCCACTTCCACTCCCCTGCTCTGCTTTCTATCTATATACTTTGTCTTTCCTAAACATTTCGTATAAATGAAATCATACAAAATATAGTCTTCTGTGTATGACTTTTTCTACTTTGCATGTTTTTGAAGTTCATCCACATTGTTGTGTGTATCGATAGTTTATTCTCTTTTATTGCTGAGTAGTAGTCCATTGTATGGACATACCAGTTTTGTTTATCTATATTCCAGTTGACAGACATTTGGATTATTTCCATCTTGGGGTGTAGGAGAGGAAACATAATTTTTCCTCTACTCTTCTGAACTCTTAGCTGAGTCTCCTGTAATAAAAGATAGATTAAAGAAATAAAAACAGTTTATTGGCACGTGTGCCTCATACATACATAGGGGAAATACATAGGGGAAATTGTATAACATCCCAAGGTAGCCTAAGCCACCAGCTTAAATGCCATTTTCAGCTAAAGACAGAACAAAGTTGTGTGTGGCGGGGAGCGGGGCAGGAATCAGTTATGGAAGGTTACCAGGAAAAGCATAGTAAACAAAAATAAGGTTTATTATGCAGCTTGAAATCAGTGCCTTCTCCACTGATATGATTCTCTTATGATTTAGAGTCATCCTTCTCTTCCTGGTACAGAAAGGAGACACCTTTACAAATGGAAATTTTCTTTAGAAATGTAAATTTTTCTTGCAAAAGGGTAATTTCTACTCTGTTTTCAGAGCTTCTCCTGTGTCTTCTTTTCTCAAAATAATCCATATGCCAAAGAGGCATATTTTGGGATGGCATATTCTGCTACCCTTTGTGGCTATTATGAATAATGTAGCTATGAGCATTTGCATATGTGTTTCTGTAGATATATGTCTTCATTTCCCTTGGGTCAATACTGAGGAGTGGAATGGCTGGGTCATGGTAAATATATATTTAACATTTTGAGAACTGTTAAACTGTTATCCAAATTAGCTATACCATTTTGTGTTCCCAAAGTTAATGTATGAGAGTTCCAATTTCTCTACATCTTTGCCAATACTTGTTATTGTCAGTCTTTTATTATAGCCATTCTAGTGATCTATAGTAGTACTTCATTGTAGTTTTAATTTGTATTTCCTTATGACTAAGGATGTTGAGCATCTTTTCATATGCTTATTGACCATGAGTATCTCCTTGGGTGAAATGCTTATTAAAATCTTTTGCTCATTAAAAAAAATCAATTTATATTTGTGTGAGTTGTAAGAGTTCTTTACATATTCTGGGTACAAGTTTTTTTTATCAGATATATGATTTGCAAATATTTTCTCCCAGTCCGTGGCTTGCCTTTTCATTTTTTTCAATGGTATCTTATGAAAAGCAAAGTTTTTAATTTTGAAAAAGCCCAATTTCTCAATATTTTTCTTTTAAGGGTTATGTTTTTGGTATCATGTCTAAGAAATCTTTGCCTAATCCATGTTCACAAAAGCTTTTTCTCTGTTTTCCTCTGGAAGTTTTGTAGTTTAGCTCTCAAATTTAGGGAACTGATTTATTTCGAGTCAGTGACATGAGGGAAGGAAAGAAGTTGTTGTTGTTGTTATTATTATTACTACTATTCTTATTATTGGCATGTGGATTGTTTTAGCATCATTTATTGAAAAAACTATTGAATTGCTTTTGCACCTTTGTCAAAAATCAATTGATCATAAATTAAAGGTTTATATTTCTGGAGTTTATTCTGTCTCATTCATCTATATGTATACCTTCAGCTCAATACCATACTATCTTGATTACTATAGCTTTATAATAAATCCTCCAATTTTGTACTTTTTCAAAATTATTTTGATTTCTCGAGGCCCTTTGTATTTTCTTATAAATTTTATGATTAGCTGGTCAAGTAGTACAAAAAAAAAATAGAAGAAAACCTGGTGAGATTTTGATATAGATTGTGTTAAAACAATAGATCAATTGGGGGACAATTTCTATTTTAACAATATTGAATCTTCCAATCCATGAACATGGTATACCTCTCAATTTGTTTACATCTTCTTTAATCTCTGTCAGCAATATTTTGAGGTTTTCAGTGTATAGGTCTTTTACCTCTTTTGTTAAAATTATTCCTAAAATATTTTATTCTTTGTTTATGTATCATGAATGGAAGTGTTTTCTTAATTTCATTTTTGATTGTGTGTTTATGGTATATCCTGCAACTGTACTAAATTTGTTTATTGGTTCTAATAGACTTTTTAGATTCCTTGGGCTTTGTTACATACAAGATCATATTTCCAAATAAGGGCGGTTTTACTTCTTCCTCGTCAATCTATATGTTTTTAATGTCTTTTTCTTGTTAGGCTCTCCTGTACAAAGTTGAATACAGGTGCAAGCATTGTTGCCTTTTTTTGTCCTGTTCTTTTAATAGATCCTGGATGCTCTCTTTTCAAAGGGAACTCTGATGCGTCTTCTAGAGAAGGAGAAGGTATTGCACATACCCAGGATTTCACAGTACAGCAACTTTCCAGCAGTGGTCTGAGACTCTCTTATTATCTCTCTTCTCCCTAATCCAAGCCCCCTGACTTAAAGCCCAGTTTCCTGCCCCTACAGCCAGTCCTGTGCTTAAAGCCTTTCTGCTTCTTTAGGGTACCACGTCCTGCCCCATATCTCCTCCTGCCTTCTTGACTCCATGCCTAAAAGACTTGAAACTCATAAAACACCTGTATTTCTCTCTCAAAAGTCCCTCTGAAGCAGCCTCATCCTCTCAGCACCAGAGTTTTAGTACCTCAGATGAGTAGTACCTGCCTCTTTGACCTTCCATGGGGATTCAGTGAGGGAGAATTGAAAAATCAACTAAACTGCTTGGAATGCTGATGAAAGTTCTCCCTAACCCCAGAAGAAACTGAGGATGAGTCTCAAGAGAAGACTGTGACAGCTGAGACCCTCCTAGGCTCTGTGGGGTCCTACAATGAGCCCCTTTCGAAACTCCAGCTGCCAGTGCTCTCTTCTCTCTCACGCTCTTCAGAGCACCTGCTAAATTCCAAACAGCTCAATCCTCCTAGAGCCTCTAAACTCACCATGTTCATCTCAGGGTCTTTGGTTATGTTGCCTTCTCCCTCCTGAATGCCTTCTCACTTTATTCTGTCTGTCCATAGTCTGCCCATCTATCAGCACCCAACTCAAGTTCTCCCTCTTCCACAACACTTTTCTGGATCACTTTGGGCCCCAGAGATCTCTCCACAGCTGTACTCAACTGCCACCCAATTTTGCACATGATCACAGCAGGTGTAAACTATGTAATTCATATGGATTTTTCCAGACCACTCAGATGTAAGAAACTTCACATTCATTTGTTCTAAATCATGATCTCTGGCTTGGCCCCACCCACCAACAAGGCCCTAGGGCAGACTATCTGAAGAGAAGTCTAATATATTCCACTAACAGGGATGTCTTCGCCTCTTTGAGGTTTGTGTGGTAGTTGGAGGGGCAAGTCTTCAGTACACCTCATCTCTGCTAAGTTATTCACCATCTACACCTCAAAGGCCATAAGTTAGGCAGTACAAGACAGTTCAGCCACATGCTGAGCCCAGTGCAACCCACCCAGTAAAGCCTTCTTGACCAACTGACAGATGAGGTGCTCTGGGTTCTCTCCTTCCAAACCTCCTGCCTTGTTCTTGGTAACTTCCCTCCAAACAGAGCAGTCTCCCAGGCCTTCTTGACATTCCATAGGACCCTGCAGTCACCACCTCGGATTGGCTAACTTTGTCCCACATGATCATAGAAGTGGGCCAAGCTGGTACAGCCACTCTAGCCCAGTGATGGTGCTACAGAAGGGGTAGATTCTGAGGCCTGCAAGGGCAGCCAGGCCTCCCTCACCCAGCAGTGCCTGCCTCCCTAAGTCTGCCCTAGGGCCTTGGGCAACCCCATCCTTGACCCTGGAGCCAGAAATTATCTCATGGGTCATGCTTTTTCTGCCTGCAAAGTGCATGCCTGTCTCACTGCCTTGCCAGCATTTCCATAGCACGCAGAGGGCCATGAATTACAAAAGTTACTTTTCTCCAGTCAATTCAAGTTAGCCTGGCATGAGTCCCTCATTCTCCTTTGTCCACGAGGCAAAGACACAGTTGTTCACCCAGCTTTGTCTTGCAGCAAGGCAGCTCTTTCCCTGCCCTTCCTCTCTCTCTCAGAGGCCCTGATCATGCCTTTTACTTGACCCTGCTCTGAAGTGTGTGGAAAATCTGCTTTTTTCTATCTTTCGCTTCTGCCACTTTGGGATAGTTAGGAATAAGGCCAGGGAATGGAGAAGTAGATTGGAACCGTTTGCAATTGACAGCTCACTAGTTGGGTGTTATTTTACTGCTGGGCAAGAATGATCCAGATAACACCCTTGGAGAGGTCTCTAAAAGCCCAGCCACTATGTGTTGAGGGACCATCCTGGTGCTAGAGGCCAGGATATCGTCTGGTAGCTGTCCCAGACCTCACCGTCAGAGCTGTTCAAGGAGAGTGCCCTGTGGGTCCTTGATAAATTGAGATATTTCTGATTGTTAAAATCCACCAGCTTTTAAGGAGGCCCCCCTAGAGTTTATTCCTTATTCCCTCCATACTTCTACCTTTCAGTCCTTCAACTCAGAGACCTCCTCCATCCACTTCCACTAATCCCCTGGATTATCTCCTACAAAACACAATGTGAGATTCACTTCTACCTGGAAATATCTCTCTTCTAACCCCAGGCAGTTCAGTTCCCTACCTTTATTTTTTTTCAGCACCCTGGTGTTCTGTTTGGTTTCTTTTGCATGTGTTCACTTGGGGCTTTGAAAGGATCTGAAATCTTATCCCTTAATTTAAAATTCTCTGAAGCCAGAGATTGCTTTTTTCTACCTCTTTTCTCTACCCCCACAGTGCCTCCTTCAGTTCTTGGCCCACAGTATACAGTCATACCTTGTTTTATTTGTGCTTCACTTCATTGTGCCTCACAGATGTTGCAATTTTTACAAATTAAAGGCAAAACCCTTCACCAGCAAAAAGATTACAACTGGCTTTAATGCCGTGGTCTGGAACCAAAGCCATAATATCTTCAAGGTATGCCTGTACTGACCAACTCCCACAAAACCACACATATGCCTCACAACTAAACCTTGGGAATGTCCAAAGGAAAAAAAAAAACTCAAGAGTGGCTCCTTGGACCCAGAAGAGCTGCTGCCCCTCCCAAAACCCCCCATCTCAGAACTGCCAGGTTCCCTGATGCCTTCGCCTGTGTTTAGACTAAAGTGTGTTCAATGATTAATGGGTTGGTTTTCTGTTTCTACTCCCTTAATCCAAAGTAAAAGTTTGGTGGAAAAGACGTGTGGAAATTTCTGAAGGGGAGCTATTTCAGAGCAGGTCTTTCTGAGCCCCTGAGGCACACCGGATGGGTGACCGATGCCTCAGAGTCTGTAATTTAAACAAACAACCAAAGTGATGCTGACAGATACTTACTACTGTTAAGTGTGGTCCTCAGACAAATGGTATCAGCCTCATCTGGGAGTTTTTTAAAAATGCAGAATCTCAGGCCCCACCGAGACCTACAAAATTGTAATCTGCATTTTAACTAGATCTCTAGGTGATCGGTATATACACTAAAGTGTGAGAACTCCAGCTCTGTTGATTGCATTGGGGCATAAGCTTGAACTCAGACAACCTGGACTTATGGTCACCTCCCTTATGGGGCAGATGGTTGATGGGGATCTGGAAGAGACAGAAGCAGCCACAGCTCTGGTTTGGGAAAATGGTCTCAAGAACCTATCTTTCTATACTCAGCTTTCGCAACAGGCAACTAATAATTGAACTGTTCGTGCTGCTAGTTAGCTGTGTTTATTATTATAATCATTAATGGTTGCTAGAAAAGTGGCAGAATGTGTTAACAGCCTGTGGGGCTGGTCTGAGAGGGAGACCCCAGTGTGTGTCACAAATCTTTATTCTGTGCTCATGCACACATTCACCACCTCTTGCAGAGGGCCTCCCCCTCAGTAACTTTAGTTACTATGGATGTTCTGTTCCTACATCCTCTTTCTGCTTTTTCTAGTTCTTGACATTTTGATTTTTTATCCTGTTCCAAACCCTTAGCTTGCTTCCTGGCCTCCAATATGTCTCTTCCATTAACCTTCAAGCCTTCGACAGAAAATTCTTTTAACATCTTTTGTATACACCAGTAAACACTGAGGATTCAAAGTGAATCCAAGATGCAACTCCTACCTCGTTGGGCTCACAGCCTCGGGTAGGTGCCCTCACTGCCGGTCATGCTTCACTTATGCTTCACTTATCTAATCTAACTTAATTTTCACAGTCATAACTCTGAGGTTTTTAGTTGAAGAAGCTGAGCTCAAAGAGTCAAGTAATTGCCCCAGGGTCACAGTTAATTAGTGACACAGGCAGGATTTAAGCCCCAGTCTGATTGCTTTAAAAGTCTGTCTTAAATGTAGCTCTAGGCTCAGGACAATACCTGGGTTTGTGTCACCCAATCAACATTTGTGGAAAAAAGGAAGAATGTTGTTTTGAATCATCTCTTGGGCTCCACCCTTCAATCACTGACCTCCTCAAAGTCCTCAGTACCTCTGGACATCACAGTCTTCCTGACCCACACACCCAGTCTCGTGCCCTCCCTCCCTGATTTACCTCTGCCTCTCAGGGACAGGCAGCCAGACCAAGAAACCCCTCTCCATCTTGTCTGAGTATAATGTATATAGAGTTAATCCAAAATTTCTGCCTTGAAAATACCAAAGAAACATTATCCTGAAGCTTTATAATTTAGATAGCAGATAATAAAAATGTTGAAAGAATTTAAGTAGTTGATGGATATGGCACAACCTCTGCTCTCTTGGCATTTTATAGGCTGCCACACTATGCCAGCTGCCTCCCAGGATGGTTGTGAGGTAAGAACCTGGTCTCCACTCCTCCAAGCTACTTCATGCTGCCTCCTCGGCATAGATGTTAGGACTTTCCCTTTTCTATCTCTCTAAGGAGAGAAAGCACAACAAAGACCACAGAGAAACATTTAAGTTTCCTGTCGTGCAGATGAGATTTTGATTATGTTGTGATTATATTGTGATATTTCTTTTTTCTGTGTACCTAGTGGGCAGTGAAAAAAAATGGGAGGCTAAACTGGATTAAACCTTTTCGCCAACCTAAATTAGAATCTTTCCTTGTTGGGCCTTTCAGAAAGCTTTCTCAGGACTGGGAAATATAGGGCAGGGATTAGTCCCATCCTATAGACTAGGAAACTGAGACAGAGAGTGGTGAGGGACCTGGAGTGATACTAATGGTTAATGCAGGAATGAGGCAGGGCACAGAGGCTTTGACATACTTTACTCTTTCCACTACACCACATATTGTCTCCTGAGTTGAACATTTTGATCCTATTTATCAAAAGAAGATGTAAATAAAATATATCTATGTCAATGTTTTTGTATCACATGCTTTTTTTTTTTTTTTTTTTTGCCACTCTAGAAGTGTTACCACTTTTCATGACATTCACAATGAATTTAAGGTTGGCGAGGCTGTGGTTAAAACCTTGATTTTTAAAGTCAAGAAAGTCTGTACTTGAGCAAGTTAATTAACCTCAGTGTTATGGCCTGTAGATAGAAATTACTAATCCCTCCCTCACTGATACATGTCATGAGTAATTAAACGAGATGATGCATTTAAAGCACTTGGCAGAGTGCCTGGCACATAGTAAGTATTCAATAAATGTTAGTTGTTGTAACTGTTACTAAAGCTATTAATATGTGAGCCCCTCTTTAATACTTAATTGTTCATCTCAGCTTCAATGAGCCCACTCAACATCTGGTGAACCAGCAAGCCCAGTCTTGGTAGGGTCCAGTTCCATCCAGTTTGTGTTTGTCAATCTTTTTCTTGACTTATCTTCTGGCTAAAACTTCTATCTCCAGGATTGCAACCACATCCTTTTAGCCTTTACACTCATTTCAGACATGACTTTCAAAACTGAGATTTTAGTTCATTGTCTGATGACAATATTAGGTCAGAGAACGGACCCTTTACATATTCTGTGATTTCCTGATAACTCATCTGAAACACCCATGCCGCAGGGGCCGGAGCAGTTAGTCAGGTAGAAGAGGCCCAAGCCCAAGAATTCATGTCCTTTTTGAAAGAGAGATCTTGCATCCTTCAGCTTCTACAGCAAAAATTGCATCTTGGGAATCAAATGATTTGAAATATGTCATGATAAAGAGGTTTAATGTATATGAACTACATTAGATTCAAAGCTATTTACATCTCTGGGACTCTGTCAAGTCTAAAGAAGGAATTCTCCAGGAATAGACTTGCTCCAGTGTGTCATTGCATAAAATTTTATTTCAACAGAAATGATGCTAATTGACACTGATTTTTCTCCAATGCAGAATGATAAATATAGCCCCTTTACAGTTCTCATTCGAGGCACATTTCAAGCTTGGCCATTCAGTATGTTGAAATCTGTTTCAAAATTTCGATATTCGCTTGTTCACTCCTGTTCACCCTCTTGCCACTCATTTATTTGATCAACATTTATGGAGCCCCTGCTATGTTCTAGCCACAGTTCACTGTGCTGGAGATCATGTTGAACCAAGTGTTCTTTCCTCCAGTCTAGTGAGGAGACAGTCGATAACAAAACAAACAAAATTCATAAACAGGAAAACTCTAAGATAGCGGGGAGCATTACTCAAAAGAATTAGAATAGGAGGATTCGATAGAGAGTAACTGGGTGACTGCTTTATATCAGGCTGTCAGGAAAGCATTCTATTAGGAAGCAAATGACAAAGTCTTCCTGGAAGGGGAAAACAATCTAGATCCAAGGCTCTAGAATGAACTTGAATGAACTTGATATTCTCTCCCTTCTTTCCTCTATTCTATTACATTATACCATAAACTCTAAATAGTTAAGAACTGAATGATTCCTTCTTATGAAGAGAAAGTGATTTCTTCAGCAAAACTGTCACTTCCTTCAGTTTTGTTAAACTTTCTAAAGAGTAAATCAGAATTTTTCAGGAAATTTCTACAATCTCTACTTTAATGAAAGTAACCACTATATCCAGTTGTTTAAATAGAAACCTGGGGTTCATCCAAGACTCTGGTATTTGATTAAGATTTTTGTTTGGTAAGCTGGCTATTTTTCATAGTTTTCTAGTTGAAAAAGATAATTAAATGTGATCACATTATCTGACATAGCCTAAATAATTTCTTCTTTTCTTTCAATCTTAAACTTAGACATCCCTACATGTAGAGAGTGTGTACAAGCATACCTCATTTTGTTGTGCTTCACTTTATTATGCTTCACAAGTATTGCATGTTTTTACAGATTGAAGACTCTCAACTAGCAAAAAGATTACAACTCACTTTATTGTGATACTCACTTTATTGTGGTGGTGTAGTACCAAACTCGCAATATCTTGAGGTATGCCTGTATTAGTTAGGGAAAATGAGGCTAAATTATAACAAACAAATTCTACACCACAGTCCTGTGATTCTCCTTCAAGTGATGACTCGGGGATCCACAGTTTTTTCATCTTATATTGCTGCCATCTGGATTCGCTGTGGAAGAGAAAGTGAGAAGCTGGACAATTGCACAAGGAATTTTATGGTCAAAGCTGAGAATAACATACATCATTTGTACCCTATCATATTAGGTAGAATCCAGTCATGTGACCCTTATCTAATAAGTGGTGTCTGGGAAATGTAGTTTCCCAATATGCTTGGGAAATTTGTAAATAACATGAGATTTGGTGAATTCTGGGTTAGGTTTCCTCTTTGGATGTAACACAAAGTATGATTTGCAGTAAGCACTGAATAAATGTTTTTGGTTGGATGGAAGGAAGGATGAATAGATTGTAACCTAAGCTCTTATAGCTAGTAAAAGGGTGCATTAGGATAAATACGTGTTTAATTAATTAACTAATTAATAGGAAATTCCATATTAATTCTCAGGATGCCCAAGAATTATAGGAAGAAAGCAAAACCACACTGTTCAAAAATAGACTAGATTGGGGATCCCTAGGGAATTCTTTTTATTACTTTATATTATTTTAACATACAACCTTACCAGATAAAGTCACTCCACTCTCCTTCCCTTTGCATCACTCTGGCAATCACTCAGTAGTTGTTTCAAAGATTGGGAAATTATTCTGAAGGCAGCATGGCCTTTCGATGGCATTGACTTTGGCTCCCCTCACCATCTTTCTCAGTGTTGCCATAAGACCGTTTTTAAGGCCCTGAAGTTGGCTGCCCTTGAAATGAAATGGGAAAACCTGAGTTTGTGGGCCAGTTTGGTCCCCAGCCCAGCTTTCCAGCCAAAGAGAGTGAACAATCCTGCATTTGTGGCACCCTGAGCTTGCAGTAACCTTCCGGGCCAGAATGCCAGAGGGAGCACACATTCACTGAAATGACAGTAGAGGAAGAACCAACCCATTGCCCAAGGACAGATGAATAGACCCCTCTTTTCGCCTGGACAGCCTCAGCAAGGCCCCATGTAGGGCTTAACTCTTCCCTATCTGGAGCTCTGTACATAGAGTCTCCATCGATTCTATTTCTTAGCTGAAAAACAATCAGTCTGGAAATAGATAATTAGTCTTCAGTGCTAACTACAGTTAGTTACCTGTTTAGGTGATTATTTGATAAATGTAATTCTCCACCTCTATACCATAGGGCAAATATAACGTCTGCTGTATCATTTTATCCTCTAGTACCTAGCACAGAGCATAGCAAAGAGCAGAAATATTTATTAAACGTAGAGTCACTATGAGCAAACCTTATCTCAAAGCTTAGGCTTTCATTTTGCTTTGTTTTGGCACCATCTTTCCTAAGTGATCATTTTCTCTCCTCATTATAAACACAAAATATATATCAAGTGGCTTCTGCTATTTATTTTCGATTCAGTGGACCTCAGAACCA
Organism: Pteropus vampyrus; assembly: GCF_000151845.1. NCBI lineage: Eukaryota > Metazoa > Chordata > Mammalia > Chiroptera > Pteropodidae > Pteropus > Pteropus vampyrus. Next base: position 12,926,641 of record NW_011888803.1, read on the forward strand.
TCAAGATGGAAGCTTGGGGTCAGCCCCTTCATTAGCTTTCAATTTGGGCCTGGTGGTGAAAATTCAGTTTTTGAGTTGTTCACATATACACATATCTTAGATGTAATAACCAGTAGGATTGCTCCACAAACCTAGTGAACAAATATTGTCATATTTAGTTATTCCACACAAAATTTCCATGGTTTAAGAGAATGTGAGATAGGCAGAAAGTCCAGTATCTCTGTCTTGGGGCTGTCACCCTCCCCATGATGTGTCCAAAATCTCAAATGCTTACATAATGCAAAAAGAGGGGTCAGACCTATTTCCATACCCCAGTGTGAGAAGCTTTGCTGCTCACTGCCAGATGGCTGTGGAAGAGGCCCCACACGAGCCTTCAGATGATATTGGTTCAGGGCTATGCACAGGTTGCTGAAGGTCTGTGTGAGGGAAAATGACCCTCGATCTTGTGTTCGGCTCGGCCTAGAATGTCCTTTGCTTAGGTTCCCAGAATTGCAACTCTTAGTGCTAACTTTCAGTCCCTTATGTGACCTTTCCCCAAAGACCCGGTCACCCAGAGGGTCGCATCAGATTTTAACAGGCTGTCTAGCCGTACAGACCCCAATTTCTGTATATTTCCCATCCCCAGGGACCATACCACTGTAGGTCTGGCAGCTTGTCCTTTTCAACCCTTGAAACACAAAAGATCCTCATTATTTCTCATTTCCAGCAAACAGGACTAGACATCACTTCTTAACATTGGTTACCCTGTTGCTCTCAAAGGGGCCCTATTGCCCTCAGGAGGAGGGAACTACTGCAGTGCCTCGGGACGTTTCACCCTCCCAGACTTTCTGATCCCTTTCCTGGTAGAAAAGAGAAGCAGTAGGAGGAGATGGAAAGGAGAGGAATGAGAACACTATCATTTATTTAGAAGCTAAATATCAGCAGATCATTCCGCTACATAGCTCTTCACACATCAACTGCATAGGCAAATTCCCTGCTTTTCTTGAGCAGAAAGCAGACTTCCTTCTCTAAATTGTACACACTCCAAAATTTGGGATACAAATTTACAGTCAGGAGGAAAACTCAAGAGACTGTTCTGTTGAGCTGTCTGGCTTCAAAATGCTGAATATTTGCTGGACATAAAGTCATTGAAATTTTTATGCAAAATAATATTTCAGGTGATGGATGAGGCAAGTACCTGGGGTGGAATAACAGTATTCTTGGTGGGGGTGGGGAGGATTCAATTTTTTCATCTTAGAATAAGAGTCAGTTTTATTTTTGAGGAACAAAAACAGTGGCGGCAAGACAACTCCTCCATAGACACCATGGCGTGTACCAACTCTTGGTTTATCTCGGGGCTTTTTCAAGGCCTGTGGCGTGTCCTCCAGACCCTGTTGCATCTTAAAGATACCACTTACCACCTAATCATTACTACCAGTATCTGGCTGCAGTAGGGGAGGCACAAGTACTCATTCAGAGGCATGATTCAAAGCACTGTGACCATCAGTAGTCAGTTTAAAAGGAAAACAGTCGATGTGGAGGTGGGAGAAGTTGTCACAAGGTATTAATCACGGGACAAAACTTTAAGGCCAATAAAAATATCCAAAAACTTCCTACCCTTATGAGGCTGCTGTGAGAAGCAAATGAGTCAAGTGAAGAAAGAAATCAAGCGTAGAAGTCTTCAGATGTCACAGAAATGGTCCCCGCATTGTGCTTCTAACCCTAAGACATCAGAGCATGAGGCCCCTGGAAAGGAGAGTGACTGAGTTTCATGAGGTAAGAGCCTGTGAATAAAACCAACCTTCATTTCCTCCTGGAATGTGCCTCGTTGCTGAGTCATGCTGGCGAGTTATGTTTTTTTCTTTTTTCTTGCATGGTTTGCTTCTTTAACAATCATTTCAGAAGTTAAACAGCAACTACTACCTGTTTCCTCTTTTAATCCTGCAGTTGAACAGACAGACAAAAAGCAGAAGCCACCAGCCTCCCTGAGGATTTGCAAAGGGGAATTTGATGTGCGGGAGCTGTCACCATTCTTTGGTTGGTTAAATGTTATCTGATTCAATTCCATTCCAAAGCAGGAACCGAACATCTGGTGTGTGCAGACACTTACTAGGCACTGCTGGGGTGGACAGACAAGTAGGATGCTGCCAGCACCCAGGTGGGGTGCATCATGAAGCAAGAGCCACATATACACAGACAAATAACTACAATATGGAGCAGAGGAGGGAATGATACATTTTGTCCTGGGCAAGTCAGGGAAATCTGTAGAAGTGATCTTTGAGCTGGGTCTCGACGGATGAATTGGCCTTGTGGGCAAGACAAGAAAAGGCCAATATACCAAAGAAGAGCATTAACAAAGTCACAGCCACATCAAAGTGTGAAAGTGTAGCCTGGTCTAAAGGGAGCCAGGGAGTGGGGCAGGTAGGGGGTGGGTCAGGTGCTAGAACAGTGATGTCAGAAAGAAGGGATGAGGGGAGGGGTCTTGGATCCTTGCTCAGGACATAGGCTTCTGGCAGAAGCTCACTAGTACTGGCTAAAACCTGGTCGCCCTCCAATGGTTCAGGATGGAAGTAATCTCCTCAAGACTTTGCCGCTGGTGTCAGAAATTCCCAGCATTCCACTCAATCCCCAGAGGCCTTCTAGAATTGTTCACGGACATGTTCTCTGAAGCAGGTAGCACTTTAACGACCTGACCCCGCACCCATGGCTCAATGTCCCTAACACGTCAATCACATACATTTCTGGAACTCAAATATAGGCTCTGGAAATAGGCTGCCCCAATTCGGATTCAAAGCGCAGCTCTGCCACTTGGAAGTGAAACCTGGGCATGTTACTTCACTCGAGAGATCAGGTGACAATGAGGCGCCTCATACTGCAGCAGAGCAGGAACATCTGCACAGCTGTACTCCTTTGCCCTTGGGCCCCATTCGCCCCAGGCTACTTCATAGCAGACTGCTCTAGAACAGGGTTTTCCAGCAGAAATATAATGTGACGCATATTTGTAATTTAAAATGTTTCTAGTAACCTAATTACAAAAGTAAGAAGAAACCATTGAAATTAATTTTAATAATATTTTTATTTAACCAAAATATTGTCACTTTAATGTATAATTCATGGAAAAAATTATTAGTGAGATTTTTACATAGGTTTTTTTTGGTACTAAGTCTTTAAAACACAGTGTATAATTTACTCTTACAGCGCATCTAAATTTCAAATGACCACATGTGGCTTAATGGTCATATGTGGCTAGTAGCTACCATATTGGATAGCACAGCTTCAGAACAGTGGTCCACATGACAGACCAGAAAGAATAGCAATAGCTAATATTTCTTGATTACCAGCTGAGACACTGTGAGTAAATTATTAAACCTGTGCCAATTTCCTCTTCTGTAAAAGAAAATTAATAGAACCTAACATATTGTTGAGCCTTAATTTGAGGCATTATCTGAAGCCCACATGTAGGTTCCTCAGCCTAGAATGCCTTCTCTTCACCTGCCAATCCTTATTCAGTTGTTATAACCTTGTTCAAATGTCACCTCCTCTGTGAAGCCAACCTATCTTATCTCTGAGGCAGCATCAGCTAGTTGTTCCTGGCTCTGGACCAACTTAGGATATGTTCAGACCTCTCTAATGCTGCTTTCCTACCTTGCTTTGTGATTGTTTCCCTACTTGTCTTCTGGGTGAATCTGGGAGGAAATACTACATCTCATGTATTCTAAGATGCAGGTTTTCAACTTTTTAGCATTCTGAAATCAGGATGCATTTATATTACAATAGGCAGTGTTTTTTCCTTTCTTGGTAAGACCGAGACAGAGAGAGAGAGAGAGAGAGAGAGAGACAGAGAGAGAGAGAAAGTAAGAGAGAGTGAGTAATGGTGTGATTGCAATATGTGGCATAGATTTGATAAATTTTAGTATTTGCCTTTGTGTCCCCAGGCACTGAGCTCAGTAAATGCAATAAATGTGTCAAATGTACTGACAACACTAATAAAAGTTTACTGCCATTACCACACATTTAAATTATTTGGCTGGTTGCCTGTTCTCCACTCTGGATGGTAAGCTCTCCAAGGGCAGAGACTGGGGGCTCTTTCAGAGTAGGGGGCTGGGCATCTTGTAAGAAGCCAAAATGTTATAGCTGGTTCTTGAAGAAAATGAGCCCTTGAGTCACACGCAAGGAAAGAAATCCCACCTTCCTCATTACAGTATGATTAGGCTTTAAAGTTTCCTTCACCAGAGTATCTGATTACTGCATCAGGAAGCAGAGTGATCCAGCTAGAGCATCGGGTTGAGAACTGTGTACTTGTGGGACCAGGGGAGAGAGAGAACATTTCCTCTCAAAGCTGCATTTTTCCTTGGAAACCCCGTAGGGCCCCAAACAGATTATCTTTCAAAGGACTCATTACAAGACAAGTGCTTTTACATTCCAAGTATTTGAAACAAAATCTTTTATATCTAGAGGCTCAACTGTCAAATCATGCTGTCTCTCCCCAATTCATAATATGATATACAAATAGACAAAAACATGCCAAAAAACCCTCTTATCAAGAGAGCTCCAATCATTAGAGGGTTGAAAAATAACGTTTTGTTCACAAAAAAAAGTAAAGAAAAGAAAAAGATTGGGAGAGGATAGGGAAACAGAGACCTCTGATGAATGGTGATCCCCAAGCTCTACCCCATCAGAAACAAGGAATTTAAAAGGAGCTATTATAAAATGTCTGGAATGTACATAGAATTCCCAAAAGCAAATATTGGCCTTTCAGACTCGAGCTTATCTCAAAGCTGTATTTGAAGGTGCACCTTGATTTTTCCTTGATGAAGGGATGGGAGTTCCTATCAGGTAACAAAAAACTTGGCCCACATAGGGGCTTTGTTCAATTAAATATACACACAAACACTGTCCCCCAAACTACTACCACCCCTCTTGGGGGAAATCCTGTCTTTTCTATCTTTGGCAAGCAGTGCAAACACTTGGATTGAACTAAGGGTATGTGGTTTTATTATTTTTTTTTCCTTGAGAAGAAAATATGGCTTTATAAAAGCAATTAAAGTAAATTGCTCCCTGCCTTACCAAACTCTCAGGCAGGCTCAGGGTATAAAGTCCCAGGCCTGGGCCCGCCTGGATTCAGGCTGGAGGGGCTCCTGGGAGCACTGGCCAAACCGAGCCCCTTAGATAGCTCCAGCATCCTGGATTTGAAAGGGAACAAATCACGAATTCTTTAACTTCCTGTTTTCCCTTCTCTTCCTTCTTTCCTCAAGTTCAGTTTAAATGAAATTATTCTGCCTAATGGATTTAAAAAGATCATTAAGTAGATGGTCACCTGGTCCTTTCTGTGACTACTCCCACCTTTCTCCTTTCTTCTTCCGTATTAATGTGTGCCCTTACACAGCTTCTTTCTGGAGAAGATTTCTGCTGTCTGACTAAAATCCTCCTAAGTATAGGCAGCTTAGAGCCATATTAATGTGATGCTATTCAACACATGCCACTTCACTTGCTTGACTCTGATAAGATTTCACAGCCCCCATTCAGGAGGCACCTGTAAGCCCATAGAGAAGAGAGACACTGACAGTTTCAATAAGGTGGTGCCTATAGCAGGGGTCTGAACAGAGTCATTGACAGGAGGAAGAGGAGTTCTTAATCACCTATACAGTAGCTACTAATTCAATGCTTGCTGTGTGCAGGCTTCTTTTATACATTATTTCATGTCATCTTTATTAAGGACTAGTTGCCAGTTTGACTCCTGAGGAAGGTAGATTCACCATACCACCATACCTGGCACTCTTTCTTGACCAGCTCTCTTGACCAATCCCTTTCCTCTTTGTTCCACTGAAACAAAGCCAAGATTATTTTTCTCCCCACAAATAACTTCGCTGGAACTAAGGAGGAAGCTAAGGAGGGACCATACAAAAACACAGAAGCAGATGAGTTTACAGAGTTACAGATTTCTTATCTGGCAGAGCTTCCTGGGAAATATGCTTCCTTTCCCCTACCCGCACCCTCCTTTAAGAGGCCCCAGTCCTTTGTGTACAGCGAGATAAACATGTTTCCAAAGCGGGTGGGCCCCTCTCTGCTAGAGGGACATTTCTCTCCCCTTATCCTTCTCCGCCCTCCCCGCAAGGTTCAACACTAATTAAAAAGAACATGATCAACATTAATCCAGCTCTTCTTTTTTAAAAACCTAGTAGTACTATGACCCATATCGAGGAACATACAACAAAATAACTGACTTGTAATCATCAAACATATCGAGGTTATGAAAGTGAAAAGAGAGAACTGTTCCAAAATGAGAGATTAAAGAGATGTGACATCAACATGCAATGTGTGATTCTAAACTGGATCCTTTTGCGTTAAAAGATATTATTGGCAAAGATTGAATGGCATCCAAGGATTAGATGATAGAATGAGACCGGTGTTAATTTCCTGACTTTGATAGTCGTATTGTTGTTATGTGGGCAACTGTCTTTGTGTATAGGAAATGCATACTAAAATATTCACTGGTAATGGGACATCGTGTTGGCAACTTAGTCTCAAGTGGTATAGGAAAAAATGTTCTTTGTACTTTATCTGCAACTTTTCTTTAAATTTGAGATTGTTTTTTTAAAAAAATTTTAATCACTATGTATTTAGCAATCCTATTTTTAGGAATATATTCTAAAGATATACTGTTGGAAATATAGAGAGAAGGAAAGAGAGAGAAAACAAGGCCGATACTATTTTTCTCAACAAAGAAGAAACAACTCAAATATCCATCATTGAGACTGGTTCTAAACCAGTCTCAAAAAGGAATAGGAACTATCTCATAGTGTACTACTATGCAGTGATCTCTAAGATATATTAAACAAAAAAGTAGAGAAAATTGTATATATATACATATATATACATATATACATATTTCTTTTTCTCAGATATGTATACAAATATATATATACACAAATATATATATACACAAATATATATCTGAGAAAAGGAAATAGGTATCTCTGAGTGTGTATGCATAACGTTTCAAAAGCAAGCAATAGAAAAGTAAATCATAAAATTTGGAGATAAGTGATCACCTATAAGATACAGGAGGAAATAGAGTGAAGGAGTTGTGAAATAGAAGCTAGACTACTTTAAATGTATTTTGTTTTATAGATTTGAACTTGGAACCATGTAAATACTTTATTAAAAAGTAATCCTGGAAAATAAAATGAAACAAATAATTCTAATATGAATACAGTTTGCATAATTACACCATGGGACTTTAAAACTTCAGCTTGACCCAACGATCCCTGGGGGGATATACCCTAGGGGCAATAAGAACTAGAACAAAAACAAAACCCTTTTCAGGAATCATGTTGTTGGTGGAAGTATTGGTAGTTTTTCTGAGATGCGTGTGTTGTATGATAAAATAAATAAATAATTATGTGATAATGTATCATTTCCTTTATCTTTGAAAACCAAGATTCTCAACTTTGGGAGAAAGGAGATATAGGTTTAAAGACATTAAGTAAAATCCCTATAATCCTGAATTTGAATTGGAAGTATTAATATGAATTCCTGATACATTTATTTTAAGAAATAAACATACTTCCTGTCTCTGTCTAAAAAGGCCCAGAAACAACAAGTAACTAGTTAGCACAGAGCTCCCCCAGGCCCAGAATGAGCTCCAGAAACACCCTTTCTCACTAAAAGGAACAAGGCTCTTTGGAGAAACTAAATTCTGTATTTAGAGCAGGAAATGCACAAGATGTGCCTGGAACATCTTGCCGTACCAGATAGAATGTTATCAAAGACTCCTATGATTGCATCAAAGGACTAGAGAGCCAAGTTTAGAGGCTCCTGTGGGCCAAAGATGGACAGTTTGAAAATCAATAGTGATAGTAACTGCAATAGATTAAAATGCATCGAATATGTTTAAATTCTTAAGTTCACGCTGATTCTAAAAGATAATTGGTCACACTTTAAAATGTCTGGTGAATCAATTCTTTCTCTCTTTTTTTTTATCACTGGTAAATAAGGGAAAAATCAAGCATTTATCCTGCTTTTCCTATTTGGACAATTGCATTGGTTAAGTAAGCAGTAGATGAGACATTTCTCTTCTCTTTATAGAAATATTACAGCTAATAAATAAAGAAGAAATGGTAGAATTAGAATATCATTATCACCATTTGCATCTTCTAATCGAGGCAGGATAGATAGCCCAGGAAGATCCCCTCCCCGTCCAGGATATGGCTCCAGAAATTTTTTTCCTTTATTCAGACCTCCCCTTGTTTTAGCACAGCAAGGAGAGATAAGCCAAAACTGGTCTTTTCAAGCTTAAAAGCCATCTTTGGCTAAGACGTGACCTTTGGCTAATTATAATATAATCTCATCCGCATTGCAAATACTGCACCTCCCATCAAGCACCTGATGCCATGACCATTCAGGAAATACCACATAAGGAAGAAAAAGTGGGAAACCAAGCTCCTCACCTACTGAGAGGAGACAATGAGGCTATGTCAGTACCACATTTCTGGGCACTTACTTCCAAGAAGAATGAAAGCCCAGACTGAGACACTTTCTCTCTCTGAGTTAATCTGCACGCCCCTCTTGAGTGTGTATTTTCACTTTAATAAAGCTTGCACTTTCCTCCTTGCTGTTTGTCTTGCCCTTGAATTCTTTCTCGAGGCATGACAAGAACCTGGTCACCGGAGCTCTGAGCTCTCCAGCAACATCACTAATTAACGGATCTAGGAATTAATCATCAATAGCTTCTAGTATCACAAAAGAGGGGAACCAGATGTTATATGATTCCTGATGAAAGAATATCAAAAAAATAAAAATCAGACTTGAAGCCGATTAAGCCTAAGATCCAACTACCAATTTATAGAAAAAACAGAAGACAAACATGTACAATGAGACTACCAGGGTGCAGTCTAAAACTTCTAAACTGCTAGAAACAGTACATGGCTAACAACTCAGTTTCTTCAAAGAAGAGAGAGAGAGAAAGAGAGAGTTGAGGCGGGGCGGGTGGCTGAGGGAAGAGAATACAAGAGGTGGAAGGGGAAACTATAGATGAAAAGAAACATAATGAGACATAGCAACTAGTCACAATGTATGGACCTTGTATAGTTTCTGAATCAAATAAGAAAACTTAAAAATGTATGACATTTATGAGATGATTTAAAGTTTAAACACTTGCTAGATATTTGATGATATTAAGTGCTTATTGCTATTTTTTTTTTTTAAAAGGGAAAAAGGCCTTTAATTTTTTTTTTAAGAATTCTCTTTTAGAGATTTATACAGAACTGTTCATGGAAGAAATTCAGTAATGTATGGAATATACTTCAAAATAATGCAGATGGGGGTATATAGAAGACAGGATTGGCCATGAATCCGTAAATGTTGAAACTGAGCGATAGGTAACTTTTTATATGCCTAAAATATTTTGTACTCTATCTTTGTATATGCTTGGAATTTTTCATAATAAAAAAGTTAGAAAATAACACCTACTATGTATTAGAGACATAACACCTACTATGTATTAGGCTGGCATTGACACACCTAAGCCATGAATTAGCATTACAGAAAAACACAGTCAGAATTTTTCCTTCATGACTTGCGCATGTGGGAAAGGAGAAAAAATTGATGGCAACGCCCTTAACTCTCCCCTTATTTGATGAGATGAATATGCAGTTTCTTTTGCCAAATTGGAAATTGAGAGCAGAATGCTACCCTGTCTAAACTGCTCCTCCAAGGAGTTTGTTGAAGGCCGGAACCATTACTCAGGGTCCAGCTGCACGGCATTCTCATCCACCCCAAAACACATGCAGATATGTGCGAGATCAAAATAGACGCACATGTGGGTTTTAACAAAGAACAACCAGACAAAAGCTCCACAGATGCATCTGACCTCTCTCTAGTGGCCTCTGGGCCTTCCATGGAAATGTGAACTTTCCTTTGACACTCATATGACACCCTTTGGCTGTTAACAACAGTCCTATAGAGAGTGGGCAGTGCCCTTTGGCTGCAGTAGGGGCAGGGGGCCCAATGTTCTAAATTGCTGGCATTCACACCAGTCTCTCTTATTTCTGGGCTCCACCCTGTTTGCAGTTAGCTCCATGATCCTTGAGGGTAGAAACATAAATTCAGCTGGACAGCCCCCTTTCCAGAGTGGTGACGTTTATCTTACATGCCTGGGATATTTTCCCAAGGAATTTGAGAGAAAATGGCTTATCAGAGAGAGATATGCAGTATCCAGGAAATGCACAGCAGAGGACTGAGCCTGAGCATTAGAACCTCTAGAAGATGTAAGGAAGAAAAACAGTCTTTGCCCAGAAAAGCTGTCAGGCAACTTCGGTTTAGGTCAGGGTGTGATCAGACCATAACAGAGAAGGTCAGAGATGGTAGAGACAATTTCCAACTACATTGGTGAAGTTACAAGAGGTGAAGTGTAAAGCGGACCTTAAAGATGAATAAAATTTCCAATTCCAATAGTCGAGAAGCTGGGGGAGGGTGCAAGGAGAACAGAGCAGAATTCCTGGTAGAGGAGATGTCTTGAGCAGTCATGCAAATAGGATTTTATAAAATCTGCAAGAATAATGAGTCGAACCATTGATGGCGGGGAAGTGCCATAGATGCAAGGAGTGCTGCTGCAGAGGCTCAGAAGCTAACATGGCCTATTTATCTCCTTGTTGCTATTCTGTCGTCTTGTAGGATGCTGGTGATCGCCTCTGAGAAGAATAATAAAGAGCACAGGGCTCAAAGTAGTCAACTATTGCTTGATAATACATGCAACAGATTAACCAATCCTGAAAGTAGAATTTGAGAATTGGGTCAAAATTGGGTCAACCATACCGAAGAGACTGGTTGCTGATCTCTTGAATCCAGTTCTTTCCAATCTCATGTTGGATCAAGTACCTCACCAATTTCTTGGGAAACTATAAAAGATCCACATGGTTTAGATTTTATGAACCTTGGCGTTATTAACATTTTGGGCTGGATAATTCTTTTTTGTAGGGGCCTGTCCTGTACATTGTAGGATGTTTAGCAGCATCCCAGGTCTCTACCCACTGGATGCCAGTGATGCCAGTGGTACTCACTCTCCCAGTCGTGACAACCAAAATAGCCTCCATTACATTTCCTGCCCTTTGGGAAGGGGGTGCAAAATTGCCTCAGTTGAGAACCACTATACTATATGAAGAAACTAAACTCATATTAAAAGCTTACATTTATTGGGTGTTTATTTTTAAGAGTTTTCATACAGTGCCCAATTTAATCTTCACAATACCCTTATGAAGTATACGTACAATTATTATTCACACTTGACAGATGAAGAAACTGGGGGTGAGAAGAGTTTATCAACTTACCCAAACTCATACTTCTCATGAGTAGCGGATTCAGGACCTGGCCCAACAACTTCTACACCAGCACCCCTTCTTACCATGTTATACTCTAAGCTATGTTATACTCTACCTGGAGTCCCAAGTCTCTTTCATCCAGCTTGGTAAACCAAATGATGTGGGCACCACTGCCATCGATCCCAGTTTAATTGCTGGGGATCAGACTCAGCAGAACCCAGGATGGCAGATACAGTGCCCAGGATATCTCTGGGAGCCCTCCTCACTGTCACGTGTTTTTACTCTTGTTCCTGCCACTCCCTGAGGACCAAGTGGCTTGCCTGTATTTCACATTGGCAACATCCCTTCTGGAACAGTTATTACTCGTATTAACGCCTCATGTTCATATGCCTTTGCTTATCTCCATATTGACCTCTTCTTGATGGAGTACTAGTCATCTTTTGGCTTTAACATGGGGGCAAGGGAAATTTACCCAAGAGGGATAAAAACTGTCCATTAAGGCACAGGGAATGAAGGTTGGTTACAGAGTTTGCAATGACCATTATGCTTGTCTCTCCAAAATCAGTTTATCCTCCCTTAGTAACTACATTGGTTGTCACTCAGATATCCACACCATCCCCAAACAGCCTTCATTTTTGGCATTATATAGGTGAATATTCCAAAAACATTCACAGACATATCTGAGTTCAGATCCTCGTTCCACCATGTATTAAAAGAGCAACCTTGCCCAAATTAATTGTCAATGTGAGCCTCAATTTCCTCATTTATATAACAACATGAACAAATAATATGTTCTGTTAAAGTTCCTGGTACACAGTATTTATGAGTGCTGTTATTCTTATTATTATCATTAATCCCTTCACAGGAATTGCTTTGCCAGATTGCTTCTTAGTGTTATTTACAGTCAGCTGAGAGCAAATGGAATGCAGAGATGAATATTCTGATGGTAGATGAGGCTGGGCAAAGATGCAGAGCACAAGTGCCAGAACAGCATGAAAGCAAGCATGGCAAGTATCAAAACTTTAGGTGGTGATCATTTTGCTGACCTGAAATGAATATAATGTTATATGGCAATTACATCTCATTTAAAAAAACTTTAGAGTTACTAAAAGGGCGCCTGGAAGTGTCCTGCCATGACATTTCTAAAAACATTGTGCCATGATCATAACGTAGGTACCAACTGCTAAAGAAACACTTTAGGACAGGTTAGGACTTTTAGTGCCCCCCGTAGGGGTCAAATTGTGCATACTCCACTGACAGGACATCCTGGAAACCTGCTCCTATATGTTCAGCACTCACAGCCCACAGGAGAATGACACTCAGTTATCTGAGATGCCCAACTATTTCCTATTTCAATACTAGTTCATTGATTTGCTCCCAATGAATTAACTTCAGTGAATTGGTCTTTAGTGGGCCATGAGCCAAGACCCATATACCACTTAGTAGGCACCTACTATATAGATCTGAATTCCTATATTGCCTTTGCAAGGTTTTTATCCCCATATACAGAGAGGTTAAATGACTTGCCCAAGTTCTCCCAACTAGTAAGTGTCCAGGCCAGTATTCCAAGCTAAGGCTGCTTGACTTCTGTTCTGTGATTCTAAGCTACCTCTCTCTCCTAGTACTCTTTTGATGTGTGTCTCTGTGCGTTGGAGGTGGGGAATGGTCTTCTGGGCCCAGAACAGTTGGCATAATCCTCTTTTATTTTTTATATTGCTCATGGAGCCAATTAATGATCAAATGAGCAAAATAAAGAGTAGAAAATGGGAGTAAAGGAAGGAAAACCACAGGAAGGATGGGAGAAAGGTAAGAAGGGAAGAAGAGAGGAAGGAATAGAGGGAAGGGTTGGGGGGGAGGAAGACAGGAAGCAAAGGAAGGAAGAACGTTCCTTTCTCCTGCCTTAGTAATAGTGACTCAGAGGGTTATTCCCAGCTGGCTTGTCGGTGAAGGGTGTGGAGACCATGACGCCTGGTGAAGCTCATCATTGTCACTCGCAAAGCATGTGACTTCTGAGGAGGGCTGCTGACAGCACTGATTCCACCTCAGAGGGAAAGGCACGTCCTGCTCATGTGGAAGGGCACATGTAAAAGGTATTTGACCATTTACAAAGGGTATTTGACAAGGAATGCATTACAGACTCAAAGAAGAAGCTGTGTGCCCCACAAGAAGAGTCACTCCAAAGTACTATAGAGAAAATGGGACCAAGATGTTGTCTCAGATGCTCACAGAAGGCTGCCAACCCAAGAACTCAGTTCTGATCCACCCTCTGTGTATCCAAGCTCTGCTTTACAAAGGCTGAAGTTAGAAAGTAGAGAAGTTTTACAATTGGCACATTTCTGTAAACACATAGATTTAATTCCAATTTTACAGCTCAGCCACTCTCTGTAACACACAGTCCATAAAGGATTTACAATGTGATTAGAAATCTATTACTAGTTACATTCCCTGACCTCCATGTAGGTAAGATGGATCTAGGAACTTGGTCAGAGTTCCAAGGAAATACCTAAGATTAAATAGAAACCATAACAACTACAGCAATAAAAAGAACCCCAAAGTAGATATAAAGAGAACGGGGAACCCCAAACACAAGTCCCCCAAATGAAGAGGATCTGGGTTACATGGGGGTGAGCTCAAGGACACAGGAGGACTTGGGAGGCTCCCTTAGAAGACCAGATGGATGTTCGGCCCTACCTCACAGTCTACATTTTATGTAAATTTGTTTTTCCAACACTCCATCAAAAAACACCTTCATTTGGTATTTAGCCGTGGGCATAAAAGTCTACTGCTTTGTGTCATCCAAACTTCTCTAGCGGTAACCTGCACCCTGGGACCTTTCTCTCAATATTGTCCTTGGTCAGTGCCCTGGGTCCTGTTGGTATGAACACTGCACGCAACACGGTTGCACAGCCCAGCCTCTGACCCCTCAGGGCAGGCTGCCTGGAGGATCCTAGAGGGGGCACGATTCCTGGGTTTGCCCTGGAGTGAGTTCAGAGGTAGACTCAAGTTTGGTGAGGTCTCATGCTCCTATAATATTTGGTACTTTAAAAGAAAAAAAATGCAAAACACAAATACAAAATCAGGTATGGGGCCTGGGGAGGGGCCTGTCCAATAAAAAGTCCTCGAAACTTAAACCTGCCTTTGTAGTAAAACCCGCTTCTGCTCCTGCCCGTGTTCTAACCACTTGAGAAGATCTTCAATGGCTTCTGTGTGGTGTTAGGAACCAAGGCTTGACCTAATTTCTTTGGTACACAGAGATGCCTAATGCTGAATTTCAAGTTTAGGGTAGAAATTAGAAAAATCAGAATATAAAAAGAAACTCGATAAGGCTCAGAACTCTTAATGTATTGAATCAGTGAGTTAATCAATTTAGAAGTACTTATTTTAAAAGATCATTTTAGAAACTGTTACTGCACAGAATATTTACTGTTTTAAATGAACTTATGAGATATTGGTTACTAGCATACAGCATTTTACATTTATAGATTTGTGTTGTTGCCGCTGTTATTCTTTAATACCATAAAGCTCGGGAGGCACAGGTCACCCATTGCCTTGGTACCCAACACCCAAGGAATTCAGCTATTATTGAGCTACATTTCAACTCTGTACTGAATTCTGCTCTTTGTCTTTAGAGCTGGACTGGCTGCCAAAAGGGCAAGCAAGTCTCAGGAAGGAGGCACATCTCATCTCCTGCTTAGATTTGATCTTTTGGCTACTGAAGCTGCTGTTATATGAAGAATAGATGAAGGAAACACTTCAGGGTCCAAAGTTAATTAGACCAATGAGCCAAGTGGCCATATCCGGCAGAGACAAACAACCACATGCCATATAGCAGATGGAACCTATGCCTGCAAAAGTATAGGCAGCATCATCAGACCAGAGTGGGCCCTGTAAACAGGGGCGTCAGCTCGGGTCCCCAAACATCCTTCATTTAAGCTCAGCATCTCCAAGGTGGATGGCTGTACATCAGGCCCAGCTGAAAGGACTCCGCCTCAGCAGTGACGCCTGGATCAAAGAACATGCCCTCTAGGCTTTTGTTATTGGAAACCTCAGGCCAAAGAGAGAAATGAAACTGCTAATTAGGGACAGGAGCAGCATGTCAGGAAACCCAGTGTGATCATGGGAGGGGTACAGTAAAGTTCTGGCTGGGAGGAGACTGAGGCCAGTAATGGAGAGCAGTGGGGAAGGTCAACACAACCAAGGGAAGGAAGGGACCAAGCGAGAGCCCACTGGCTACCCTTGGCTCCAGGTCCTGAGGGGTCGGTGTCTCTTCAGTGGTCAGAAACAGTTCTCCAAGGCTGGAGCTGGGCTGCCATCTGGCTTTAACCACCCAAGAGAGCAGGGGAGGCTGGGACCATCCTTCTGACTCCTGTTGACTAGAAGAGAACAAAAGTGTCCTAGCGGGGATCTCTGCCCATATCAAATCTTCTCACTTTGGAAACTTCTTGCTGGCATTTCCTGGTTGTGTCTGTCTCGTCTCACCAGATTGGAAGGTCCCTGGGAGAACATGCCTTTATCTAAATAATAACAGCTTCCTCCTGTTGAGTTCTTACCCTGTGTTAGAAATTGTTCCAGGCATTTTACCTTAAATTGTCTCCCTTAACCCTCCCAATGCTTCTTAATACCTCAAGAACCCAGGGCTCAGACCATAATTTATTTGCCTAAAATTACATAGCTAATTAAGTAGTGTAATTAGCACACAAGCCCCAAATGTCTGAGTCTAAAGCCATTTACTAAATGTTTGTCAAATTCAATGAACTAGTTCCTACTGGATATGAAAAGATGAATATAGTCAACTCCTGGTTTTTAATGATTAAAATAATACTAAAGCAATTAATCTAAAATTCCTCAATGTTTGATCCCCAATTATAATTTTGTTTATATATTTGAACCATATATTTGAATATGGGTATGTTTGCTAGTCTGGGAATTTATAACTCTAAACAAAGTAATAGAGACACTTAGTAGAGGAGCTCAAAGTTATGAGTTTCCCAACTCTGAGTTTTCTACTAAAACTTCTCCCTACACAGAACCCAGTCCTGGACTGCTTCTGCTCTCCATCTGAAGTTTCTCCACATTTTACTTCCAGCCCTGAGCTCCCTTGAGCTTCCAGATTCACATATCCAACTGCTTATTTGATATCACCACTCGGATAGTCAACAGGCATTTCAGACCTCATCCACAACAGAACCCTGCGAACTCCACCTTCACAACTCATTCTCCCCATCTTCACCATCCCAGGAAGTGACATCACCATTTACCCAACTGCTCAAATAAAAAAAAAAAAAAAATTAGATGACATCCAGATTCCTTTGTCTTTCCCTCCACAGCCCACCATTGCTAATTCTTATTGGTTCCTCCTCTAACATATGTCTTGGATCTCACCTAAGCTATCATCTGTTTAGTGGGTTTGCAGAAGCTTCCCACCTATAAAATGGGTAGCCCAGGTAGTTCACTTTCTTGATTTTTATTTCAGTTATCAAACTGGTCAGAGAAATGCTGTTTTCCAGGGATAGCTCTGCATAGAGGAGGGGGATGGTCCTTTCTAGATCTGTGATTCTGATATAAAATTTAAGATGCTATACATTCCATTACCAAAATATTTTCTGCTTTATCCAACAATTCAGTATGACAAAATTCCCCTCTTAGGAAAATCTTTTACTATTTTAGGTGAATTTTTGTTTGTTTTTTTTGTCTTTCCAATGTCAACTGTTTTGTTTTGTTTTGTTTTAAACCTTAAGAAGATAATATAGGTATATTATCTTCATATAAAAACAAAAGCTAAAGGTTAACTCATCTGACAAGAAATTGTTTTTAATGACAAAGATGATCTTAAAGTAAACTGGGGAATCACTAACTCCCTTAGCAGTATTAAATAAATTCCTCTTCTGTGAAGTATCAGAACTGTTTATTTCTCCATGCCCTCAAAGGCAATCTGGATTTTCAGTTAGCCATCACAGAGGTGGACTGAAATGGGAGCCGTAGTTGCTGGTAGATTAATTATATATTTTTTCAAATATTTTTAACTCACGCTTCCAGTTATGCAATTGACCTCAAAAAAGTAGATCTTAAAATTTTGGAGTCCATAACACTTTGGGTCAGTTTATATAAATGTGTGTGCGTGCGTGCGTGCGTGTGTGTGTGTGTGTGTGTGTGTGTGTGTGTGTTTAATCTTGCCCAGGATTTCTTAGCCTTCTGCTGCTGGTCTGTGTGAACTGACAGGCTCCAAGCAAAACTGCAGAAATACAGATAGCACTGCTCCAAGGCTGTGGTCTTTCATATACATTCCTGGAAAATGTAACTGTGTGGTTTCCAACATCATTTCTCTTAGAATACATATCTGAGTGAATTTTACTTTGAAAGGAACACATGTACTTTGGTTTACATTACGATTAATTTGAGATGTTTTAAGAAAGTAGAGCCATTTGGGATCAATATTTACTAAATCTAAATCTCCATTATATTGCATCAGACTTAATTAGTGCTTAAATTCTAACTTAATTGTGACAGGCTTCCTTCTGTTTACATTTCTGATAATAAACAAAACATCACCTCCTCAGTGGCCCTCTTGAAGAAGAAACAGCTGGCTCGAAGTTAGTTTTGGTCCCTACTCCCTTCTTCCTTACCTTTAAAAACAAAAAACAAAAACAAAAACAAAAACAAAAAACAAATAAAAACATAGTTCTGCTCCCAGCCCAGCTGTTAGCAAAATATAAACTCTTATTGGCAAGTAAGTTAAACATACAAATATCTGCAGTCTTTTTGATTCAAAATTTGCAGGAGTGGACTGGGGATCATGGAGTGACTGATAATTTAATTTTACTGCATTAGTAATAGAGAACACTTATGGTTGTTTTTCTGTCAGTTGCATGAGAAGCTACCAATATACTGGTTTAAACTTTAAAAAAACAACAGCAGTATCTCATACTCCATGCCTTTCTATTATACAGCTCTTGGCTAAATAAAGCTACCTACAAAAATACTATAGAAAAAGTAGATCTCACTGGGATGCTGGGCCCATTATTTGATGTTAATAAAAAGCATTTTCTGAGATTGGTTGGAGGACGATGGGTTAGGGCTCTAGTCAACTTCCTGGATAACTGAGAGGGGTAATTCTAACTGAGTACAGAATGGAATTTCTGATCTCAATATGCTAAGTATAGAGATAACTCCCTAAAGAGAAAGACTAGTTTAAAGCAACTTTGAATTGTGGTTGATAGGGCAGAATGCATCTGTGGTCAGATACAACTAAGGGAGAGAAAGAAGGTGGTCTGAATTTGTATTTATAAGTTAAACTCCCCGTAGTTAGGTGACTTTTCAGGGCTATGACTTTGGATTTACATGATTCACA
This sequence comes from Pteropus vampyrus, assembly GCF_000151845.1. Taxonomy (NCBI): domain Eukaryota; kingdom Metazoa; phylum Chordata; class Mammalia; order Chiroptera; family Pteropodidae; genus Pteropus; species Pteropus vampyrus. The sequence continues at coordinate 12,945,286 of NW_011888803.1, forward strand.
CTATCAAGTATGGAAGGAGTTGACTAAGTCACAAAATCAAAATTCCAATATGTATGTGTTTACTTCAGCCTTTCTTCCACAGATCATGAATCCAGACCTCCTTTCTTTATTACATCTTCAACAATTTTCTGCTTAGTTTTACCCACAGAGGTGCCTTGAAGCCTAGTGGTTCTATCAGCAGAAACAGTGGTGCATATTGGTTAAAATCAGAAACTTAAGGTTAAAAACCCGTTTTTATCACTTTCCAAGTTGTATAAACTTTTTGAGCTTCAATTTCTTCATCTACGAAATAGAGATGATAGCTCTGTGTCTGTACCTTTATAACAGAATTAAGTGAGATGTTACTTTAAATGCCTGATGGACACAAAGAAGAATCCAATGAATGACACATGTACAAGTGTACATGCTAAGCATCCTTTCCACCTGAGAGCCTTTGCATCTAATATTTCTTTTGCCTGAAACACTTTTTTAAAAAAAATATCTATTGGCTTGCACCCCCATTGCCTTTCCCAAAAGGCCATCCTTCACCACTTTAGCAAAAAATAGCACCTCCACTCTTTATCTCCTTACCCCATTTTATTTTTCACTTGACACTCATTACCTAATATTAAAATGTGCTTATTTATGTATTTATTCTTTTCCCTGAGAAATTAAGTTTTATTGGGGCAGTGTCTATTTTATTTCCTGCTGTATTCTTGGACCCTAGAATCAAGCATGACACATAGTACATGCTCGATAAATGTTTGTGAGCTGAATGAGTGATTAGCAGACAGGACAAATTCTCATTGATTGGTATAAACTTCGATGTGCATCTCAATCACCTGGATACCCATTTCTGGGCCTATTCCCAGAAATTTGACTCACTGGGTCAGAGATGGGGCCAGGGATCTGCATTTTAACAAACATCTCAGGTGATTCTAAAGCAAACAGACCAGATTTTTCAGAAACGTTACTGGAGACATTGAGCCTATGAAATCATGCTAATGAAAAGAGACAATATAATAAGTATTCATTGTTTTTAATGCAAGTGGGGTACCTGGTTAGGCAAAACTTGACATTTTTGTTAGCAAGAGCTGTTTGTTTACAAGTTGCCAAGCAGTGTTCTATCTAGAAGAGACAATAAATTGTCTTGGAGTAAATCTCTGATCTGAGAAGAATTCCTTGAGTGGTCTCTCTTTGGTCCTTAAAAGCCCACAGGCACTCATTGCTCCAGTGGGGGCAGGGAGGGGGACAGTAACAAACAGTTTTTGAGGTTTGATAAAGGCCGCTCTCCCTTACAGATGTTATGTAGAGTTTCGCTTTATTAAAAGCTTCTCTGAGGATAGAGGGTTTAAACCAAGATCTATTTTGAGAAAGGGCACTGTGAGGCTCCAACTGAGAACTCATAGGGAGGAAAAGGGGGGTCGTAACGGAGGAAAAGATGGGGCCCTAGAACCCATCCTAGAGCCTGAGCTATCAAAGGAGGACTGGAGGTGTAGAGCGGGAAGACTTGATCTGAAGTCTCACACTGAAATCCTTCCCACTCCTCACGCCGTGATATTGGGCTCTTTGGGAATAACTAAGCATTGAATAGTAAGAGTTATCATTTGGAGAGCCTGAGTTCTGACTCTGGCCAAGTATAACTCTAAGGAATATTATTTTTCTTCAAGAATCACTTCGATCCTGTGCAGGAATTTGTACTAATTCTTTGTTTGCTTTTTGTGTGGCGCATCCCAGCATAGAGTCGCTCAATTTACCTTTATTTTGTTGTTGTTGTTTTATTTTTTATTAATTAATTTTTTTAATTAAAGAAATGATTTAATTTTTTTTTCTTTTTTGTCTAAATTTTTTTTCTTCTCTCCACCCTACCCTCTGGTAACCACTAATCCAGTGTCTGCAAGGAAGTCTCTGTTTGTTTGTCCTGTTCATTTATTGATATCCCTTATGTGTGGGATATGAACCTAAGAGCTAAAATCAATTTACCTTTAAAATGGTTGGAGAAAGGACTCTGAATCTCTGGAACGCTCCACACCTTCTGGGTCTTGGTTGGAGTGGTTTTTAGGGCACAAAGTAAACCATCCCCAGTTGAAATGTCCAGTTCATTTAGCATGGTAATAAGTGTTTCTTCTGCTGACTTTCTTATCTTACTGTCATCCATGCTAGGTGATGTGAATATTGTAGTTTACTCATTTGTGCCATGTAGTAGTTTAAACAAATGATATGACTTTTAAAAATCTAACTACCAAATCATATTGTTGCTATTGTAGAATTTTTAAGTCTTTGAAAGCAATAGCAGCTTCGTCTCTGTGTTGGTATTTTCTAAGAGAGCTGTGGCCATTTCTAAATGTCACCCCTGTTCTTTGCATTTTAACCTCCCACACCATGAACTCCTTGGCTGAGTGAGTACTGGATGAGTGTTAACTTAAAAGAAAAGCTGGTTAATGTGATACCAGGGTCCCTCGCTCCTGTCTTCCTCCTTTCCCCCCAGACACTTAGGCTACATATACACATACCACCACCACCACCACTGCCACCACCACTAACAACAATAGAGAGCTCTGTGCTAAAAACGGAGGTCAGATAGAATGGTTCTTCCAGGATTTCTTATCAGGTCTTCCTTGCCTTCATTTGGCGGGACAGGAAACTGGAGTTCACAAGCCATCTTTGACTAACACAGTCAATAACAAAGTGATAAGCCACAGAAATGAGATTTGCATTCAAAGTTCTCAACCAAGGCTAATTTTCCCTCCTTTTTAAACAGCTATTATTTATTGAGTGCTAAGTATTGCGCTTTAGCTAAGCACTATTTTTAGTGCTCTTTATGCTTTAACTGATTCACCCCAAAGCCCCATGATACACATATTTCTATTTTATGGATGGGAAAAGCAAGGAAAGGCCCTGAGGCTTAGGAACTTTCCCAAGTTCACAGAACCAATAAGGAGCAGAGATGGAATTTGAACCCAGATCTACTGTGCATCAAGTAATACTGCCCCTGTGCCACCTTCTCCAAGACAACATGGTTTCATGGAAGAAGCACTGGATTTAGAGTTAGAAAGTGCCAGCTCTGCCTCCAAATGTGAACTTGGGCAAGTAATTTGAACCTTTTTATTTCATCTCCATTTTTCCTGTCTATAAAATCCCACCAGGATTATTGGGAGGTTCACATAAGATAATGTACGGAAAATCACTTTGCAAACCGAGGTATGCTCTAAAAGACATAATTTTTATCATTGAAACCTACTGTCCCTTGGTACAAATGCACCATGTCCCTTTCTCTTTGCTTGAACTGTGACACATGCGATGGATAAAGGCCGGTGTTAATATAGTCATGAATCTTGTGGTTTGATTTCACATCAAAAGAAAGAGTCACAAAGGTTGTGAATCTGGGGTCGAGCTATGCATATTACAGGCTGTAGTTTTTGAGTCCGTGTGTCATACTGCCCACAGCAGTGTCTGCAAGGAAGGCACTGTACCTCTCCAGGAAGGAGGAAAAATGAAAGAACTCAGTGCATCTATAACTTTATAGTGCAGTAATTCTTTCTGAACAGAGCTCACAGCACACTGTTTACAGTCTTTGAGGAAAGTGATGATGTGTGCACAAAGTGTCAGCACAACCAGGGACATCCTTGCCATTGAAGAATGCATCAACATAAAAATTACAAATGATATTTGTTTTATGATTCGTGAGTTTTGCTTTTTAACTAAGATTCTCACAAACTTTCACTCCGGTTCTCCACAAAGATTACCCTCTATTTCATTTATAGTTTGGAGTAAATGTAGGGGCAAAGGTTAGCATTCTAGCATCTAATGAAAAATATTTCCAAATTCAGTTTGGGTTAGAAATTATCCACCATTCCTCCAACCTGTACGCTGAGTGCCAAGGCCCTTTATGGAGTTAAGCCTTGAGCCATTTATTGTTAGAGCTGGTGGCACATTTAGTAACTATCTCCAGCAAGGGATTTGATAGAGTGCTAAACCAGGTCTTCATAGACATAAGAAAGCAGAAAATTGATGTAATAAGCCAAACGATCAGAGGTAAAAATCTAACCTTTTATTCATCAGATATAGGTAAAGAATGCTTTTAGAATTCCCCTTGACTCTTTTTACTGCATTGTTTTGTTTTGGAATATGTGTATAAAGACCTTTAAAGAAGTCAGTAGAAAGAAAAAAAAAAAAGAGGAGGCAAAGGAATTTTGAATGTAAAATACAGAATATGTCTGATATTTATTATATCAACTCCCTGACTCTATGCAAAAAGTATAATTTGAGATCGAATTTGTTCGGGAAAATTGGAAGCCTATTATTGGGACACACACAAATGGTGTAAATACTACCAGACTATGCTCAAGAAAATCTTTAATTTTCACTTTTCACATGGGGAAAAGAGCTTTTTATGAAATGTGAGCTTGAGGTCACAAATGGGGTTTGGGGACAGTAAGCCTATGTCTATATCTGTAGCTCAAGCTACTCCTGAGATCTTGGCCACAAGTTTGACTCACAGGTGAACCAGTAATATTTGCTTTTCTAGGTCCTCCGCTATGTCTTGACATTCCCAGTGATTCATTACAAGGGTATACATGAGAGAGGGTAAATGAATCCACTCAACAAATCCCAGAAATGCATGTACTACCAACTCAGTTTTATCTTTATTACAGAAGGGGCCCATTAGGATACCACTCAGGCCTGCTTATCTTGAGAAATGAAAATGAAATAAGTTGTAATCAGTAGAAAATCACCATTTAAATCTGATTAATCTACAGCTTTATGTTATAGCATTTGGGGAAATTTTAACCTTTCAGAAGTCTTTTGGCAAATCAACGGGTGAGGTGAAATTTTTAGGAAAATGTAATGAAAGAAGTGAATGGCTGGTCTGTATGTTAATTCAAAAGCTATTATTAGGCGGCTTTGATGCTCATATCCAAACATGACAACATCCACAGGAAGAAGAATCCGTCTCTCCTGCTCTTCTTTCTTGGGAGCAAGAAAAACTTTCCCCAAGCCCCCTCAGCAGACTTCCCACCTTTCACTGGACACAATTGGATCACATGCCTGTTCCTAAACCAATCAATGGGACTCCCATGATTGGCTTGAACAGAATTTACTCATGAAACCAATCTCCTAAATCACATTGGGGATGGATAATGGAGCAAAATTACTGTTCAATTAGGAAAAAGTAAAAAGAAAGAGGGATGGATCTTCAGTAAGCAACAGAAAACTTAGTCTTTATCAAATCTGAGTACAACATTCACATGCTTTATTTTCTTGAGACAATATTACTCAGTTTACTCTGTAGTTTTCTATCAGTTTGTTTGTTTTTGTTTGGTTTTTTTTTTTTTTTTTTAGTGGAGCATCATTTTTCTCTGACCTTGTGCTGCAATCTTGTTTCTTTTTTTTTTCCTTAGCAGAGACCACAATGGAAATCCTACTATAAAAACACTCCAGTGCTATCAAAGGATCAGACCATATAAGGTGCTAGGGATCTTTTTATTTTAAATAAGAAACAAAACTATTTATACTTTTACAAGGAGTCTGCCCTATTTTAGTAAATATTTGGCAAAGCTTCTTGATGAAAAGAGCAAACTGACCCTTGTTCTGCAGGGTTGTTTTGCCATAACTGAAATCGTTCATTAATTTTCTGAAAATAGAAGCAGTAAGTGTGTGTGTGCTCTTTTGCACTGGGACTAAAGTAGTGCTTCCTCGCGATTTAAGCTGTTTTTACTAAGGCATGATTGGTCAAGTGTCTTTTGAACCGTGATCCTAATCAGACCTTGTTCTGAGTCAGAGTCACCAAATGGTACAGTTGGAAAATAATCTCCTATGGATGGAGCAGAGATGCATTAATCTGGCCCTGGAGAATGTGGTATGTTTGACAATACATTTCAAACTGGATTTCAGAGGTCCCGGATTTGGTAACAAGCCCCAACTGTTTTGAGAAGCAGTGAATCCCAAGGTTATTAAACAGGACGCATTCTGAGGGAAGCTTGTTGAGTACCACATGTTTCTGATTCATTGGCAGTTAACTCATTCTGTGGTGCGGGGTTTGTAGCAAACACTCCAGGCCCCACCACCTTTACTTCTTTAAAGGTATCCTCTTGCCAGCTGGATTTGGAAGGGTGTGGTACAGCTGCAAGGAGTGTTTTTAAGTCATTCCCAGAAACGTATATAGGACAGACAGAATGGAAATTATCCTAAGATGCCACACAGCAGATTGAGCTGGGGCTGGCCAGCATGCTGGGTGCAGGATTTGGACATGGCTTGCCATCTGTCTTGGTGGCAGTAAAATGTGGCTCTGCCTCCAAAGATCTGGGTGGACAGTTTCTGATCCTAAGTCAAAGCTGCTCAGAAGAAACGTGATCAGTAGATATTAAGAAAAGGATTTAGAATCCTAAAATTCAGGATTGGAAGTTGTCTTAAAGATCATCTAGTTCAACCTCATTTCTTAGATGAATGATCTGAGGAGAGATGACTCGTCTAGTGTCACACAGCTAGTTTCCTGCTTATATACTATTTCCTTGTTACTTGCCGTTTCCCAGTAACCACTGGCAAACCCAAAACTCAAATTTTAGGTGGATAACTCAAAAAGAATCTGGAATATACTAGTTGCTCCTGATGCACCCCCACTTAACTAGCTAAAAATGAGAAAAATTAAGGTCCCCCCTCAGAGGTCCAATAAGATGAAATAACTAACGGCTTACTCAGAACAGTGCTTGGCATGTGGTGAGAGCTCACTAAAAGGACACGTTGCTACTATTATTCTCTCTTGACTTTTGCCAGTAGGCAAAGTGATACAATAGAAAGAGCTCCAAACTAGTAGAAGATAAGAAATTTCTAGTTCCAGCCATATGACCTTAGGTAAGTCACTCACCTTAAACCCTTAGTTTCCTCTGCCTTCCTTAGATGAGGATTTTATATACGTGACGGTACTTCGTTAGTCATGAAACTCTACAGCAAAACTTCTCAAACAGTAGCAACATGCATACAAATCACTTGGGGGTCTTGTTAAAACTCAGTTTGTTCCAGTAAATCAGGTATGGAGCCTGAGATCAGACATTTCTAATCAGTTCCCACATGACACGATGCTGCTGGTCCAGAGACACCTCCACCCACTCTTACCCCATTCTGATTTGATGTACGACGTGAAGACAGCATTCTGGTTTTTAGGACAACAACAACCTCCAAGACCCTCAAGTTGTCCAGGTGCAGCATCTACAAGGCAGTACAGGTAAATACCATGCTGCTCCTAAAGGTTCTGCAGTAAGTGGATCTGTCTTGGTACCTAGTTTCAAAGTCTTACATGTTTATTAAGTTTAGCCTTCAGTCTCAGGGCAATCTCACACCCTGCTCAGTACTTTTTTGCAGATCTGGTGACTGTGACGTCAGCATTCTAAAGCCCCTCCCCTAACACTGGTTCTGATTCTTTGTCAGTTAATGCCTTCAGGCTACAGTTGGGCCAGGTACCAGAGGTTGCTGTAGGGAGGACAGGTGTGATACCAGGGAACCGGTGGATGATAAATTTGACTCTTGGGCTGGGAGCCAAATTATATTTAAAACAATTTCTAGCTACCAGCTTTGGTGTGGATGGAGCATGAGTGAAAAGTAGAGGCAACAGCAAAACCTAGCATAACAGCCAGGAATACTGACTTGAAATAGGAAAGAGACTTGAAAGCAAAGTGTGTTTGTGTCTCAAGAAAACTACAGAAATTTTAATAGGCCATCACAGCTGAGAGGATTTAATCGGCTCTAATTAAAAGTGGGCAGGTGATCGCATGTTTGAAACTTTACTGTGGATACTTTTGGAGAGTCAGGAAGTTAGAAGAGTTGGCATTTGAGCATGATTTCTTTACGCAGGAGATGAGGTCCAGAAGTGACCATAAAAAGTATGACGTTAAAGTTTACTACTGGCTGCCAGTCTCTTAGTTTCTTCAGACAGTAAAGGTAAGAAAAGAGGGTGTTTGGGAAGAGATATTAGATCGAAGGATAAAAGAGAGCAGCAGGTAACTCATGCTTTTGCTTCAAGACTCAGATCACCTGACACCCACCCACCCCTTGTCCTGGCCCCACCATGGGCATGCCGTGCGTATTAATCTGTACCCTTAGGACAGAGACTGTATCTTCTCGGTATCTCAGCTCCCATAACAGGCCCAATCTCAGTAAACAGTTGACTATGTGTTTCTGGAATAAGAACGAAGGACAGAGAAGAGAAGGGGGAAGGAGGAAGAGGAAACCCAGGAATAGGAAAGAAAAGAGAAAGATTGGCAAAGCTTTGGGAAGCCAGCCTTTCATGGTTCCAAGAATGTTTTCCAAAATTCTTCCAGCCCAGGTCCTATTAAATGGCTCTGCTTTCCAGCTTAGCTTGGGTGCACATGTGTAGTAAAACTGAATGATGTCTGAGTCTGACTAAACCGTGACTCTCTCCGAAGCATCAGCTGTGACCACCTGAGCTTAAATATGGGAGGAAGACCTGGCTGTCTGGTTTCTAGCTTGGCATTGATTCCCTTGGTGTTTGAAGCCAGGTGAAAATGAAGCAAGCAGAGCACATGCCAGAGCAGATGTTGTCCCCACTCCCTTAGAACCAAGAAGGCCTGTCTCCTTAGCTGGCCACCTCCACAGAGAGGAAAAGAAGCCACAGGGCCCCGGGGCTCGCCGACGCTGTATTCCCCAAACCTGCAACAAGGAGATTTTGTTATTTCAGCCATGCTTCATTGGACAGAAAATATGTGAGCTGCTTTATGAAGACCCAGAACGTTGCCGGGTCTTTAAGTTCACCCCTGAGCTGCCGCCACATGATTTAATCACTCACACCAGGCGCTGTTTGCGGTGCTGGCTGTGGAAGTGTTCCAATCCCCCGGCACGTTCAGGTTAGGAGGTATGCTGAGTTGAGAAAAAGCTCACTTAAGGCTACATTTCCAAAAACCCTGGGGACTTTTTTTTTTCCCCAAACTTCTTTTGGCAATGACAATTGTAAAACCGTTGCGCAAGGAGTTTCCTTGGCACTCACGCCACCGCCAGCAGAGTGTGTCAATGCTCACACATGTGTGCCAGAAAATTAAGTTTTAAATGTCACCATTCCACAGGAACACGAGATGTGACTTTGGGTCCAGATGTAACCTTTGGGCTGGCGTTTCTGCTCATAAAACATTGCTTGCAGTCTGCATCGAGTCCCAGATTCCTGCATGAGTCAGTGGAGTGCTTTAAAATACTTTTAAACATAGAGATTGTGTGTGGTGAACTTGCAAGGTGTCAACTCAGCCACGTTGAAGCCAAGTCTCTCAGAATCCCCTTCCCTCTTTGGTTCCAGGTGAGATTTGGGAGGCCAAAGTGAGGCAGCGGCCATTTCTATGCTCTGAAGATCTGTGTAGGCCCCAGGTACCTCGGCAGCTCACATACGTTGTTAGTCATCTGCTGGCCTACCTCCCTGGTGTGGGCCACCAGGTCCTGAGCCAGGAATGTGTGCAACTCTGACAAAGGTCACCCACCAGCTTCTTCTCTGCGTTCCCTGCATCCTTAAGCCTGGAAACAATGAGACATGCAGATACCAGTTGTTCTCATGACTTCTGGTTTGTCTTTGTTCTCTCTTATTGCACATCCAGTTTTAGTCCTTGCTGACCTACAGTGACTTCAGTCCCAACACCAGATGCAGAGGCAACAGTCTTGCACAGACTTCTTCAACAAGTCTCATAGCTGCTTCAGTTCTAATCCACATTTTAAAAAAACTCATTACATATCATGCATAGTGGTTCAGATTTTGATTGAACTGTGGCTGATACAATGTATAGATCCAGCTCATTGGCACATACTGGTAAGGATAACGTGAATAAACGACAGCCAGTTTCTAACCCTAATTTTAGTCTTTAGTTTGTTGTCCTCTTTCTCAATGAGGACTTGCATCAAGAGTGTTGTTAACCAGTTGACCAAATTGACTGATTTTAGTACACTGGCCTTTTATTTCTTTGTTTTCTTTTCTCCATAGTAGTTGTTCCACATGGTTTCCTCTGCCCTGACCTCACCTCCAGGAGATGACCTGCGCCTCTGAAAAGATCAGGGCCAGCAGATGCAGACTCCCACACCTCAAAATATCCCTACTTTTTTACCCATACCCTCTCCTTCACATCTCTCCGAGCAATAACGATTTTCCCTTACCCATGCTGAACCCTCTTCCTGGGCCACTGGCCCAGCTCTTCTCCCTCATTTCTGCTCGCTTCATCTTTTCTCTCCTTGTCTTACATCATTCGCTCCTTTTCCACAGAATCCCTTCCTCTGCCTTCAAGCATATCCACGTCACCTATTCCACTGTTAGAAGCACCTTTTTTTTTTTGACCCTGTTGCCACCTCAAACTATCTTCATATGATTTTGCTTTCCATCAAACTTCTTGAAAGGGAAACTGTTGCCTCCACCGCCCCAACACCACATTTTTTTCTGGCCCTTTAAAGCAAACTAATTCCTACCTTTTATACCAGTGGCACTGGGTCTTGGCTGCATGTAGGAATAACCTGGGGCCCAAGGTGCTTTCGAAGGGGGCCTAAAGCCTAAAGCAATTTAAGGAAATAGGAAGATGGACATGTTTGCTACCTAAAAATTTCAAAGCCTCCAGGTAAATTATTTTGCTATTAATGAGCACATTTTACATATTAATACCCAAAGCTGGTGAGAATAATCTTCTCTTTCATTGCTAATGACTGGGTAAATAAGTAAAATCTCTTGGAAAAACAGTCTAGCAAACTATCCAAAGACATAAAGATGTACATACTATTTAATGTGTTTCTACTTCTAGAAATCCTGAGGAAGTAATTCAAATACTGAAGTAAGCTAAAGTTCTCAAAATGTGTATTGTAGCATTATTTGTAATAGTGAGAAACTAGAAACAAACTAAATCACCAAGAAGAGAATAATTAGTGTATTTATGGTACATTCAGTGGTTGGAATAGTAATGTATAAATTAAAGGATAATAATAAAGATTATAACATGAAAACATGCTTACGATATAGTAAGAGGGGTAAAAAAGCAGGATATGTAGTTATAATGTAAGGGGAAAGTCAGTAAAGACACTGAATCAAGTATGGCTTTAACTGTGACTTTTCAAATGTCAATTTCACAGTTTAAGAATGAATTCTAACCATTAAAAATTTGGGCAAATAGGCTTCAAAACCCTCCTTTAAAAAAAAACACTCTTCCAGCTCTCTGTAAACTTTGTTTTGCCTTAGTTCACTTTTTCAAATACATTTGAAAACAAGCTGATTTTGTCCTAATTTACTCACCCTGAGCTTGTCTTGCAAACGTGGCTCAGTTGTGATAACACAATTTCCCTTCAGCCTCATCCTTTTTTAGGGATGCTTTTCTCATTTCCCCAGCTGGAAGATTTATGGGGACATTTGACTTTATCCTTTTGTTTCAGTTTCATCAGCAACATGATTTCTCCAGTGAATTATTTTTCTCTCGTGGCAAAAGAAATATTCAGGCTGCAGCTAAATGCTGATTCTAGGAAGTAATCCAAAGGGACATGGTTCTCAGCTTTTCTTGAATTCCCTGGGATAATAATTGATGATTGTGTTTTTGGGGTCCCCATTTGGCCTGAGAAATGAGTCTGGGGTAAAAGAGAAAAATGAAAGTTTCATAGTTTCATTTTAATTTAATGATAGAAATACATCCTACAGTGAAACAAAACACATAAGTGACTGATTAGAAATGCAAAGATAGCCTCTGAGACATTTTAAAAATTAAGACAAAGGAGAGGCTTATAGTACAATATGGATGGACACCTGAGACTTGAAAGGCACGCGTGAAGCACACACGTTTCTCCCACTTGGATTTTTAGCAGCTGTGGTCACCGTTTGCCACCCTGGCCCATCAAGGACTGTGCTGAGTGTGAGTCCTCTGGTAAGCACAAGGCTCATTCCAGGTTAGTGTTTCATTTAGAGAAAATGAGGATGTTGAACTTGGAAAATAGGGGTCAAATGGTGTCACAGTGAAATATGGCTCCAGCTGCACTGTTCAGAGCTTCATTCAGATCAAGGAGAGTATTATATCCTGTTGGGACAACGCTTAGTTCTCTGAAAAGGGGAAAGTAAAGTGACTGCCACCTTTCCTCACTCCCATCTCTGCTTTCTGGCAAAGATGTTAGATGAGCCTCTCTGCAATCAAGTTTAAACATGCTTTTACTAACCTAACTGAAAATATCTTACTAGTTGATGCTCAAACATTACAAGCAGATTTCTGATATATATTTCTTTTCTTTTTTTCTTTTTCTTCTTTTTTTTTTTTTTTTGAAAAGTTCTAACTTGCCTGCAGCTTGATTCCTTTTAAGTTTGCTGTACTTTTCTTTGGTTGCGGTAAAAGGCACCGTTTTTTCCCCTTAGCCCAGAGTCCAATTTGACTCCAACAACATCCTGTTTAAAAGGCTCCAACTTGGTTTACTTGTGCAACCCTGGTTTTCACCTATTTTTATTTTTTCCCCTCAGAGGACTCAAGGGTAGGTGCATGAGATATGGACTTGAAGCAAAGTTCCATACAGTATTATGGAAAGAGCAAAAGGATGCAGAAGTATACTACTGGTCATTGTACACTTCAGAAGCCTGTTGTATAAAGGACAGCAATGCATTTATGTTGCCTTTGGGAATAGCATAGACAGCCTGTGATCAGTTAGTTAAAGTGATATGTAGTACACCATTTTCTACTTCAAATTACAGAAGCATTGACATAAAATCCGCCATACACTCTAAATGCAGCCTCACGAACATCCTTTATACTCAGGTTCCTTCCTAGTGGGCATGTTCTGGAGGCAGAGGAAAGTGGGTGAACCACAAAGCAGCCATCACAGCTCCAAGTTAATTAGGACAAAACAGTAATATACTCAGGAGGCTGAGGCCAATTTTCATGGAAAAAGAAGAGGTACATTGGAGATATTAAAAGAGAAAGCACTCAACACTGACTTCTGTATTCAACATTTGTTTATCCCTCACATTTCCTTAGGAGGGTTTCTTTGGGACCTCAGAGCCAAGTTGGGCTAAAGGTCAACTTTGGTACTGTGTTTACATTTATAATACAGTGAAGGAACTGGCAGGGAACTCACTGAGAAACAGCAATGATGCGAGACTGGTGACACAGAAGGAAACCGAGGCAGTCATCTGTAAAAGTCTAATGTGAGACTTGGACTCAGAGCCAAGTTTCCAAAGCTTGGGCGTAATTTTTTCTAAGTCAAAAGTGACTTTTCAGGAGGTAAGTGTGAATGTGGATATGGGGGCGGGTCGCAGCAGGATCTAGTTAGGGAGGGTTAGAGCACAGTTCTGAGAATCCAGACTCTCTGAAATCCTTCCTGGTTGTGCCAAAAAACCCACTGCATGAGCTTGGGAAAGTTGCTTTATTTCTCTGTGCCCTGCTTCACATAGTAGGGAGAGGACAAGTTAGGGCATCATCAAAGGCTTAAGAACTTTTAGTAAGTTTTCCTAACCCTTTAAAGAGATAAAATCAAAAATATAAGAGAAAAGCAAAGTCAGTGATTTAGGTTTCACTTGGAAAATAGACCTCATTTAAGAAAAAAATTAGCCAATGTTTCCTTTGTCTTCTCAAGGAGTTTATCCTCCACATAGCTGTGAAAGAAGTTTCAAAAGTACACATTAAAGCATTCGGCTTCCCTACTTAAAGTCCACCACTGGCTACCTGTTACCTACGAAACACAGGTCAATTTCCTTGGCTCTGTAGCCAAGACCTGTGTGACCCACCACCTCCTTCCCTGCACTTCCCTTCCAGGGGCTTCTGAAGGCTGTACCCAGAGAGATAGAAGAGGCCCCACTCAGTGGAGATGCATCAGAAGACCATGACAGAAGGCCAAATCAGACCATCTACCAAGGCTGAGGGCAGAGATGCACACAGGTTTAGGGTAACCAGGGTTCAGGGGAGATCCAACATCCATCTGGTCCTACTTACCCTGCTTTGGAGCCTCACAGCTGCCATGTTTTCTAGTGTTTACTTTCTGGGGTAGAGGTCATATTGTTCATCTTTCCTCAGGCCTCCTACTGAATTAATTGGTCTTGCTAGTTTTGCCCTAAAGTGTTAGGTTCTCTCTGGGCATCCCAGCTGCTTAGTCGCTCGTGACCTCCAATTGCTTCAAGATTCTATCCCAGATAGGGTTGAGGGCACCTTACAAGGTCAGCCAGAGAGCAGCCGTGTTCCCATCAGATCATGTGGACAAATGAGTGAAGAAAGTAAATGATTACAGCAGTCTTACTCTGGGTAAATAAGACCGGGCCAGCCCTCACTGCTTTTTAATCCTCTCCCTTATCCTGCAATGAAGGTGTTATGATCCCCATTTTTTTAGAGACAGAAATTGAAACTCAGGCTCAGTAATTTGCTTGAGGTTTTAGCTAGAAAGGGATGGAGCTGAAATTTCAACCCAGACCTAATTATAAAGACGGCTCTTTTCCATTATGCTTATTATGTTGTGCTTACTATGGGCTAGATACTTTTCTAAGCACTTCAAGTGTAACAACTTATTTAACCTCACAACACCTCTATGAGGGAAGGACTATCATATCCATCTTACAGAGGGAAAACGAAAGCCCAGAGAGCTTAAGTAACTTGCCTAATATCACACAGCTAGTAAGTGGCAGAGACAAGATTCAGCCTGGCAGCCTGGCTCATTCCGATGAGCCACAGCCTCTGTGAGCTCCTGTCTCCTAAGGCTGGCAGTATAACCAACACTCCTCGAACACCTGTCTCAGGCCAGCACAGCAATGAGGCACTGAGAGGAACATAAAGAGATATGTGTCCTGGCTCTCAAGTAGCTTACAGGGTCCAACTAACAGGTCAAGAGGGCACGAGGCCTATACAAAGATATGCTGAGGGTCATGTCTACCCTGCACCTCCAGGTTTACTTCTAAAAACAAAAACCATTTCTTTTCGGAAATCTTTACAATGAACAGGCTTCGATGCTGTCAGGGGAGGCTGAGAAATAGCAAAAGCCTGTCTTTGGCTTTATCTCCTTAGATAGAAGAGAAATCCACAGTTATGTAGGATCTGAGGAGAATCAC